>NC_091745.1:3101211-3448711 GCF_043380555.1 Nothobranchius furzeri | reverse complement strand
TCTAGATGGGTGAGTTCCTGCACGTTCAGTGACAGCGCGACGTCAATCTGTCAGGCTTTTCACATCCTAGACATTCACCTTCTATTTTCTATCAGAAGCTAATGCAGGAGGTGGATGTAGGAGACTTATTTTCATGTTCAGCCTGCATGAAAAACTCAAGAGTGCCTGATTATAATCAGAGATAATCATTAAACATGTTTTTTTCAGTTAACCACACCTTCAGATATGTGCATAGCTAGAATCCAAAACAAAACAGAAATGTTGCAACCTGCTTGAACATTCATGTGGTTTATGTTCTTACTGGATTAGTAATTATAAACCCGCACAGCCAGGCGGGGAGTTCGTCTGCCTTTTGCAGCTCCCGCAAAACATCCCATAAAACATTAAGGTGGAGATGAACCGGCAGATCAAGTTAGAAGAGTCGCTTTAATCGTGCCAGAATCTCGACCGCAGTCACACTCTCACTCTCGTAACTCACGCTGCGTAGCTACAGCCTCAGTGAGAGGTTTTAAACTCTAACATCTTCTGGATTCCTGGGAAACATCTGTACCACGACATTACAGCTGTTTAACTCAGACTGTATGAACAAAATACACCAGAGGCTTTAATGTTAATGTGTTGGCTTGTTTGTGGATAATCTCATGCTGTGCTAAAATGAATTGAAAGCCACAACTTCTCCTGAATAATGTCACAAATCTGCAATGAACTAGTTTGGTTTTTTCTGCAAATCCATAAGAGCGTTCCTACAGAACTACAGCTGCGAGCTCAAGCACCGTCCAACAACCACCTGAACTCACCTGACAGATCTGCTGAGCAAACATGAGGCACTGGGGCACACCGATTTTATTTTTAGGAAGAAACTCTCGCAGACTCCCCAGGGGAAGGTACTCCATGATCAGCTGTACTTCCAGTCTCCCTGTCGGGGCAAAATGTAGCCGTGTTTCATCTTGCTGTTTCGTTATTTTAAAAATGATGACCCGTTGCTGAAACCGGAGCTCAGCAGACTCAAAGTGGTGGCACTCAATGAGAATCGCAGAGAAGCAAAAGGGATAAAATCCTAATGAATGATTAATTCAATGTACGATGCCAGTAAACACGAGTTAGAGCAGACACAGGCGACCTCTGAGAACCCACCTGGCTCAGTGCAGCAGCCCTTGTACCTGACGATGTTACTGTGGTAGAGGGATTTTAGGATTTCTATCTCTTTCTTCCAGACATCAGGGACATCACTGTTCTCCTGCTTCAAGGCTTTCACCGCCACAAGCTCTCCGGTCCCGTCGTTGGATGGGTCATACATGTAGAGCGTCACCTTCCCAAAGTGTCCCTGCAGACAGAACACTCCGAGGGATAACTCTCAAAACACACGGGAGGAGAGAGGCACACAAGCGCCGCTTCATCTCACCTCTCCCAAATCCCGCATCTTTTTCAGGTAGCGTTTCTGGAACATGGTGGGGTCTGCCGGTGCGAGGGTTCCACTGGGGGATATATCGGGATCTGTGTGAGAAGTGTCACGTCTGTCAAACACCAGCACTAAAACACGAGTTTAAAAAAATCCACGAGAAAGGCGTGTAAAACTGACTTTTCATCATGATTTCTGTGAGATCTCGGAGGATGGTGCGAAATGAGGGTCGTGCATCAGGCTCGTATGTCAAACACATGCTGATGAACTTGGCCAGCTCCTGGGAGGAAGGCTCAGCGAGCCGACCCTTTTGCTGATAGAAACACTCTTTCTGTTGGGGTGACAACGGTAGCCATCTTAGAAAAGCTTTTGGCTGCGGAATGAACAACGCAGCTTAAAGCTGATGCATGAGCGAACCTCAGACAACGTGCAGCTGCTCATGGGCAGATCGCCATTGTTGCAGATTTCAAGCAGCGTGACACCAAAGCTCCACTGGTCAGCGGCGTTCCCAATAGGCGCATCGCTATCAACGCACTCTGGAGCGATCCACGGAATTCGATCCAAACGCTCTGCAAAGTGAGAGGACCTTCATGACGACGACTCTGGGCTTTCCAACAAAAGTCTTGTGAAGGGCAACCACGTTTGGTCTGCGGCCCCACGCAGTAAAGCCACAGCTGGGATTCAAACCTGCAACAGCGCTACCAACTGCACCACCGTGCAGCCCCAAACTTGATATTGAGGAGTAAAACTGCCCGACAACAGGAAATAGGTCACAGGAAGTGGTGTAGTAAAACCTTCCTGTTTCCCAACTCTAGTAGGGCTGAAATAAACTTCAAAGCACAGATCATCTCAAGCTGATTACGCTTCTTTCTGAGCAGTCAAGTCAGCTGAGACTTTATTTACTCTGATCTGTGTGTGTGTACCTTCTCTAGAGAGGACATTCAAGGCAATTCCTGGATCACTCAGCTTGACAAAGGGTGAAGTGTTGGGTTTCAGCCCTGACCGGGCCACCAGAATGTTCTTGGCACAGACGTTCCCGTGAACCAGGCGCTTTGCCTCCTGGAATGATACAAATGACACAAAAGTGGACTCAGAGATGCAGAGGGGAGACGTTGTTGCACAACACCAGACTGTTGCTGCCTGATACGTGAACTATGGGCAATGTACAACCAAACCCATAAAGAGCAGTTTTTAAGGGCTTAGCCTTAGATTTCTTTTTACTCTTATTTTTGACTAATAAAGCCAATTTACACAAAGATGGAAATGTGTTTTAAATGCCACTGGTTGGAAAAAAAATGATCTGAATGATCTCTAATCTTAATATTGCATAAAAGAAAAAAAAACACACACAAGCAGTTTTTATCTTTAACTTGGTTCCGTAAAAAAAAAAAGTGCAATTTCCTGCCAAAGCGCAGCTGCTGAGGCTGAAAACTTGGTGAAAGATCCACAGTTTAGAACACTCACAAGATAACTGAGGGCACTGGCGAGTTGTATGGCAACGACAAACTTCCACTGAGCATTTATGAATGTCCTTTCTTTACGAAGGAAGACATCTAGAGGCCCATCCTCCACATACTCCTCCACCATGATGTCTGTGAAAACAGGAACACGTCTGACAGGCTCACCTTTTAATTAGGCCATAAAACTTGTAAACAGACGTTTGAATTTTTAAAATAGAACCGGCTCAGAACAGATTTGCATTTGCGTCGTGGTCCGCTTGTCATTTGAATCACAGATTTGACTACGGACGCTGAACTTATGCGTGATAAGGAAGCAGCAAATGAGGAAGTCACTAAAAGAAGAATTGAGCGTGTGCGGTTGGCTGTTGCACTCACTTTCGGATCCTTTGACAGACACACCGTGCACAAACACCAGGTGACTGTGGGATACCTGGCTCATGAGACTCGCCGTTTCGAAAAATGCCTTAGACAGAGAAAAGAGTAACGAAAGACTGTAAATCAAACACAGGCTGTTGCTGCGTTGCAGTAAAGAAAGAAGAAGAACACAGCTAACCAGAGCAATGTCTTTATGGCTTTCCTCCAGAATCTTCAGAACCACGTGGATGCCTTTACGCCTTTCCATGTTGTTATTGAACTCGATATCATCGTCGTCGTCCTCCGACACCAGCAAGTGACCCAAGTAAATGTTAGTCCTGGTGCCACGCCCCAAGTGCTCTTTCTGATTATGAACACACACCCAATCAATCACAGAGCAGAAAGCAGCAAGCTCGTAACAATTCAAACAGAGCCAGTGGACGTAATCACCGGGATGATCATTTTGTCTTTGATCTGGTGGAAGCGTAGCTGCGTGAGGTCCAGGGGCAAGCGTGAGTGGGTGCGGTGTTCGTTACCCTGTCTCTTCACCAGGAGGTTGGATATTTCTAAACGTAAGCAAAAAACACGTCAGTTACACTATAAAAAAAAAGTGTTGAATTCACGAAACAAATGATGTCAACTGGTTCAACTGGACCTCGTTGCTTAAACGTAAAGTGTGATGTATGTGTAGTACGGCTGGGCAATGAATCCAAAATTTAGGGTTATCGAAATTTCTGACTCTCATCGGGATCATTTTTCCCACGTCAATAAATCTGATAATAAAAAAAATGGAAAGATGCGTGTAGGTTGGTAACGTTCACGTCCCTTTAAGAAGCTGTACCACCTTTAGTCACATGACTCAAGTAATACATGTGACAGCCCCATCTAGTGGACAACTTTCGTTTCCGCGCATACCTGTAGTTATCTTCCATTTATCGCTATTGGGGTGAAATCCTCAATATATCGTGATATTAATTTTAGGCCATATCGCCCATCCCCACTGTATATTTACATTTAAACAGCTAGATTTGGTGGAACCAGAGGACATCACTTGGTTAAGTAAATTCAACATTTCCAGACCTCCCTGAGCAGAGGTGACCTGATGCGACACAACACCGAACCTGTCCCAGACAACAGCACGAACCTCCTTGCTTTGGCAAACAGCACTTTCTGACAGAGAAGCTGTCGGGCCCAGACTTAAGCACAAAGGTTTTGAGGCAATCTGTGAGCTCCTTGACGCTGGGGAACTCTTGGTCCCAGCCGTCCATAGAGAAGACCGAGCCCTTTTGCTGGATACGAAACTGCTTGTGGTTTGGTGCAGAGCCGTTCTACGCATAAACAGGTTTAAATTTAGCGAAGAGCTCCAACCGCTGCAATAATTCCCAGAGAGGAGCGTGTGGGTGTCGACTTACTTCGTTTTTGTTTAGCACAGCGAGGATGACGCGGTGGTAGTCGAGGGCACTCCATCGAACGAGGAACGTTCCCTCCTCTGCTGCCTCCTTTTTCAGCTTGTGCAGCACAAAGTCATCACTGCAAGCACACCAGGGTGATGATGTAACCGCACGTTTGCGGGCTGTTTGTGTCTGAATGTGCCCGACTAAGGGCAGAAAACTCACTGCATAGGTCCGTGAAGCAGATTCGCCTCACTCAGCACGACCCTGGGGGGCGCCACTTCACGACAAAGGTAGTGGTGGGCGTCGGCAGTCAGTCGGTAGTATCCGTCCAGAAGGGAGATAAGGGAGCGAGCCTCCTGGTTGGAGTTCATCTGCACCTCCTACATAAAGCATAAAACGCCACAAGCTTACGATCTGAGTGCCCACCTGCTTGCACATACATTTAACATTTAACAGAAGCGCCTTCAGCACAAACAAAACCCAAAGCTCTTAGGCACACACTGAAATAAAAATTCATAAAATCACACATATAAAGCCTGCAGTGAAGTCAAACTTCTAAAAGCCTGTCTAACATGGTCCGCTGAGGGACTAAAATACACTCTATCAATGCGACCGATGCGTCAAAACCATGTTTGCCAATTAAATCAACGCATCTCAGCTTGTACGCCGGAAGATAAACAAGTGCTCTCACCATGCAGTGATTGTCCTGAGTGCTAATGCACACATTAGCATCGGTAATGGCTATGTGAGTTATTTCAGGGAAATCACAGAAGCGGGTCCAATCATCAGTAGCATTCTCGTTCGGTTGGCTGGACTGATGCTTGGATTTCTTTGCGTAGTTCAGGTAATTGTTCCTGAAGTAAGGATTCGACTGAGCCTAAATAGAGAGGATGAGCGAATGAGACGTCTGCACCACGGGAGATGAAGTCAGCCAGAATCAGAAGGTAAAGCAGTGCTTTGACTGACCTTCTGAATGTGAATCTTCCTCCACTGAATCCCTTTAGTGCCAGACACCATTACTTCACACGTGGCAGGACGCGCGTCGCTATGTTTCGAGGCCTCCTCACCGTGGCTCGCGTTGGAGTAGGAGCTGCCCCCATCCCCATCCTCCCTGAGCTCCAGGCGAGTTACAGGAAAAGTCTCTGTGCCAAAACGCGGAGCCAAGTTTTCAAGGGTAGAGATGTACTTGTACATGATCTCCTGTGGACCCAGTTGACCCCTGTCCACAGTGTGCTGCTGAAAAGTCCTCACAAACTCAGAAAACACCCGACGGATCCTGATTTTAGTCAGAAAGTTGTCTCTGGATAAGTGTTTGGCAAAAGATCTTGGAATGCAGTTTAGGAAGCTGGGAAGGGACATCCACGGAAGGAGAGAGAAAACAACAACGGAACAATAACAAAAACCATTTGAAACAGATATAATTTTGCCTTTTTGTTTTTCAAATATACATTTTCCATAAAGACAAACTGGGGGGAAAAGTGTGAACAAAGACCTGATTTTTCCGGCCACTTCTTGTAACGTGGATTTGTTTTGTATCGCATGGTGTGAGAGGTGAAGAACAGCCATTCCCAAGCTCTCGTTTTTGAACCGACTCAGCTCCTCCTCAGACTCGATGTCTTCCATTTGCACCACTTCATTCACAAACTCGTGTTTAGACTGGTTTCAAGGCACAAGATGCGGAGAGGTCACACCACTACGCTGTTGCTGACAGTCTAGAACATAACACATCATGTCAAACACCAACCTGAGCAAATAAATACTCCAAGGACTTGACATCAAGCAGAGGGGATCCAGCCTCATCTGCTCCAGACTTGAGAGCATATCTGAACACAGAAGGCTCCTTCTCATTTAGTCCATGCCAGTTCCGAAAGTAAAACCTAAGCAGGAGACAAACAGCTGACTCCCTGTTCCAGACGTCCCCCCATACCGAGTTGGGCAAACACAAACCTCATACAGTAGTGAAGGACTAGACTGGAGTTCTCCTCTGGAGTGAAAACCTGGTTTGGACTGTACCAACACTGGGTCTGTGGGTTATACAGCGCAAACAGCACATGGCAGAGGGGTGTTATCCCTGTGGGAGAAACACTGGAGTTACACACACGCTTCCACCAAGACAACCTCAGCTGATGCCAGGGGGAGTCGCCCTCACCCACAGCTTTAGCAGATAAGATGCACAGCTCTTCAGCGGTGACATCCCCACTGGTGTGAGACAAGTACTTCTCCCCGTCTTCAGAGGAGAACAGGTAAACATGGATGCCCTGGGACTGGGTGGGCCCGTTTGAAGCTGGAAAGGTCCCCGTCCTGAAAAACCTGGACCACCCCTTTCCAGACATGATGGATGAGATCGCTGTTTGGCAGACAGAGGAATCAGATCAGGTGTTGGGAAACCCTGAGGAGTCACGCAGAGTCGGACTCAGGAAGCGCACGTTCAGGAAGGAAGCGCGCTCTCTTCGGGGATGTCATACATTCCGATTTAAAAAAAACATTTTAAATCTAAATGACAAAATCAAAATATACGCGTAAATGTCTTAAACACACGTGACGTCAGACTACAGGATCAGGTTGTCTGAAGCCCTTCCGGGGATTAAAACTTAGCAAGCTTGTTTACCTTTAGCTTTAGTTTCAAGAGCGCAACACAAAGCCTGTTCTTTTATTCAGTACGCATGTATAACGCACGGGGAGAGCCTGGGTCACAACAAGGAAATACACGTTTTATAAACATGAGAAGGACGGAAGGAGCGGCCGCGGAGCGCGAGTCTTACCCCGAACGACGAGTTTGAAGGCTTTCCTTTACAAACTCAGAGAAGTGAGAAGAGGCTCGACCATCATTATTTACAGCACGGACTTCCCCTTCTCCACCTACTCTGGTGGGTTCTTCTGACCAACAGAGCTGCGACTAAAAACGCTGCTTCCCGAAACTAACAAGGCCACGCCCTCCTCTGACCTGCGGGGGCGGGCGCGTGCGCCTCACTTCAAAATAAAATACAAATAAATGAGGATAAATTATATAATTACTCTGTAATGACACAGGGCCAGATTATTTCATAGTCGGACCTTCATTACTGGGATGATGTGTGAAATGCACAAATAAAGAACTATTATTATTATTATTATTATTATTATTATTATTATTATTATTATCGTCAATATAATCATCATCATTATTATTATTAGTAGTAGTAGTAGTAGTAGTAGTATTATAATAATCATCATCATTATTATTATTGTTGTTATTATTATTATTACTATTATTATTATTATTATTATTATTATTATTATCGTCAATATAATCATCATCATTATTAGTAGTAGTAGTAGTAGTAGTAGTATTATTATAATCATCATCATCATTATTATTATTGTTGTTATTATTATTATTACTATTATTATTATTATTATTATTGATATTATTATCATTATTATTATTGTTGTTGTTGTTGTTGTTGGATTAGGGTTAGAAACTAACAAACTTATAGAAGAAGCGTGAGCTATACGGGGCATGTTAGAAAACTAACAAGTACTTTTTAGAGACCGTAAATAATGCAAAGTTAAAATTATTAAACTGATTTACAAATGTTGAAAACAAATATTTTGAAGTAAGATTTCAGATTTTGCTCCATGTTTTCAGGGTTCTGCAGGGCAGCTATCCCCTATAACCAAGTCCGGATTATAATATGGGCAACCTGGGCACAGGCCTAGGGGCCCACAGCCACAAGGGGGCCCACGCAAGCAGCAGTCTTTTTTAGTTTTTGTGCAGCAGTCCTAATGTTGGAGAAAAATGTTGACAAGTAATTAAACTCGAGCCCACATTTTCTAAGTTAACACATTTCTTTTAACAATGGTAGTTTTTGCATCTTTACTGCCTGCTTCAGCTTCCCCCCCCCCCCCCCCCCCATTTTCTGTTCCTCATTTCTGATTACCTTCAATGGTGTCTGTTTGTTGCAACCACCAGGTATAAAAATGAACTTGTTTTTATTTGACTATTTTTCTGTCCTGTTTATTATCTTGCATCTCCTCTCAATCCTAAAGAAAAACTGCTACCTGGCTTCTTATATATTCACCTTATGAGTTACCTTTGAACTGCAGTTAAAAAGATCTACCGACCGCAAATATAGCGGAGTGCGCATTGCGTGCCGGTCGCACCGGTGAGGTGACGTCACCGGAGGACGAAACAGGTTATGCGCTCCGCTCTGCAGCAGTAAAACACATCAGGCAAAATAAAAGACGGATAAACATAAAACAAAACATAAAAGGATATGAGCCAACATAAACGATCGTGTGTTAAATTTGTTTTTGAGGTGGCGACACTTTGAGAATGTTACTGTAGCCGTTCTCAGGACGCATCTGTCTGGAGCGCATGAACATCAGAGATCTGCGCCTCTCAGCTCTAAATAATCCCAGCAAACTCCACAAGAAAAATGTAATATAAATAGAACCATGATCGTTTTCGGGCTAAAAAATAGTCTACAGTCCATCTTCCCTAATGTGTTTGTGGCCCTGCGGATTTTTCTAACTCTACCTGGCTGCACTTCTTATATGTACCTCTCACCGTTCATAAGGGTACCGCGCCATCAGAATAGAGGATAATTCTGTCCGGAGGTGGATGGAGATTACATTTTACAGCAGCCTGATCATCATTTAAATACATAAACCATCACCTGTCTTCTAGGTCACGCTATCAGCATTATTTTAATTGGTGTGTGAGCGTTTGTGTGTGTTTTCCACTTCATACACTGGTCTAACCAACCAGACCAGCATGTCCAGTAACATATTGTTACAATTAAACAATTTCACCTCAAGTAGGCTAGGAACATTTCACCTGCCGTGGCCCGACCGCTTCTGCTACACATACAGGTGCTGGCCAGTAAATTAGAATATCATCAAAAGGTTGAAAATATTTCAGTAATTCCATTCAAAACGTGAAACTTGTACATTATATTCATGCAATGCACACAGACCAATGTATTTCCGATGTTTATTACGTTTAATTTTGATATTTATAGGTGACAACCAATGAAAACATCAAATCTGGTATCTCAGAAAATTAGAATATTCTAAAGGCCAATGAAAAAATGTTTGTTTCTCTAATGTTGGCCAACTGAAAAGAATGAACATGAAAAGAATGTGCATGTATAGCACTCAATACTTAGTCGGGGCTCCTTTTGCCTCAATAACTGCAGTAATGCGGCGTGGCATGGACTCGATCAGTCTGTGGCACTGCTCAGGTGTTATGAGAGCCCAGGTTGCTCTGATAGTCGTCTTCAGCTCCTCTGCATTGTTGGGTCTAGCGTATTGCATCCTCCGCTTCACAATACCCCATAGATTTTCTATGGGGTTAAGGTCAGGCGAGTTTGCTGGCCAATCAAGGACAGGGATACCATGGTCCTTGAACCAGGTGCTGGTGGTTTTGGCACTGTGTGCAGGTGCCAAGTCCTGTTGAAAGGTGAAGTCTGCATCCCCATAAAGTTGGTCAGCAGCAGGAAGCATGAAGTGCTCTAAAACTTCCTGGTAGACGGCTGCATTGACCCTGGACCTCAGGAAACAGAGTGGGCCAACACCGGCAGATGACATGGCACCCCACACCATCACTGACGGTGGAAACTTTACACTGGACCTCATGCAACGTGGATTCTGTGCTTCTCCGCTCTTCCTCCAGACTCTGGGTCCTTGATTTCCAAAGGAAATGCAGAACTTGCTTTCATCAGAAAACATAACTTTGGACCACTCAGCATCAGTCCAGTCCTTTTTGTCCTTGGCCCAGGCGAGACGCTTCTTGCGCTGTTTCATGTTCAAGAGTGGCTTGACACACGGAATGCGACACCTGAATCCCATGTCTTTCATGAGTCTCCTCGTGGTGGTTCTTGAAGTGCTGACTCCAGCTGCAGTCCACTCTTTGTGGATCTCCCCCACATTTTTGAATGGGTTTGTCGTCACAATTCTCTGCAGGGTGCGGTTATCCCTAGAGCTTGTACACTTTTTTCTACCACATTTTTTCCGTCCCTTCGCCTGTCTGTTAATGTGCTTGGACACAGAGCTCTGCGAACAGCCAGCTTCTTTAGCAATCACCTTTTGTGTCTTGCCCTCCTTGTGCAAGGTGTCAATGATTGTCTTTTGGACAGCTGTTAAGTCAGAAGTCTTCCCCATGATTGTGGTGCCTTCAAAACAAGACTGAGGGACCTTTTAAAGGCCTTTGCAGGTGTTTTGAGTAAATCAGCTGATTAGAGTGGCAGCAGGTGTCTTCTATATTCAGCCTTTTCAGAATATTCTAATTTTTTGAGATACCAAATTTGGAGTTTTCATTAGTTGTCACTTATGAATATCAAATTTAAATGTAATGAACATTGGAAATACATTGGTCTGTGTGCATTGCATGAATATAATGTACAAGTTTCACGTTTTGAATGGAATTACTGAAATATTTTCAACCTTTTGATGATATTCTAATTTACTGGCCAGCACCTGTAAACTTTGTGTGTGATCCAATGTCTCTACAGGTACTTTCTGGGGTGGGGGTGGGGTGAGGGAGGGCGCTAAGCACATTGTGCCCAGGGGCCCCTGCAATGATGATCCAGCCCTGCTTCCATCGCTGCGATCATGCAATAGTCGTGTAGCTGGGCAAGAGGAGACATTGGAACATAAGGCAGTATGCTGACATTTCAGATGACGTCATTAATTTTGGAGGGGGAAAAAAACAAGCATCTTTGTTAAATGTTTATTTGCAGGGCTCTAAAGTGTGTGTGGCCCAGGGCAGTCACCTGTCTTTGATCAGTAATGTTGCCACATCACTTGCTTATAACAAAAATGGTCATTCCACTGTGGTAATTCAAATTCAGCAACAACTGAATACTGAAGTATTTGGGTGGCAGGACAAGTGGCTGATGTCACTGCTCTGAATGGAAGTTTGAATGGTGTGCATGTGCTCCAGGTAGCAAGTGACTCAAATATCAACGAAAGCCAAACAAGTGAAGACGTGTGTTATCTGTTCATCGTAGATGTCACAATTTTTATGTCTTTTCTTTTACTGCGTGTTTAAAGAACTGGCCACCTGTGAGGCCCCACACCACAGAAATATCGCTTCAGTTATTATTTCGTCAAATTCTAAGGAAATGTTATTTAGAAGGTTGGATGTACATGTGGGTGGTGTTCTTTGAACATGTGAAAAACAAACCCTGCCTCAAGTCAAAGAAAACAACAACTGCCTTATCTACAATGAGCAGTTTTTATTCAATCATTTACAATAAAGTCAAACGTAAAGGCTGTGTGTCCTAACCATTACACACGACTGTCAGCTTCTACATGCAAATGTGAACTCCAACCATCACAACAGAGCACAGTGCTGGGCTGTTTTCAGCTTTCTATTTATTCTGGAAACGACTAAACACTGAGAATATTACATTTCAGTTTAGGCCATATTAAGTAGAATTTTAAAAAGACTGTTGGGCCCTGAGGGCTCTCTGTGAATAATACCGAGCATCATGTGGGGCGCTAAAGGTCTAAACCACCACCTACTCATCAGATTAGTCACAGAGTCTGCATGAATCATTTTCACTCACCAGTAAAAGTACTTATTAATGTGTTTAGATCTTGGTGGTGATGTGGTCTAATTATCAGAAAAGTGTGTGCCCCAAACATTGACTGTAAAAATGTGACATAAGAGAAAGAAAAAGAAAATAAACATTTAGCAATCTCTAGAACTCAACAAAAATTTAGAATTTTCAAAAATAAACAAACAAAAAAAGATGAGAAGCCAGATCTGAGAAGACAAAAAGCAGTCAGATAGATGTGTGTTCGTACACACCTACACAAACTCACACAAATACATGATGTTCAGAGATGTTCAAAACACACAAGCAGCAGATTCAGGGGCCACTGAGGCAACTGAAAACCTGCTGTCAACATCATTCCCTTCGATCTTACTAAACAGTGTAGGAAAGTTATTTCACCCATTAGCTAACTAATCATACATAAAAAGCTGTTAACCATACAGTGGGTAAGCCAGAAGGGTTTCCTTGTCACTCTGTCTTATCTTCTCCCTGCTCCTGTTTCACCTCTTCATAAGTGGCTTCTTCCTCTTTCTCAACCCCAGCAGCTTCTTTAGCATTTGGGACCCAGAGTCCTGAGTCAATGCATCTCTTCATGTGAAGCTTTGCCTCCTAAATTGTGAGAAAGAATCACAATAAATTGCAATTTCAGTCAAATAATGTCAATATATAACAAACCTAATCAACAACATAAGAATAACCTACCGTCGGGTCCATTTTGCTAATAACATCCTGTAGCATCTGGATGTCCTTCTCATCAAAACATTTCTGCATCTCCTACAATTAAACACACTTTATTACAACACAGGTAAAACAGTGACATCAGAAATATGTCATTTGTCACTCAGTCAGCCACTCTCCCCCACCTCCAAATGTCACACCACTCAACACCACCACCCTTCCTCAGGACCAATTCAAGTTTATTTACAAAGCGCCAAATCATGACAAGAATTGTCTCAAGGCATTTCACATTGTAAACATTCCAATACAGGTCAGTTCATTAAACCAATCAGTAAAAAGTTTCCTATATAAGGAACCCTGCAAATTGCATCAAGTCACTGACTAGTGTCAGAGTCTTTACAGCATGTTCACCCCCTCTGCAGTAAGAGCGTGTAGCTCCTCAGTTTAACTGATACTGGCATGATCCTGGTACACAATAACACCAATGCAATATTCAGTGTGTGTTCAATACTTGTGCAATACCTGATTCACATTAGCATGTGTGTGTCCCCTATGCTGCAACGTTCTGGAAACCCAAGTTTCTTTTCATTTGTTGTTTTTAGTGGTTGAAGGTTAGCTTACTGCCTCTGTGTGTTTACCTGTAATCTTATTACTTTTCTACTTCCTGTTCTCTAAGTGGATGTGTTGCTGTAGTACGTTCATTTCCCCACTGTGGAATTAATAAACTCTATTCTATCTGAATGTCCTTCCCATCAAATCATTTCTGCATCTCATATAATTAAAAACACTCTGTATTACAACGCAGGTAAAACAGCGACATCAGAAATATGGTTAACACATTCACTTACAGGTGGAAGGGACTCGTACACCTCCGCGGGGTCTAGTCCCCCAGGACCCATGCGTTTCTGTCGTTCTTCTTCTTCATACTCTTTAATGGCCTTTTCGATGCGGATCTTGGCTCTTCCACGGACTCGCTCCTTGAATGACTCCAGCTCATCGTTGAAAGCATCCTGGTACTGCTGGTCTGCTGTCTGGGTGAATAAACATACAAGAAAAGTAACATGAAAGCACTTCCAACATGGAGTGTTTTCAGAAACTTCATCAAAACAAACAAGAATAGATATAATTTTACTTTTTAAAAAAGTATCCCCTTAAAAACGTATGTAATACAAAAGTCCAAACACGTAATAATTACCTTGATCTTTGCAAAAAACTGGCGAAAGCAACCACGGGGGTCCAGTTTGAGGCTTTTGGCCAACTCAAGAATGAACTGCATAACGATGGTCTGATGAGCCACCTGTTCCATCAGAGCATGTTTCTGCAAAACGAAGAGGCACAGAGGCTCATGTTCTAATCAGACAGTGACCATGTAAGACATACAATAGTAGCACGAGATTTCTTTTAAGCTGTTTACCTCCTCAACTTCAAGGTCAATACACATGATGACAAGGTAGTTGGCAGTTTCTTCACATACAAGATGAGGATTGTCAGAGAGGTACTTCTGGCTGTCATCCCAGCGTCGCAGCATGCCTGAGGTTACCACAGCGACAAATCAGCATCTCTATTTTTACTGTCCTACTGATTTGCTCATTTTAATCATGGTTGTCAGGCGGGCTTACCAAAATGTTTGAGCTGCTTTTCGTTCTTCTCCACAAAAGTTTTATGTTTTTGCTCCTTCTCCTCTTCTGTCTCTTCAGAAGGGTCTGGTTTGACGTTAACAATGCTCTAATGAAGACAAACAAAACACCGTTAATAGATGACGACTGCATTCAAATGCATTTTATTGCATCGTTCTGTAAGTTAACGGCATGTTAGAATGTTGTATATAAGCTCTAAATATTCAAAAATAACACACTTCATATAAACCTTGATTATGTTTATTTACAATTAAAGGATGATTTTAGTTTGTATTTTCAGGAGATTGTATACAAGCTACTCCCAACAAAAAAATGACCAACATTCATGCTGAGCATCAAACTAGACTGATTTTAAACATGAAATTGGGGGAAAAAAATATTGCCATCAAACCGCTGAGACAACTATTGATTATAAATTGACAGGTCTGCCAACATTGATACCAGTGGATGCAAACCAATACTTTCTATTTCGCAGTAAGCTGTTGCCTGATCCTAGTCACCTTGCTGAAACCATCTCTGCTGAGTGTGTCCACGTTCCACGGCATCTTCTTCTCCTCTCTGTTGTATTCATCCAACTTCCTCTCCCAATCTCTCTCCTCCTTTTTCAATTTCTTCTCCTCAGCCTGGACTTTGCTCAGCTCTGCTTTGGCCTCACCCGACACATTTAGCTCTTGCAGTTTCTTTTGCGTCTCAGTCAGCTTGCGCCGACATTCTTTCAGGCTCTTGTTGATGTCTTCTCCTTTTTTCTGGAACTCTTCCATTCGATCCACACGTGCCTGAAATGGGATGATGCCAATCACAACTGGAGGTACAAAACTTTTACAATACACTTTGTTACAAGTTTTGTAGGCTTAGTAATTCACTACAGCTACATAAACAGGTTTGCTAGGAATTAGCATAGGGAGAATGTTGTTTGCAACACCAAACTGAGTCTAGGACGCCAGCTAACCAAAGTACCAGTCCGAAGTTAAAAGAAAATCAAAACTCAGTCACGTTATAAATCAAAAAGGTACCTGGTGTCTCCATCTGAAGAGGCTGGGTGTGTCAATGTTTGGGTGGGTATCATCTTCATCGTCCGAGACCTCAATGTGATCCCACACGCTGTAATCTATCCTGGACATCCTGTAAACCAGAACCTAGCTTGTTTTAAGAGTTCGATAATTTCAATTAAAACTCTCGGAAAAACAAATTCAACAACACTCTGACGCTTTCCAAAGTCTCCGAAAGATGTGTTAACTACCAACGGCGCATTAGACTGTAGTCTTATCAGAAGGGAAGGAGCTGGACTGTCTCAGCGACAGTTAGCCAAATGCTGCTACAAAATTCTAGAAAGATTCGCTGCTGCAAGCTTCCGCTACACGCCTAAACGTCATGACGTAAAAGGCACGTATGACGCAGGTGTTGTGGTAAAAAATGCACTCGTATGTGCCTGCGACCGTATGTTAAACTTACTAGAAAAACCAAGTTTTTCACAAACGCACCCCGTTAATAAACAAGTAAAGATGTATGAGTTAAAGTTCGGTTTCGAACAAAGTCTGTTTGACACAAATGCCTATACGAACAGAGGGGCTTTTTCCGGCACAACACCATGAGTTACAAAAGTGAACTGAACAGATTTCCTTCATTTCTTTCTTCGTATTTTTACTGTAGTTACTCAGATTTCTAAACAACCGAAATATCGTTTCCACTATATAGATACCATTTGTGTAGCCTACATAAAAACCATAATGTCTGATCGTGTACCAATCCATCCTTATCCTCATATTATTGCATATAGTTAAACCTGGTTAGCAGCAGATTAGTCAGAATGTTAGTCTGTTGTACAGATTATAAAAGTATTTACATCACAACTATTTTTGTAGTTTCTTTACAAGACGTGACTTCTTTTTCTCCACATTTGTGCTTTGACTTTCTTTTATTTATTAACTTATTATTGTATGCTAAACTGAAAGTACTATAAAATATCAAGTATCTTACACAATTATTTTTCAGCTAATCTAAACATTTCTGTAAAACTTAAAAAAGCAAACTGTTTTTCTCTACCGAATAAAACTATCTTCTTGGACTTTTCCCCCTTGTCAAACATCCACAGACTGAGGCTGTTTTCTCAGCGAGACATCTTACCTTCTTTACTGGACCAAGAACAGAGGCTGAGAGGTCTTGATGATGGTATAGTGTTCAGCTTTTTTTTTTTTTTTTTTTTTCATTTTATTTTTTGTTATTCTTTGGATGGAAAAACCACAAGTAAATGTTTAGATATAAACTAGCAAACGCTTCTCAAGAAACAATAATTAGAGCTGACCCTGAAAGCTGACTGGAGATCCAAACAAGCCAGTATTCAGTATGGCGTCTTAACCAGTGATCATCCAAATACCAAAAATCTGATTGATTTTTCATTAAACATAAACAGCCCAAAATAGTAGTATCAGCTCAGCAGGTCAGGGTTGAAAAAGAAATCTGCATGTTGGCCCTTAAATCCAGAATCAGCTCATCTCTGGAATTGTTAAATTTTCTCTTGTTTCGTTTGCTTTCAGCCCTTCATCCACCCAACATGGACATTCTTATAAGTGCCAGTAAGCATTTTGTTGGACACATTCAATTAGAATAAATCTAAATGATTTCAAGAGTTTGAAACTGGTAATCTCAATGTTTGCACTGTGAAGATGGAACCTCGACGTGATCAATAATTTATTAATGGATGACTTTTGCAATGAATTTTAGTATTTTGTTAGCAATGGTCAGTTTTAAAATAGTATGTGTAATAATAATAGAATAATTGCTCTCTTTATCAATCTGTTTAGGAAGCTTCTAAAGAAGTAATGACTGAAGGATGAAAGTTGGTGTTAGGATGGTGTAATATGGAACATATTATTGCCACACATGAGATTGTTTTTAGAAATTAAATGTTTCTGAAAATACTTACAGTGTGTTCTATATGTGCATTACTCACAAGCATGATGATAAAAAAACCTATTTTTACAGACCTGAACAGGGACATGAAAACACACACAAATAGACAAAAATATAGATCAGTTAAATGTTTTACCTGGTGATCGTGAATCGTCACGTTTACATTAACCCAGAGCTCTGAGCAGAATAAACACGAGGAGAGCTGGGACCACTTTAATATAAATATCAGGAGTTTAGTTTGGGTCTGCCACCAGAATCACAGTCAAGATGTCTACTATCAGTCTTTTAATGTATTTGTTTCTGTAAGCAAGCATATTTATAACAGTCTCACGCATGGACGTAATTTTCACTTTAGAAGTGGGGGGGACACGGGTGTGTGTGTGTGTGGGGGGGGGGGGGGGTATCTTTACAGTATGCTCTAATGGGAAACAGGCTTCAACACAAACAGTTGTTTTCCACTTGGTCCTAGAGCTCAACCAGTGTGAATTTAATATAGCGTAAAATTGTTTTTGGATGGTAAAAAGTGCAGGGGTCAAAACTTGACTTTGGAAAAAGTGGGGGGGACATGTCCCCCTGACCCCCCCCCCCCCCCCCCCCAAAATTACGTCCATGGTCTCACGTGATCTTCAGCTCACTGGCATGCAAAGATTCGATCATTTTAACACGATCAGAGGGCGGTGGACATAACCTGGTTGTAGTTAATCACACTGCCAGGGAGGAGTGTTATCTTAAAGCTTTACACGTTTACACGTCCAGTGTTAAGTTTAGTGTGTACTTTTATGATAATTATTATGATACATGTAATAATGAATACATTCCAACGGTAAATGCCAAACACACTGACATTTGATTGAGATGTTTTTATGCGTTGCTCTTGTTCCCCGTTGGTTTGGACTCCCTAAACCCGGAGCAGCAGATGGATTTCCCGGCCTGAGCTTCACAGCACCGCCGCATCTCTCGGATCACATTCTCACACAAACTCTCCGAGTAGTTGTTGGCTGCAGGAGTGGAACGGAGTTATGTGACTGTGGGGTTCGCCCGCTGTCTAGCAGCATTTTCATCTACATTTAATGTACCTTGCAGACACTTTTGAATAGCACATGCCTGTTTTTGACACGGATCTTTCTCCGGCATGCCTGAAAGAAAACGCAGCAATAGTGTAATCAAATTTTAAAGCATCAGGATACCCAAAAGGAGCTAAAAGCCGATTCCCACCTGGACGTCTTAGCTAGTGCGATGCATTCTCCTCTCGCGAGAGTGATCATGTGACGCAACGAGATCTAATCAAATCCGGACAATGAACAACAGCGACCTCTGGTGTTGCAAAGGAATTTGACAACGTCGCCTTGAAAACCTAAATGTAATTCCAAAATGTTTTGCAGTAACCGAACATAAAATGTATTTATAGAATAATTTTGAATATTTTTTTCATTAACTAACCTTCAGAAAGTATAAATTTACATTTTAAAGAAGCCATAATCTTTTGGTGGGAGGTATTTTTCACAAGTACGGAAATTTTGTTTATTTATTTACATTACTCAGAACTGGCACTAATAACTATCAAAATACACGTTTAAAAATCAAACCATAAAAAGAATTTTTTGTTTATTTAACTTTATTTATAAAGATAAGAACATTTAGAAACAGTTCATATTTACAGTAACTTCACATTGTTAGTCATTGGCGTATCAAGGGTAGTTATACTTTGTCAAATTATGATTTTCTTTACTTATTAGATCATTAAAAATATTCTAGTACATATATAATAAGGGAAATTTTATTACATAAAACAACAACAGTAGACTACGACAAAAATCAACCTTCACATAATAAATGGCGTTTGCTAAACATCTTCATTTGTCTTCTTTGTGAGATCTAACTCTGTATGATAACAGAATACATCAAAACATCCACTGATTACTGAATGCTTCCATCTCATGAGGCAGCAGCAATAAAACCTGCTCAGTGAAATTCTTCCAGCTGATTCAAGTCCTGTTAGTGGGCCTTAAACACCTGAACAACAGAAAACAAATTAGGATGCAGAGTTTTACTTGCAGATGTAGTTCCTCATACTTCCCCTTTACCTTTGGTCTTTGCTTTGACAATGAACTGTTTGCTCTTCTTTTCCAGCGTGTTTGAGGCAGCACAGGTGTATGTCCCAGGGAGAAGGGAGGAGGAGGTGATGACTGCTTCCTCCTTCACCCGCTCCTCTATGGGATGGGAGGATTGCCAGCTGTAGGCAGGAGCAGGGTTTCCTGCAGCTGTGCAGTTTAGGGTGATCCCATCACCCTCGGTAAGTTCTAAAACTTCTGTTTCAGGACTGAAAAAAGTTGGGGGAACTAAAAAAAAAAAAGAATGACAGACTTTACGTTTCATTATTGGGACATTTTAGGAGTGAAAGTAGCTTCATAACTCACAGAGGACATAGGCAGTGAGAGGTTCTGAAGACACTGTTGGAGGTGGTTGAGGTCCTTCTGGTCCAAGCTCCAGTTCTGCTACACACTTATACTCTGCCTCGTTCTCAGCTTTGGTTGGTGTGATGACAAGAGTAGAAGACACTTGGACAGGAGAGGAAGATGTGAGGTCAGAGAAGGAGTGTTTGTACACCTCTGTCTGACCTCTGTACCACCTCAGGGTGAGATACTGAACAGGAGCAACGTTCTGAACCTCACAGAGGAGCTGGTACTCCTTCCCCTCCATCATGGGGCCGGTGTGGTTCACCAACCTGATGGAAACACTGTCGGGAGATTCTGAAATGAAGGGGATCAAAAGTTCAGCTCAAACATTCAGCTCTGTCATGAAATTTAAAAATGAGAGGGACTGACTCACTATAGAGAACGAGGTTGAGTTTCTCCTCACACTGTCTCGGAGCTTTGAAAAACACCCCATAGCAGATGGGTTCCTCGATCCAGTCGATAAGACTGTCCACTTTCCACTGGACAGACTGGTCCTCCTGTGTGTGTGGCGTTCCGATGGCCGATTCCCAGCCCAGGACCCGAACCGGGCGTGTAGCTTCACAGCTGACCGACACCGACTCCCCAAACCCCACCACCACCCTGGAGGGCTTGAGAATGAGGGAGCAACCTTCACCTGACACTGAGGCACACGGGGACTCGTGAGCAAGGATTGGTATGGCTAAGCCAGTCAGAGATGCAATAAAACAACTTTTCACTGTTCAGATCAAGCCTGTTCAGTAGCAAAATGACTCATAACCAAACATGTTATGGTGTTCAGATTTTAATCCACAACATGCTAAAATAATCTAAAGTACTTCCCTCTGAAGTTGCAGCTCATTATGGATCCTTTAGTCCACAGATCAGTTTAAAAGTTTCTGAACCCAAATAAATAAAACACCTCATCTTACCTGAACAAAGCAGGCAGGAAATGATAATCCACGCTAGAACGTTCTTTCCCATGGTATTTGTTTAGCACCGAGCCGTCGAAAGAAAGAAAATTCCAACTTGAACAACCTTGGCAACTCTGCAGGGAACGTGGAACAAAACACGGTTCCCTCCCAGCTGACTTAGGGGATGGAGGGGAGGACTGGGAAAGAGGGACATTTAACACAGCCCATTACTTCCCCTTCTGAGATGTTTAGGGATTAAATCAAAAGCTTATAATCGCCTCTGCAAATTTACAACTAGAATATCTGAGATCTTACAGAAAAATCAGCAAACGCTTTGAATATAAGCCGTTGGGATTAACAGAACTCCAGCTTAATGTAAATCTGAATTCCTGACATTCATGTCAAGTAGATTCTTGCCATCAAGGTGGTTTTTATAAAAGCTGGACGACAGACTGGATCTCTTTGCTTTGCAGCTTGTTTCATCCTGCCTCTGGCCTCCACGCTGCTGGACCCCAGCAGGCTGGAGCGCTGCTCTGGTGCTGCATGCAGCTTGTGAGGCTCACACTGTGACCAGAATGCAGCACAGCGCATCGCCTCAGGCCACAACAGTCGCACAAGAAGGCGAGAAATCACATGCTTTTTTAGGGTGTATTTCTGGAGAGGACAGCTGGGAATCTCCACAACCACATTCTCACTTTACTTGCAGCTTTAAATATGCCTCAACACGTTCTGTGGACAAACATGTCTGCAGGAAAACCTTTATCTTTCAAGTCTATGACTAATTGAGCCTTTTCCCATCTGCCAGGTTTCTATGGCAACACCAGAAAAGCAGAAACAAACAGTTGACCTACTTCAGGATAACATCTGTACCAGAAATCACAAGAACAACACACAAGAACACACATTTAGGGGTACAAAGCTTTATATTGATGATTTAAAGCAGAATTACACCTTTATTTACATTCCTTTTGTACAGAACTAATTAGTATGGCGGTCGTAGTGCAGCACGAGGAAAACAGCCAAAAACAGAACTGACAAAAAGGTGCAAAGAAACACAAACATGGTGTCAGGATTCAGCCTAAAGAGGTCACTGACAGAGAAGCTAAACATACAAATACATTCATCATTTTTAGGTTATAATACAGTTTAAAAGGACCTGAAAATGACTTATCAGATAATTCATCCGTCACAATAACTATGCTTCAAGCACCCTTTTCACTGACAAGTAAACATTTTGTGCTTTTAAAGCCAGATGAGCTCACTAGAGCAGTTGCAGTAATAATTGTCCCTTACAGTACGGCTTCTCGTCCTTAAGTTTCATTATCCGTGTGTGTAAATCCATGCTTACATGTCCCTTTAGGGGATATTTCTATTCTGTTCAAGCAAAAACCTCAGTGCAAAAATACTCAACACACACACACACACACACACACACACACACACACACACACACACACACACACACACACACACACACACACACACACACAAAACAGATTTAAAAACATAAACTAATTTAAAACTACATATATGTATTATCTCATAATCACAGAGTAATTAGGATGAACTGATGGATAAAGACAAGTTTAAAGCAGTTAAATGCTGGTGTATTTGTCATAGAAAAACAAAAACACACGAAAATAACTTGGGTAAATGGTTTTGGGCTGTATCCTAATAAAGTCTCTTTGGCAAACAGAATGTTTATATTTACGTTTATGTTTATTCATTTAGCAGACGCTTTTATCCAAAGCGACTTACAATTTATAACCTGTAGGGCATGTTGTGATCTGTGGGGGAAGCCGGAGTACCCGGAGGAAACCCACGCCTGCATGGGGAGAACACGCAACTCCACGCAGAAAGGCCGCAGCCGAGTTTCGAACCTGCAACCTTCGTGCTGCGATGTCTTTGTGAGAAATGGATATAAATCTGTCCGAGAACATCCATCTTATTCCTGAAAATCCTTCTCACTTGTTGCTAGAAAACCCTGAGTTGGAATTACTGCAGGTATTAATACGAGTAGGTCCCGAAAGCTGTAGCAGAGCAGATCAACAACATCTAACCTGAGAGGAGCACAAAAATAATCACCTGCTAAACAAACGTCTAGGAGCTGATGGAAACCACCAAGTCTGCACAAAGGTCAGAGGTTTTCATTCCTCAGCATCATCCCTAAAAATCAAACCTTTTCCTCCTCAGTATGTTAAGTAGGATACAAAAGGGTAAAAGGATTCAGCCAACATGTGACATGTTTGGAAAAAAACCCGAATACACAAAACATGTTACAATCACACTGTTATTTACAGTACATGTACCCACTGTCCTCTCCGAGATAAACAACAATGATGCTAAAATGCTCTGAGCTCCAAAGCAAAGTGAGTTTAACACAGAGTTAGTGTGTTCATGCTCCCCAGTAATCAGAGAGCTGCATAAAAACGGAAGTAAGTACCACCTAACCACAGCAGCTGTTTAAAATTAGAGTTGTTCTGTTCCAGTGACTCAGCGGGAAGATGATGCATCCAAAGTCAGACCGACAGATTAAAAAAGAAGCTGGGGGTGGGGGGGCGCTACCAAAACTGTCTCACACACACATACTTGTCTCTGTATCCTTGTGAGGACCCCCCTCCATTGATTTCTATTCATTTTTGGGACTCCACTAACCCTTACCCTAACCAACGCTGTTATATTCCTAATCCTAATCTAAATCAAAAGTTAATTCACACCATACCTCTAAAACCACATTTAAGGGTATTTTGTCAGTGTGTGGATCAGCCAGATGTCCCCATAATGTGGACATGTCCACACACACACACACACACACACACTACAGATTAGAAGTTCAAAGGTGTCCACCTAAAGAGACAATGTGTAGTTTTTACAATTCATTTCTGAAAATATCCATTAAAATGTTGTTGAAGATGAATTAAATGATGCCCAGTTGTTGAAAAATATTGGCGGCTTTGTAACATATAACCATAAAAATCAGGTCTAAAATACATGGGAGCGGGTGTAAGGGTGTGTCTCAATGCCAAGGAACCTCACCTTGATATCTTGGCCCCGCCCCGGTTGCCTAGGAGATACGTCATCAGGAACCACCAAGGCGTGTTCCAATGTTCATGTTGTACCGAGGCGTGTGTTCTCTGTTTGTTAGCCGTTTAGCTAGCTGAGCAAGGATACACGGGAGGTGTCTTGCAGCCTTGGTCAAAAATTTCCCAGAATACACCGCAGTATTTTCTAAAAGATGGCGGATCAGAAGCAGGCAGCTACTTCGGGGGCAAAGATCAAATTTAAAAGTAAGTCAACTAATTGTAGCTATCGGGCTGATATCTGAAATATTTTTTATCTCCAAAGCAGTTATCGATGGTTGGTTAGTTGCTTAGTAGTTGCAGCTTTGGTGGCTAGCGGGTGGTAACTCACTTACATATTTAATTTAACAAACATATACACAAATTAAAAAGTAAAAGTCTTGTTTTTATTTAAATTGAAACTAATACATGTAAAATATAACGTTATCTCCCGCGGTCACGGGATGTTACGTAACCGCAGTGGAAGCCGCGGTCACGTGATGCAAGTCTGTTCCATTTAACCGTTTTCTTTGACCAAGGAAGGACAGTGTCCTCGTAAGGCCAGGCGCCTTGACACTGAGAAACACCCTAAGTCTCGGGGCGACGCTATATTAGATACCATGTTTCCTTCTACGGGAGCCCATGAGGACAAAATGCATTTACTGATTTGTAACAAATGGCTACAAAACTTTCGCCATTCTTAAATGTTGTTTTACACATTTACCTCCACTTCTTTTCAGTGATGAAAGGGAGTCTGACGTGTTCGTTATTTTGCTAAAGTTTGCACTCCCCAGGGCTTTTTGACCCTAATGGGCATCTGTTGGTAAGGTCTTACTCCAACACAAAAATACTGCTTGCTTGCAATAATTTAGGTATCTACTGGTCCCATCACCAGGAAAAATACATGCCATCACTTTAAGCATATAAAGACAAGTATACAGTATATACACACAAACACACACACACACACACTGAGACACACACACTAAATGTACCGACCGTTAAAACAATGGTAGTAACCAATCAGCTCAGATCAGATTTTCCAGCCACCAGCATGCAAACACCAACAGAACATACTAAGCACACAGTACCTCTCACACTCTACCAAGGTACCTTACCGGTGTTTCTCCAAACACAGTTTTCTAAGAAAAACCAAAAAGGCCTTTGGATGAAATAACCAAAATAAGCTTAGATCGACTCCAGCCTCATTTAGGTGCTGATCGTCTTCTGCAAGAAAACTTTCCATCCGGTGTAACAAAATGAAGTCCAGCCAAGAAGAGCACGGCGCCCAGGAAGATAAATCCTGCCAGTATGGCTACAAAGACAGTTCTATTCCCTGTGAGAGAGAAGAATTGTTGTTACAGTCACACACTCAGCTAATCTTGTTAGTGCTCATGAAACAGCGAGGTTCTCTGTGATAAACCACACATGCCAGAACAATGATTACAACAAAGACAACAGTCAGCTGTGATCTCGGAGCGGCTACCTTCAGGTAAAAAGAGGAATCTACAAAGTTCAGTAGCAACAGAGTACCTTCAGCTTCGGTGATGATGAAATATTTGGTTTTACTGCCGAGCGTGTTAGAGGCTGTGCAGCTGTAGGTCCCCGAAAGCACCAACTCTGGAGACAAAGCAGCCTTGTTCATATTTTTGATCTGCTCCTCTGGATGTGTGGAACTTGCAAAACTCCAGTTATAAACTGGTTTAGGGTTTCCAGCAGCTGTGCAGTCAAACGTCATACTGGAATGAGACCTTTCCAGGGTCTCATTTTCAGGCCGAAGGAAGTTTGGGGGGTCTGAGAATGTATACCAAAGTGGATTATTAAAGCAGAATCCCTTCAAGTTCGTGATGGTTAAAATGAGAGAAAGTCAAAAACTTACAGAGTACATTTAACACAAGTGGTTGTGATTGCATCGTGAGAGGAGCACCACCATCTGGGAACACGTCCAGCCTGGCTTCACACCTGATCTCACTTCCATGATCATCTCTGCGAGGAGTAAGGTCTAAGGATGATGCAACATCGAGCGGAGTAAAGGAGTCTTCAGAAAATGTCTCTTTCTTTAATTCCCCTTTTTTTCCAAGCCAAAACACAGAGAGGTTTTGAGCTGGTGCAACATCCCTAACATCACACTTCAGGAAATACGTCACCCCCTCCAGCAGGTGTTCAGGTGGATTAGTGACGGACACGTTCGCTGGCATTTCTTTAGAGATAGAAAAGATAAAAGAAAGTCAAATTCAGACATTCATTTTTATTAATAAACAAAAAAGCATGTTACTCACTGTAGACAGTGATTGGTAGGATTTTGTGGCGTTGAGATTGATTATCAGAAAAAGAGATGTAACAGTGTGATGTTATCTCCCAGTCCTTCACTTTGTCAATTTTATAAGGTAACGAAGAGACATTCTTAGTGAGGCGCACTGCTCCGTATGGAGACTCCCAACCCATTCCCGTCACATTGTGACAGGACAATGAGGTACAGTTGGCATCTACAGGATCTCCATATCTCACCACAACTTTGGGAGGAGTGAACATGATGCCACAGGCGCTCACGGGCAATCCTAGAGGGGCACACACAAGTAAAAATAAAGTTTAGCTTTAAATAGGTGTGGAAAATACAATGATTTGAATGAAAAACATAGCCATCTCTGAGTAAAAGTATAAAAA
Organism: Nothobranchius furzeri; assembly: GCF_043380555.1. Taxonomy (NCBI): domain Eukaryota; kingdom Metazoa; phylum Chordata; class Actinopteri; order Cyprinodontiformes; family Nothobranchiidae; genus Nothobranchius; species Nothobranchius furzeri. The sequence continues at coordinate 3,422,266 of NC_091745.1, read as the reverse complement.
GTTTAATATAGAAAAAACATTCTGTAGATCTCTGCGCACAACTGGAAAACAATAGTGAATGACTTTTGTCCCTTTCAGGGAGAACCCGCCTGGGACGGCTCAGAACACCACGCACTTTACACAGTGTCTTGTTCTCATTCATAAATTCAAATTCAATTCAATTCAAAAATACTTTAATAATCCCAGAGGGAAATTGATTTCTGTAGTAGCTCTGAATAATAATAATAATCAAGTCATCAAAGAGTTGTTGTATATCACAACGGCTGTTGGCAGGAAGGATCTCCAGTAGCGGTCAGTGTTGCAGCCAAACTGAAGAAGCCGCTGACTGAAGACACTCTTCCGTTGTCGGACAGTCTTGTGAAGAGAATGCTCAGGGTTGTCCATCATTTTCTTGATTCTCTGGAGAATCCTTCTTTGCATTATCTCCTCCAGTGGTTCCCAAACTGCCGAAACTCTGGCTGAGTCCTTGAAAGGGCTTGGAGTTCCTCCATCTTGTTGGCCAGTGATCTCACATTGCCCATTATGATCGATGGAAGAGATGGTTTGAATTTCCTCTTTCCCTGTCTCCGTTTTGCTCCCGCTCTGCACCCACGCTTCTTGCATTTTAGCTTATTTGGGATTTGTGGCTTCAGTTGAGGTATTATTTCAGCCTTTCCAATGTTAATCAACTGCTCCCGATTGTAAACCAGTTTGTTGCCATGGTTACGCATCATAACAAATGCTGAAAAAGTGAGAAAAGCTAAAAAATAGCAGTAAAAATCCTCCAAGCTTCACAGCACCAGAAACAGAAAAGTAAAGTGTCCAAAAAATACAGTTTTTCTTGAGAAACTAGAAGAAAAAATGCCCAAGAAAAGGCAAAACTTAACATATAGTGCTCTGGACGTCACGTGACTCTCAGAGTAGACGCCATGTTTGCAGGCAACAAATGTAAACAAATTAAACGGGATCGGCTAGGATTTTACTTCGTCGGAGTTTACTTCACACTTTAAAACAGAAGAAATTGTTTTATATAGTCAGAAATTAAATAGACTAAACATCTCCGACCCTTACCGTGCCCCTGGGATACTTTTTAAAAACGCCAGAAGCTGTCGGAGCGGACTTCTTACCGGACCTGGCCGGGGAACCCCTTGGGATTCCCCCGGAGGAGCTGGCTCAAGTGGCTGGGGAGAGGGAAGTCTGGGCCTCTCGACTTAGGCTACTGCCCCCGTAACCCGACTCCGGATAAGCGGATGAAAATGGATGGAAGGATGGACAAATAACAGATTTACACGTAAGTAGTTTAAATAGAGTGCTGTGCTGTTTGGATGTATAAACTGAACACCAAGAGAAATCCCTAGTTTGATTTTATTCCGTGAATAAAATAAAAATGTCAGGCAGGAGCGTCTCAGGATCTGTCTGAGATCTGTCTCGGTGAGACAGATAATAGCAATCCAAAGTGCTTTTTATGTGTGATCTGACAATTGATCAACCGTTGCTTAAAAGTTAAATACAGCTTAGCCGGTTAATTGCTGTGATCATAAAACACGTAAACGGCAGCACGCAGAACTCACGAGGCAACGTTTTACGTGATGTTTACTTGCTGCTATGAGTAATGAGACAGAAAAAGCCACGCCAAAATAAGTTTAGGAAGCCCACTAAGAATCATAATAAAAGCATTTAAAATAAATACCATACACAGTTGAGGAAACGTTGGTTTAAGTACCTGATATGAAGCGGTCGCTGCATAAGTTAAAACCTTAAGTGAAAACCTTTACTCTCGGGATCCCTCAGTTTCATTTTAGCTCGGTCACTAGCGCGTTTTATTACAACGATCCAACGTTTGCGGCGCTCCGGATCTTGGGGAATCCTGTAGATGGCTCATTCCTTATGTCGTCCGCGTCTGTTCTGCATCCTGGGGCACAACAGGAATCTACCATATTGCCCGTTTGATTGAGTTTTCTGACAATAACAAATAGTCCAGCTGCGGGCTTCTGCCTGCCAATATGGCGCCGTTTCGATTTGAACTGTTGCATGCCGGGAGAAGTGACGTCAACTCCCGGAGCTCTATAGCCAACAGAGCTACTCCAACATGCAGCCACTCAGAGCAATGCAGTTCCGGAAAAAAAAAGACAAAACAAGAAAGTTTTAAAATTAAATCCAGAAGGTTGAACAACTTCTTTGAGCATCTGATGGAAACAGAAACTGATAAACTGAAAAAAACTGAATTGGAAAATTGGAAGATGCCACATCCTCCATCAGTGGTGGAGGGGCATCCAAACGTTTCAGACGCCATATTCTGTTAAATATTTACAATGGATACGGAAATTATTCAGACCCCCCGTCAAATTTTCACTCTTTGTTATATTGCAGCCACTTGCTAAAATAAATTAAATTATTTTTTCCCTCATTAATGTATACCCAGCACCCCATACTGACAGAAAAAAAAATAATTTTATAAATATCTGCAGAGTATTTAAAAAGACGAATGAAGAATCACATAGTCCAGACCAGCACTCTGAAGTTGCAAATGCGGTATTCTGGCCACTAGGGTTGTCACGGTATGAAAATTTAACCTCACGGTTATTGTGACCAAAATTATCACGGTTTTCGGTATTATCGCGGTATTTTTTAAACGGTTTTGCATATGTTCAGAAAGCATTGATAGTCCTGTTCTACACAAACTGAAATAGTTTTGAAAAGGTTTAATATTGTTTATTAAACCTAAAATAACACAAAGCCTTAGCAAAAGTGCAACTTTTCACAAGTAAAGGAACAAATAGCTTCTTTTTCTGGAACATGTTACAGTAGTCAGTGCAGGTTTAAATGATACAAATCCAAACATTCGAAACAATATGTAAACAAATCAAAGAAACACCACTTGTTTTCTCATATACTTGTTTTCTTCATTATCAAAATGAAAATCTAAAACTCCAGTCCACACTTGACTTGAAGTCAACCTTAAAAAAATATGTATTTAAAATAAACAGCCACTTTAAACAAATTACTAAAATAACTACTACACTATGTAATCAAATCCAAATGTTCACGTATAAATGGCATTGAATAAGTAAACAAATCAATGACAAGGAACTAATTGTATATTTCTCTTCATCATCAACAAATAAGATGCTTCATCCAGCAACAGGGTGTCCGTGACACGGTTTAAATGCTGCCAGAGGACGCTGCGGCTGCAGTATATAGTGACTCATTGCATTCTCCCTCAACCAAAAGTCCTCACGTCATGCATTTCAGCTAAAATGCTAATGTTAACTTACCTTGCACTGGCTCTAGAGACGCGGGTGATGGTCACTCAGATGCACCATTAGAATCGGAGTGTTGCTGCCTTTTGCAGACACTTGTTTCCTGCACGTTCTGCAAACGGGATAGCCGTCTTCTATTAACTGTCCCTCAGCATTTTTCAGAAATCCAAAATATGCCCATACTTCCGATTTAGTCTTCTTTGAGGGCTGATGGATGTCCTGGGCGCTGCCGTCTCCTCCTTCGGCCGTTATTTCAGCTTCAAAGTTTTGGTGCCGTTGCAAACTAAAAAGTGCGTGTGCGCGCCGCGGGAACTTCAGCTGAAGCGACGGTGGCTGGTAAGGGTCACCGCGCTGAAACCGCGGCCACGGTAAACCCACCGAGATAATATAGTTTTTTAAAAACTGGACGGTTATTTTTATTGTCAACTTTTTTACCGGGGTTTACCGCTATACCGGTTACCGTGACAACCCTACTGGCCACAAAAGGCAGCGGGGGGTCTAAGTGACTTTTCATTTACCCTAAAAGGATCATTTTAGCACACAGTGGCTCAAGAAAATAATTTCAAAATATGATAAAGTTGTATAGTGTGGCTTTAAGCTGCTGGGATGTTATGAAACATTAGAAGAATTTTTCACTTTCAAAACCTTAGCAACGGATCTCAGTTTTAACTACATGATACAACTTGCCACTGGTGCTACCTTAAAGGGCTTGTTCAACGGCAAACATGTAATGCTTATTTCTTTTTAAATATGTCTGGTCACTTTGAGTTGCAAATGAATGCTGAACATGAAATCTTTCTTCAACCCCATTACCTCCTGTAGCGTAGCAGACCAGATCAACCGCCCACCGATAAATCGCTGCTCCTTGTTACAGACTGGATGGGGCAGAGTCACATGACTAGAGTGGCAAGGACTCAACTGGTCGATGTCACAGGGACACAGACATCAGAAACCTACTCACACCTTTTCATTTTTCTCTTAAACACGGAACATACTGACATGGGTGAAATGACATTGGTAAGAGTCATAGAATTTAGTAAAGGTAAATTTTTGTTTTACTGCCCATTTCTAATTGGATAGGTCGTCTCCATTTGGACCCACCCACACACAAACACACTGCATCCCACTGTGGAGCCCATGGGCAGCTCATTCAGTGGAAGACTGGGACATCCACATTGTAAAACAGCTACCATAGGTCCAAGGCCGGATTAACCATATGGGCAACTGGGCCAAAGCCCAGGGGTCCACAAACTCTAAAGGGCCCAGGCCAAGGGCAGCAAGGGCACGAGCAAAATACTGTATCTGTAAACTCCCGCTTCAAGGGTGACCGTCCTGTTTTCCCCGGATATGTCCAATTTTCACTCTCTGTCCGGGGCGTCCGGACTGGGGGTTCTTGTATTGATGAAAATATCCGGTTTTTCATCCAGGAGCAGGGATCGAATTATGGGGGAGCTGGATATCTTACACACATCCAGAGGAGCCGGAAAAAAGTTTTCTACCTATATGACATCATTCATGGACTCTTTTGAGCAGAGAGCACAGAGAGCGGCAGAGCGATGACCGTTGGTGCGTAGCGATCCAGGCTGCAGCGTCCTGCGCACGGTCCATTCTCAAAGTGGCGCAACCAAAGAACTATAATTAACACACGATCGTTCACGTCCACTCATGTTCTCTACTTTCTGTCTTATTTGTGCGTGAAGCGCTCTGCTGCTGTGGAGCTCTTCACCTGTGGTGCGGTGATTTCACCTCACTGACGCAGCATCGACACGCGCTTTGTAGTCAGGAGATCCCTTTGATCTGCTCAGAAGTAACTGATGAGGTGAAAAAGTAAGAATCCAGGCAGCAGTTTTTTCTGGAGAGTTTAGAGGAGACGCAGGAAGATGAGAGACAGACAGGACAGGAAAATAGTTCAATAAAAACAAGAAAACAAAACAAAGTGTTGAAAAGTAAAATGTAGGTAGATTTATCTCCACTACACGTTTTTACCTGTATAAAATAATAAGTTATACACATGTAATATTTATACATTTGATACAATTCAGATCACCTTCAAAACTCAGTCACACACCCAGGGCCGTTTCAAGGCATTTTTGGGGCCAAGGCAAAACAGAACACCCCCCACCCCCCTATAACTGGGCTCCCCAGAAGCCTCTGTGTAATCCATACCCTCTCCAGGAGTGTTAGTTATACGGTGTGGGTAAAAGCCCCTCAGACATTACTGACATGTTCTAATATTATCAGATGAAAAACTAAATTATCAGACATGCTGTCTCATCTGCTGCTTTTCTAAACTGGCTAAAAGTAACAAAACTATTTGAAAGCCACTATTTGTGGATTCTCTGAAAGTTTCCATGGAGTGTGTGACAACTTATGTTTTCATTGATCCTATCGTCTAATCTCACAGCTGAAACAAGCATCCTTAATAATCTGTGCACAGGAAGCGTACCGATGCTGTAGTAAAACAAAAGGTATAATAATTTATTATTAATAAAACCTTGTTGCAGCACTAAAGTAGAAAAATGAGATTTTGCAATAAATATGCAAAATATTTACATATGAATTGTTTTAGAGACATTTTATTGACAGAATCTGATATTAATTTTAGTTCTCTAATTTCCCTTCCCTGGGACAAATAAAGCTTTTCATTCATTCATTTCATTTTTACAAAAAATGGGTCCCAGCGTGGTTTGTGTGGCGTTGCCATAGTGTGATGTCATAGGCACAGATCCCCTGTCCTCTTTTTTTGGAAATGGAAATATGATCACCCTATATTAAACAAACTGTCCACCCGGGCTTTTGCGCTGCACAGAGACGCTTCGCTGCCTATGACTGAACGTCAGTTGAGAGTCAGTCTCATGCAGACTGACCAATGAAGAGAGGGCCTCAAGTTAAGACCCTCTCCTCATTGGTCAGTCCACACAAGGTGGGTCAAAGGTTACCCTGAGCGGGTTACGTGATGTCAGGCATTCAAGTATTGACTATATTTACTGCATGTTACAGTAAAATATTCTGTATGTGACCATATTATGGTGATCCTTGGGTCGTGATGATGGGGCCCTTTGATATTGTTGCCCAGGGTACAACAAAGTGTTAATCTGGCCCTGCATATGTCATTCATCCCCTCTGTAGTAAGTGCATAACTCCTAGTGTTGTATTCAGTATGTGTTCAATACTTGTGCAATACCGGATGTACATTAGTAAGTATGTGTCCCTTATGCAGCATAGTTCTGGAAAACAAAGTTTCCTTTTCATTTGTTGTTTTAGTGGTTGAGGGTTGCAATAATGTGTGTAATAATGACAATAGCGCGACCCGCAAGGACAAAAACAAAAATGAAACCGAACACACAGCAGAAGCAGAACCGGGTACAACAACTATCAGGACCGATCCATTTCCACCTAGGAAGTCTCGTGTGTGGGAATACATCTGAAATGTTTCCACACAGGAGACTTCAACCGCTTCCTAGGTGTAAATGGAGCAGTCCCGACGGTTGTTGTCCGCGGTTCTGCACCGCGGTCAAGTGAGCCGTCATTTGTGATGACGGCTCACTTGACCGCGGTGGTTCTGCTTCTGTTGCGTGTTCGGTTTCATTTTTGTTTTTGTCCTTGCGAATCGCGCTATTGTCTTTTTGTTTTTTTATAGCTGGCGTTGGAGCCATTTTTATGGGGGTTAACTGCAGTTAATAGTCAAACCGATTATTCCCTGCAACCCTAGTCTCAGCTCAGGTCAGGACAGAACCGGAAATTGTAGAGCAGCTGAGTTCACCTTGTGGAGTTTTGTTATTAGGAAGAACCATGATGGAATTTGGCATCAGAGACTTTTGAACACTCTGCTGATTATTACAACCTTAAACCGGCAAAGGTGTCACTTTATGCAATTAGATTTGTTTGTTTTTTTATGCAGAATTTGCATATATTGGTAAATATTAAGCATATTTGTGGAACAATTTTGTTGTTACTGGTCTGTTGGTGTGATGCATAATGTAGCGTGATGAATTGTCCATTTCTGACCTAAAAGGTCCTGCTCTGATTTGCTATGCTCTAAGCAAAACCAGAGGTTTCTGACATAAACCTAATCTACAAGGATGGGTCAAGGCCACTTATGCTCTGTGCTTATCTAAACTATTGCTTCTCCGAACAGCACAAGAAAGAAGAAAAGAAGACAGAACTCCATCCATCCATTTTCTGAACCCGCTTTGTCCATGTAGGGTCGCGGGGGGGCTTGGTGCCTATCTCCAGCGGTCAACAGGTAATCAGGCGGGGTACACTCTGGACAGAGAGCCAGTCCATCGCAGGGCAACACAGAGACACACAGGACAAACAACCATGCACACACACACTCACACCAAAGGACAATTTAGACAGACCAATCAACCTAACAGTCATTGTTTTGGACTGTGGGAAGAAGCCAGAGCACCCGGAGAGAACCCACGCACGCACAGGGAGAACATGCAAACTCCATGCAGAAAGATTGCAGGCTGGGAAGCAATCCCAGGACCTTCTTACTGCAAGGCAACAGCTCTAACCACTGCGCCAAGACAGAACTCTTTCCATTTAAATAATAATAAATCAAAGAACTCTCTCTCTATTTTTAATAAGCTAATCAAACAAAGTGTTAGTCCAATAATAAAGTGTGAACCAATCTGTGAAATGACAATGTTTATGATCACATGCTAAGTCACATGACACATTTCTTTTTTCTGATCCAATCAGAACCGTCCAGATCTGATGCGAGGCGTGGTTTTGTTGGCGCTTGGTAAATCCCCTCTTGTTGTCCTTTTTTGATTCGACCGTAAATCAAAACATCCACATTTTAAAACTATACCCACGTCATCTTAACTTCAGTTCAAAGCGTTCTAGAGAAGTTATCGGAGTGGCCAATCCGTAACTTTCCTCTTAAAGCCAAAAGAACCTAACGACAAGCCGGATTAAATCTGATGCATGTTCCACCTGCTGCAACGGTTCCTTCAGAATAAAAGCTGAACCATCACGATCCTTCAGGGTCCTGCTAGATGCCAATAAAACTGTTGTGACCTGGGAGTATCTCAAGACAGGACTGGTCGGCAGCCGCGGCTGTGCTACAGGCTTCGGCCCCAGAAAGGTCCAAGCTGGGCCTCTACACTTCCTGATCTAGACGGGGACTTCCGCTGGGTACGTAGACCGACAGAATGGCGTCTCAATATGTGTTATAATCTCCAGACCAAAGCTTAGAGCGAAACATCCTCTTCACTCCCATCGGAACTAATCTTTTCTCTGGATTTGCTGGTTCTGAACATATTTCACACATACACCATTCTCAGTCTTACTTCACCTTAGTTACACCATTCACCTAGTGTTTAAAGTTAGTCTTGTTTAATTTGTTTAGAAATAAATCTTTTAACTTTTTAAACCTGACTCTCTCTCTTTCTTGCAGTTGATACGAAGTGTTGCTCAATCCCTGCAATAAAAAGATCCGATCTTCTGGTTAAATTTACTCAAAGATCCATTAAGGTGATATTTCATACTTTGTGATATTTCACATTTTATGGTTTATAATTAAATGTAAGAACATCTTCTCTAATATTACCGCAAATTTCAGACTTAATTATTAGAAATATGAGCGATGAGGCTAATTTTAATACATTCATAATATGAACACTTTTCTAATCTGTTTCTCCTTAAAAAAACTTTTGTTTTTGACTAGAAATATGATGAAATAATGATTAAATATTTGTTTTGACACGTCTGATTTAAACACGTTAAGAGACTAATTTTTTTAATATTAATTTTTTCTGCCTGCTTGAATTTTGCTGTTGGTTCTAGCAGTTGGGGGAAACAGGATCCCATGTTTCTCCCTAGGCATGGACGTAATTTTGGGGGGGGACAGGGGGGACATGATCCCCCACTTTTTCCAAAGTCAAGTTTTGACCCCCGCACTTTTTACCATCCAAAAACAATATTACGCTATATTAAATTGACACTGGTTGAGCTCTAGGACCAAGCAGAAAACAACCGTTTGTGTTGAAGCCTGTTTCCCATTAGAACATACTGAAAGGATACCCCCCCCCCCCCCCCGTGTCCCCCCCAGGGCCGGCTTTGCCACAGGCGGTCGCCTGGGGCGCCATCTGATGGATAGAGCGCAAAATAAAAAAATAAAAAGGTTTATTAAATTTATGTTTGTTATATGAAATGCACTCTCTACATACTCAAAATTCCCCTCTGAAATGACATGAAATTAAAACATCAATATTTAAATTCTAATGATCTGGCTGCATGACGAGCTCCCGCTTGGGCCACCGCTCCGATGCATTTGACCATTAAGGGTGCCGTAGATCACGTGTGTGGGTAGCACTGTAGAAGGATATCCTGTTGTCGTCAAATTTAAACTTTTGATATTTTACGATGAAAAGAACACCTAAGCCATCGGGATCAGCATTCTGAAAGTGAAGGAAGGAGGAAGAAAAAAATGGGCCCAAAGCAGAGGTATGTAGACTTTATAAATTTGGCAAAGGAACTTTTTGCGTTACAATTTTAGCTAACTGCCTCTCCTGCCACACACGGTCCACGGACGGACCCTCGCTAGCTGTTTACATTCACAATACAGTATCTCGTAACTTTAACCAATTTTTTTACTTTTGAATCGTCGTGTCCAGATGCAGTGACAATATCTGCAGCCTGTCGACAGGCACCTGTTGACACCAGGGGGGCGGGACTGTCTTTCTACACCTGTTGAGCCTCACTGTGATCATGATGAATGTAAGATTTTTTTTACCATTTTTTGGAGTATGATTGCAGCCTTTTTATGAACTTCGATTCAAGTTTTAAGTATGCATAAAATATGAATTTAATATTTTCATATCAGAAGAACGCTAGGTGTGGGTGTAGCAAAATTTCAACTTTGTCCTTCACATCGGGTGGGCGGCACCGCCGCGGCCGTGGCGGGGACTCCCCCGCTACTGCCCGGCGGGGAGTGAGAATTGCCTATCGCACTGCCTAAACACAGCATGACATCTTATGCCGTCTCTTTCTTGTTTACGCTGCAGCGTCTTCATCCAGGCATCACGCAGCAGCAGCACATTTACTGAGCTACAATCTCAGCATCTAGAACCAGGTGAGTAAGTTACTTGTTAGGCCATTTGTAATCAGCAGTAGAAACGGACTTTTCCAAATCAAACGGCTTATCACATATATCGATATGCAAAATTGATTTATTTAAATACACACCAGACACTTGTTTTTGGCACAGTCTGTGCAGCATTGAGAATATTAAATAATCTGAACAGACACATCTGAAATTGTCTCCTTAAGATGTTATTGTCAATTAGGCTGTAAATTTGTAAAAAAGGATGGACGTTAGTTTTTGTGACATAGTGAGTCATCTTCAAGGCATAAAGGTTTATGCCCTGAAGAAGGTCGTAGCGAAACGCGTCGGCGTTTCCTTGTTTAATAAATGAAATCCTCAGAGTGCCTCAGATCACCGGTTCTTCTTCCTCATATTCTACAATTTATTTGATGCTGAAGAGCACCTGAGAGTGAGACATAAGTTTTTTCAAATATTCCCCATGGATGCACTCACTTCCACCTGTTTTTGATAATTTTATTCATGTTTTCATAGAACAGATTAAAAAAAGATCAATAAAATAAAAAAGTCCAGTAACATTAAAAATAATGAAAAGCATCACTGCACATGACTGAGGAATATTGAATGTGAAAGTGGTACTGTTCTTAAGTAATTCATGCATCAGAGGGTTAAGTTGCTTGGTGTGTGTGTGTGTGTGTGTGTGTGTGTGTGTGTGTGTGTGTGTGTGTGTGTGTGTGTGTGTGTGTGTGTGTGTGTGTGTGTGTGTGTGTGTGTGTGTGGACTTGGGTTTGGGTTTGGGTGAGAGGCGTGCAGGCACGTGGGGGAGGGGGGGAGGGGGGGGAGCAGTCTCGCCTTGGGCACCAAATTACCTAGAGCCGCCCCCCCTCCCCCCTCCACCTCCAAAGTGAAAATTACGCCCATGTCCCAAATACTTTCACTTTGTTAGCTTAAAGCTTAACCCATGTAGAAGCTGGACGACTAATTTCCGAGAGGTCCAAATTCTCTTAAATGATTAATGAAATCTGTACTTCAAATATGATTCTTATTATTATACATCTACCGAAGCTAAATTCCTTGTAAATGTAATTTTACTTGGCCAATAAATCTGAATCTATGAGCGAGTCTGAACCATCAGTGGGCGCAGGCTCGCCAACATCAGTAAGAACACACGAACAGCTAGTCAAGCAAGCACAGCAGATGAAACATTTACCTGCGAGTGGAAGTAGGAAGAAAAGGAAGCGCAACATCGTGATGGAGTCACAGGTTCACCAACAAGGAGAGCACAGAAGAGTCTTTGGTTGAAGGAAGACGTCCCACACCGAGAACCCACATCAGGAGGTCTGGGGGAACTACACCGTCCCGACTCCCGAAATCCACCCGTGGTGCGTTTAAGTTCACTACGTACAACACCCTGGCCCAACACAAACAAAAATATAAAACTCCAGCTGTTGCGTTCAGTTTCGCCCAAACATCACGTTTTCATTTTTGAGTTATAAAGAAGCAGTTAATGACATTTAAGTGTGGGTCTACACATGCAGAGTTTGTATTTCCTCCAAACACGTACCCGCCGCGTTTCAGTGGTGATTTTTCAGACATCACTGAAAGCATTCACCTCCAGGGCGCTCGGGAGAGCTCTAAACAGGGCTGCTAATAGATCCCATTTTTCTTTTAAAGTTTACACAACAGCCGAGTTACCACTGCGGTTCAACTTACATCCATAAAACTGTTACCTTCTGAGGTAAAAAAAAAAATAAATCTGGGAAATAAACATCTGGCACTTGATAAAACCCCATTCATGATTGCGCAATTAATACAACAGTTCATATAGCAGTGTGTTTATCTCATGAGCATTAGGCGTGGTTATTTGAAATGTATATTTATGTTTTTTTTTCAAGGCAAATGTTAGTCACTTTAATCATTTTCCAAGTAATTACTAGTGTAAAGCTCTGTTAATGACTAAATGACTGTGCCTTTATAACAAAGTGCTTTGAAAAAGCATTAATTTTTATTAAAATAGTTTTTAAAGCTCTGTTAATGACTAAATGACTGTGCCTTTATAACAAAGTGCTCTGAAAAAGCATTAATTTTTATTAAAATAGTTTTGCACAAGTTACACATATTTACAACAGTATCTACAAATGTATACAGTGTCTTCTCGTTTACGTCACAGTTCAACAACTGTCAGCAATGTTCACACACATTAAAATTCACACTGTTTTCATAAATAAAAATAAAGTTTTGCTTTTACATCAAATATTTTCCTGAATATACATCTAAGGTTATAAATCCTGCAGTCTTTCACTGAATAACAAACATGTGGAACAAAATAACTTGTTTCATTCAGGCAGCGCCTGACACGGTGTGGCTCCAAAACAGGACAAAATCTAATGACATGTAAATGATGTGCAAACACAAAAGTGTCCAAAACGTCTCCATATCTGTAGCGATTTAACCCATTTTCATTTAAAATGTTTGCTATTCTGTGTTTGCGCTCCAAATGTGACACATTAATACTAAAATTGTGTCTGTTAAGGAAATGACACAGAAATCTGAGTATATTACAAATGAGCAAAATCTGAAACCCAAACCAAACATGCAACAGTGTAAATTTCCCTTTTTGTGTAACCAAAAGTATAAAAACAGTGCCAACTTTTAAAGTACTCTTCCTTCTTTTCCTTTTCTGTCCAGTGATAGGAGGTTAAATCCAGTGGACACAATTGTGCAACTCAAGCCGAGACTGCGTTGATTGGATGAAAAGATCATTCTTTGGGGGGTAGAATTGCTGAGACAAAGATGAGAATAATGAGATGTTTGAAGTAGAAGAAACTATCTCCAGCCTGTCTGGAGTGAGCCTGCTGTTTGAACGGAGTTCAGTGTTTAAAAAACACCATTAGAGAGATGCAGCATAAGCACTGCTAGGGCAGCCTGGTGACAGGAAGCTGAATGTCCCAGCCATTGTGAGCCACATTGCCATTCTGATTGCTGAATTTTGGGTTTTTGAGGCTGTAGTGACGCATCTTGGTGTTCTTGTAGTAGATGGAGTAGATGAAGATGAAGATGATGGAGATGATCACCACTGTGAGAGCAACAATCCCAGCAATGAGGGGTAGGTAGTCCTCTGTAATGGAAGAAGAAAGATGATTCTAGTTAGAAAAAAGATGTATTTACCATATTCTTGGACAGATTGAAAATACAAAGGCGTTTGTTGTACGGTTTGCATAAGGAGGAGAAAGCTGGATACAAAACACTCATTTAATTAGGAACCATGAAAGTCCTTTTATAAGTTCAAAGCAGGCCTCTTGAGCAGAGTTTCCATCTTGAACTCAAAGCAGCTTTGGTTCCATCTTTGATAGTTTGTCCATTGCTGTTCAGCACGTAAATCCTGTGTTTTTCCTGACTACCACTTCCTACTAATGTGTTACTATGTTCAGAGTTGCTGACAAGCTGCTTCATTTGGCGTGATCCCAATACCCATGTAGGACGCTTTAAACACCATTGTACAGTACCGGTCTGGAAGTCGCTGTTGGAAGATTGAAGCCATTATTTTCCACAAAAAAAACCCTGAAGAGAGGCTGTGATGTCCAGGATGTGATTGGTTTATTGAGGCCAAACACACGTTGGCCCTAGTAGCACCACAAAAACAAGAAATGCAAAAAATAAATAAATGCACTGCTGCATCCACTCAGGCAATAGGCTCCAACAAGCCCCCACACTCACCGGCACTTGCTGCTACCACCTTAAAACTTTTAAGACCTGGGGAAAAGCCTGGATGTGTAAAACAGTTGACACAACTGATCCTGGGTCAGTCAGAAGCACAATAAAAACCCACAGTTTGGCCGAGCTCATGATTGCGCTGTTTCACAACGCAATTTTGATCTGAGTACAATACATCCTTCAGCCCTAGACACCAATACGTACAAAAAGTTTTGGTTGCTACTAAAGGGTTTTAGCACAAGGTCATATGTGTGCATATTGGCCTTTTTCATTTTGGGCCTTCCTATGTTAGGTGAGCCAACTCCCTCTGCAGCCTCAGGCTTGTCACCTTAACAAAAGTGGAACTTGTCATGTTTGTTGTTGAAGCTTCTTTGTGCTTAGCACAGCACTTTCCATCGACTTCCCTAAGTAAACTATTGAACCTGTTGCATATTAACCAGCAGTTTCATAACAGAAATCAAACCTGTAGGAGTGCAGACAACAATCAGCCTTCAACTGAAGTCTCTAAGTTCATTTCTAAGAGCTAAAGCTGATTTAACCTTCTCAGACCTAAAAGACCTAAAGAGGGCTACAGAGCTGGTGAATATGTGGAGGACACAAAGGTAATCCACGGATTGTGCTCAAGTCCACCAAAGAGGAGAATGAGAATCAGTCAAATCTCAGCTTATTTACCACAGGAATAAATGTAACGATGTGCATGAAACCCTGCTGCAAGATTAGCTTCTATAACAAGTCTCCACTGAATAGAGCAAAATCTGTGAAACAAAAGATGGCTTACCCAATAAAATGACTTCGACCACTCGTTCTGTGGAATTAAGGTCATTAGAAGCTCTGCAGATGTAGACGCCAGCATCAGAAACATTGAGTTTGCCTTCAGATTCAACGTGTGCCGTCTGTGAGCTGTACTCCCACTGGATTACTGGGCGTGGGTTACCATCAGCTTCACAAACAAGCACCTCAGGGTAACCTCTGAACACCGGGACCGTCTCTGGAAGCTTTGTGGCATTAATTCTGGGTTCATCTGTACAGAGACAAACAGCAATGTGAGTAGTTTGCTGATGTGATACCACAGCCGATATCCAAGTGTTACAACGATGTACTGCTCACAGAGCACGGTGATGCGGAGGGGGCTGGACGTCAAGCTAGGAGGCTGTGGTAGTGTAGGTCCCAGGTTCAGCTCTGCCACACACTGGACTTGAATATCATTGTGAATTTTTTGTAGAGTGATGTTCATGATGCACGACACGTTTACGGGAGATCTGTATGGACTGAAACTGCAGCCTGTGGCGTTGCTCACCCCCACCGATTCTGAAACATAAAAAAAAAGGATTTATGCTGCTTGTTGTTGCATCATAAACACAAGCAGAGTGGTGTTATAATTAAATCTAAAAAAAACGTACCAGGCCTAATGGTTTCATTGCCTCGTTTAAACATCCACCTCACATTAAGGTCTTGTGCAGGAGCAACACTGACAATGTCACACTGCAGCTGCAGAACTGTGCCCACCAAAGCTGGACTCCTTTCATCCACGACCCCAATCAATACACTTTCTGGAAATTCTGTGGGTGACAGATTTTTTTTTAAAGGAAAATTCAGATAGAACAATAAAGCAGGAAGAACACTTAAAGCAGAAACTGAGCGGACGTACTGTAGAGGATGTAGTGTAAAGCTTTAGAGCAGTTTCCTATTCCCCTAAACTCCCCGTGACAAACGGGACGAGGGTCCCAGTCTTTATGGGTGTCAGCAAACCAAGCGCTGCTACGAAGTGTGTCGCCTTGTTGAGTCGTCCAGAATATTTCCTTAACATTTGTCTCATTGGTTGTTGACTTGCAGTCTACGGACTGCCCTCTGCTCTGGTATTGCAACACCATGGTGTCTGGAGTTATTTTAATGGGGCATTCCAGCTTGGCACCTGTGATAGGAAGGTGGAAGAAAACCAATATTATTCCATATTCAGCCTGCAGGTTGAGAGTGATAACATTTCCATGTATAGTGTTGTAGTGAAATGGAACAAGAAAAAGGCAAAGGTCTTAGGGACAATGGTATCACTGGAGGCAGAAGGAAATGGCCCAGGAAGGATATTCCCCTCCCATAATCTAGCCAGTACTAGTAGTGCCCACTATTCTTTCAGCTGGGCTGTTTACATACTGTAATAGTTAGATATGTCATGCTGGGGTAATTCCAAATTTTCTGTAATAAAATGATCACGACTGTAACTATTTTCAAGTAAAACATTTAAAAATAAAAAGTTGTCCCTTATTTTAATAACCTGGCTCCTCACATTCAGACGTTAACAGTCCCAGGAAAATACCTTTAAAAACAGTCATGTTTAATCTGGTTTAATTTAAACGCACAGGCAACCCAGGCTTTCCCTAATAAACATCTCTGTCTCCACACAAAAGAAAACAGATCTGGAAGAGTTTCTGACAACTTACTCGACTCTTTCCCGTTAGACAGCGACATCAGCTCTAGAATAAGAACTACAGCCAGACGAAGAGAGCTGAAATCCTCCATTGGATTTAAATGAACAAGGAAACTCTTTTGAACCGGACTTTGAAGCCTCTTTCCCCCTCTTTCCGCTGGAACTTGTCCTGCTTCTCCCCGGCTGCGGCTGGGACAGACCCCGCTCCTCTGTGGAGGTTAGGGAGGAGGCTAACAGCTAAGCTACGGTTCCAGACACCGAGCGGCTCCCTGCTCCAGGAAACCCGCCCTCCCCCCTTCAAACACCGGGCACAGACTCATGGCATCCCACACACTCCCGCCATGCCTATGAATGTAACAGCTGAGCTACAGGCTTCACATAATTAAACACAGCCTAGTGGTGAAAAGGACCCAACCCTAAATTATTATATTATATTATATTATATTATATTATATTATATTATATTATATTATATTATTTATTAAATTAAATTAAATTAAATTATATTATATTATATTATATTATATTATTTATTAAATTAAATTATATTATATTATATTAACATTATATTATATTATATTATATTATTTATTTATTAAATTAAATTATATTATATTATATTAACATTATATTATATTAACATTATATTATATTATATTATATTATACAGATTATACGACTTTGTTTTGTGTTTCTGCATAAAGATTAGCATTGTATTTTTTTTATTTTTTTGTAAATTTCTTTCCATTTTTAAAAGTGTGGGAAACTAGTTTAATTACTTCATTTGCAGTGGTATCTGGTAGGAATTAATGCCTTGCAAGCCACACACGGGGCAACCCCCCCCCCCCCCCCCCCCCCCAATTAATAAACAAAACAGAGTTGCTTGGGTCAGCTGCAGCAAATTTGAAGTTATTGAGGAAGTGACAAAAATTGCAGTTCCACCCTCATCCGCTAAGGTCTGGCAGCAGAAGAGAGCAAATCCTGATGGACCCCCATGTTAAAAATGTCAATTTTACAGCAGAAATAAACATGTTTACTGGTTCAAAAATCATTTTAGGTTTAATAGTTCTAATTTACATTAATGGCAACTCTTCTGTTCAAGTGGAATTTAATGCTTAAAATCTGAATAATTAATGAGCATCCATGTGACTTCAGAGCTCCAGAGGCCTCAGCCTGGGCCTCGGCCTCATGTTAATAGATGTTCTGCCATTTCGACTCTCTGAACTTTAGTTTTGTCTGCGTGTTTGTGTTCGTGTTTGGATGTTAATCATGGAATTATTTGGACAAAAGTGCAAGCTTTCTAACTGACCAAGGAAGGACAGTGTCCTCGTAAGTAAGGCGCCTGGCCTCGCAAGACATCGCCTCGCAAGGCCAGGCACCTTGACATTGAGAAACACCCTCTTTTCCCATTTTTGGGTTGTCTGGGCGTGATGGGTCGGGACCTGTGACACGGTCAAAATAGCGGTGGTGGGAGCCTCCCATTTGGGCACAAAAACTTATAATTCGAGTATATATGTCAATGGTCAGCACAGACAAGTCTGCTGCAGCAGAGACTGGCAGCAGACAGTGGGATTTAGGTACTTATTTCCTGATATTTGGATATCTTGCCTCTGATTGGATAACACCAACGTGACTCCACTGACTTGCCACAAATCACAAAAGCCTGGAGGAGTTTTTCTGTGTGGTGGTGTTGCTAGTGCTAATGGTAATCTTCTACTGGAGGGGATGTTGTCTGCTGTTTCCTGGATGCTAAACCAACAGCCATCATAAGTCAAGATGGATGAGTCCATGAATGTTAAGTGACAGTGTGACTTTGATCTATCAGGATTTTCAAATCCTAAAGTTTCATTGTCTAATTTCTATCAGAAGCTAATCCAGGAGATAGGTGTAGGAGACTATTTTCATGTTCCGCCTGCATAGAAAACTCAAAGTGACCAATTATAATCAGAAATAGTTATAGAGAAATGTTTTTTTAGAGTCCCACACCTTTAACTATGGTCAATGCCAAGTCAGCGACATCATAAAACCATCAAAAGCTTTGGTTTTGGTGCACGACCATCTCAGCACAGCAGATGTTGACGATGTTGCTACCAGTTGTTCATCAACAGTGATTTTAGGTAATCTTACTTCCATCAGACTGTTCCTTCAGCCTGCAGCTGTCAGGTTATTAAAAAACCCATGAATTATATCAAATGTTCCTCAGGATGGAAATAATCATCATATTGAATATCTGAGTGATTGTGTTACTTATTATAGTTTTATTGTATAAGAGAGCTTGATCTTGAGGCCACCACGTTTTTTATTTTACATAGTGGAGTTTGACTATCAAACCCAAACTCTTCAGCACAATCTTGTAGTTTTATGATTATGGATGTTTGAAATTATCGACGTACCAATGTTATCAGCAGATATTAGCACGTAATACTGGATATTACAGGTAGTTCCTTTCACAGTGTGCGTGTGGAAATGGTCTTACTTTAACTATTAAACATAGCTCAGAGTTCTACTGTTGTTTGTCTTCTATTTGGTTTCACCAAACGTTTAATTGATCACCAATCACGATCATTCAGGATTTTTTTAAGGCCACATCTCTTCTCCGGAGACGATGGGTCCCCGTTATCCTTCATGCGTTGAACAGTTTAGTCGTTTCTGCAATCTCCTTAGATGTTTTCTCTGCTTGATGCATGCCAGTGATCTGACCCTTCTCACACAGACTAGCATATTTTCCACGGGGTTAAATAACTTGTTGCCAGCAGAAAGATAACCACCCATGCAGTAATTATCCAATAACCACATTCATTTGTTTCCAGACCTGTTGTAATGTTTTTGCAGTGGAATTCAGCACAGCGACCAAAAAGGTGAGGAGCCAAAAAGCAACAACAATAATGTTTACTTTTTAAAAATAGCTACACCTTATTTACAATCTGAACAAGGTTTCTAAAACTGAAGTCCTCTGGCTTGTTTAGTTCAGAGTCGTACAAACGCCATTCTATTTCAGTGATAACTAGTTGGTTCGTACGTGTTGTTTCTCTCAGTACACATAGGTCTATTCTCATGTTCCCAGAATGCACTGCTGTCTGTAATGTCAACAGCCTCAGGACTGATTAGCTAACAGTTTGAGTGCAGCCAAGAACAAAGTCACCATGTTTTAAAACATCTATAATCTTCAAAATTTCACAATTAATTGCATTTTAATTTATAATCCTTTACATTAGCCTCAGTTTCACGTTACAGATATTTCCCCCAAAATATTTTTGTTGTTTACAAAAGTTTGCTTTTGTCAAGGCAAGCAGGCATTTTGAATATTTCTGCCACAAACATCCATGATTTGTGAAACCGACAGCAGTTTAAAAGTTTACAAAAACTTAAGGTTGGAACTAGCTGAAACCAGATCGTAGCTCATCAGTCCTGCCGGACAAGAATGCTACTTCTTTGAAGCCGACAATGAGGAAGATAAGTTTAAAAACCTCTGCAAATATCTAGAAATGAGTTCTATGTTGTGCAAGTCACTAAAACGTATTAAATATTCTACAGCGTATTTCATATTCCCACATTCATGCCGTACATAGGGCGGCTGTTGCGTTGGGTTGTGGTTCACTGTCTTGTCTATATTGGTGGGTGATCAGTCACCTGGGTTATGACTTCTTAAAAAGCTTATGAGCATTAATGTGCTTTTCATACTTTTTTTGTTTTATCCTTTTCCAGACCTGGAACATAATACACGCAACTTCCATAAGGGCTAGCATCTGCATTCATCATCAGCAGCTTGAGGCCCTTCTTTTTCTTCTGTGATTTCAGTGAACAAAAGCAATACAACATGAAATTTTAAAATAGCCTACAAGAGCCCAACCTGATTTTGTCAACTTTTGTTCTATTTATTGGGATAGTGCTTTCCAACAGAGCTCGTAGTAAATTCATTCCTTCTAAAGCAAGTACCTACCTTGTACAGTGACTGTGACTGTTTTGGAGACATATCCATGCTCATTCCAGGCGTGACAAGTATAGAGACCCATGTTGTTTCCGGTAGCATCGTGGATCATTAGTCGAGACACTCCATCCTCAGTTTCCTCCATCACATTGGTCGCCTGATAATAAATCCAGGAGTAGTTTGGTCGTGGCGAACCTGCAGAAGAGCACTTCAACCCCAAACTGGTACCGATTTGGACTTCAGAGTCTTCAAGCTCAAATATTTCGGATGGTGGGTCTACAGAAACCAAACCAAACAACTCATAAGAGAGAAAAACAAATACACTTGAAGACAAAAACAGTATGTGGAGAACTTACAGAGCACGTTGATGTGTATACTGAATCTGCGAGTTGAAACCATGACCACATACTGCCCTGCATGTCTTCTGGTCAGGACCTGTGGAAGTTCCACCTCCTCCCCATCTTTGTACCAGATTTCCTCAGGTTTGGGGAAACCCTGAGAACATGTGAGGTCGTGATGAGAGTTTTCTGTTATATTGTATACATGTGGACATGTCCACTCTGGTCCATCTGAAATGAGACACGAAAAGGCACTTAACATATTTTTATGGTTCCTCACATCTGTATTTACTCTCCTTTGCTTACATAAAAGTTCAAAGGTGCATGTTAGTGGTGGGAAATCCTCAGTGTTTCATCCAAGAAAGAACGCAACACTTACAAAACACATTGACCTGGATCTGCTTTTCAGATAAGACATGTCCCTCAGCTTTCACCGTGTATGTTCCTGTATCGTTTCTTCTCAGAGGGACGCTCGTGTTTATAGGATGTCCGTTTTTCAGCCACTCAACATACGGGCTGGGATTTCCTGTCACTTTACACTGCTCTTTCAAAGGTTCCCCCTCACGTAACGTAATGGTCGAACACGGGATGTCAGGTCCAACTAGAAAAACACAAATAACCCAGAACAACTATTTAAAGGCAACATGGAGATTAGTTGTTCCATTTTCTATTATTATCGTTTTATTCCATTAAATGTCATTGTAAAAATGCAGCTTAGTCTCAAGCGAGACTTGGTGATGAAAATGCATCACTAATGTTTATGCTAGTGTCAGAATTGAAAAATGTGTTGTAGCAAAACAATAACTGATGTTTAATGACATACTTACACAAAACATCTGTTAGGTATTCTGCTGAAGACGCGTGAAAGAGTGGTCCTTCTGGCCCCAAGTCCATCCGTGCCTCGCATCTGAACCTGACATGTCTGTCAGCTCTCGTTGGTATAAATGTGAAGGCAGGGGACAGATTTGTGGGCTCCATTGTTTCATCATTAAGGATGGCTGTGTGGATGACAGCATCGTCTTTGTACCACTGGACAGTGAGGTTTTGAACTGGTGCAATATTAAAGATGTCACATATAAAGGTATGGGCCTTGTGTTCTGTCATCTCATCGTTGGATTCATTGGACCTGAAGCTGATGCTTTCTGGGAATGCTGTAGAACAGGATCAGATTATCAAACACATCTATGATATCAATATGATGTTTGCATAACCAGCAACACTTACTGTAAATAACCAGGTCGACCGTCTTCTGACAGTCAGTATTGGTGATATAGCAAATGGGCTTCATACCCCAGTTTGTTACACTCACAACCTCCCACGGTAAATCTGTGGCGTTTGATTTACGGGTGCCTCCCTGTGAAGCCTCCCATCCTAATTCTTTTGATGTCCCGTCTGATGTGCTGCAGTTAACAGAACCTGGGTCTCCATGTTTCACCACAGCTTTGATAGGGCTCAACTCTATAGGACAGGATGTGGGTTCACCTGAAACGTGAAAGAACAGTTTCCTTCAGGAATGAGCAAACTAGACATTGGCTTTTTAAAAAGTTTAGAATCTTTGATGTCCTTGATGTCCGTGCCCCAAGGAACCTCCACATTGCTTTTGTTTAATGCAAAACAGCTATAAATTCTAAAAAAATTAACACGCAAACAATATTCTGGCTAAACATCGCATAAAACACCAGATATGTTTGACCTTCACCATTCTCCCCGCAAAAAAATCTAATTAGCATGAACAAACTCAACCTTTAGGCTGTAAACAACGCAGTTTCATTCTAAACGTCCAGTCTTGGTCCAATATAATCAAAAGTGCTCCATTATTAGACAGCCTTAGCAAACTTAGTTCACTTTCTGTTTTCAGCATCAAAACAAGCAACGAAAGCAAAAACATCATGCTTACTGAGGCAGTTGGAAATGACGAGGGTTAAAAGAGTTAGACTGTCAGACATTGACCTAAAATATCCCAAAACATCTGACTCTATTACAGCCATTTATTAAAAGTAAAAGTGAAACTGGAAAAATTACAATATGCTGAAACAGTTGATTTCTTTCAGCTTAGACTGAGAGACCTTTTAAAGCCAGGGTGGGGAGTCCTGGTCCCTCGAGGGCTGCTATCCTGCATGTTTTAGTTGTCACCCTGCTTCAAATCGCTGACTTTAATCAGCAGGTGGTTAGGTTTCTGCAAAGCCTGATCAGGTGAATCAACCATGATGAAGCAGAGAAACGACTAAAACATGCTGGATAGCGGCCCTTGAAGGCTGGGGTTCCCCACCCCTGATCTAAAAGCTCAGGAACCCTCTGCAGGTGTTCTGGATTCATTAGCTGATTAGAGTTTGACGCTTTGAGTCTAGAATGTTGAATCTTTTCACAATATTCTAATTGTCTGAGATTTTGAATGTGGGGGTTTTATAAGCTGTCAGCCATAATCACCACAATTATAATAAAATAACAAACATCTGGATTTGCATGTAATGAGTCTGTCTCTGATTAGTTTAGCCATAAATGAAGTTTTCCAACATATTCTAAGTTTTTGAGTTTCATATCAAACAACTTAAGTTTAGAAACCTAAAAAAGTCTTAATATTCTTACAATAGGCTACTCATTAAAAAAATTTATTGTGATCATCTCATTTTGAAGTTGTAAAATGATGTAATTGTATAATAAACCACATCCTAAATGGAGCTTTGGGATCACATCTTATTGAATTTCCCTCTGTGAAGAAAAACCAAAGTGTTAAATAAATGACTGATGCTTTAACACATCATATGCAAGTCTGGTTCAGGAAGTCAATTATTTATGAAGGTTGTTCTGCTTAAAACTTTATGAGAATTTTAGTAAAAATCGCCCAAATCTCAAGAGAATCTTCAACAATAAATAAACAATTTCATTTAAACGCTGCTCCTCCATTTTGGTTAAAATTTAAAAAATGCACTTGCAGTTTTCTGTTCCCCGGTGGGAGTTTTTATCCTACTGAAGAGATGGTCAGTGAGAACTCTGTTCTCTTTCTCTGATGGAGCTCACTGGGAACCAGCTCACGTGACAGACAAAACAGTAAAACAAACATAACAGACGATAAAAGGCATCAAAGTGAAATTAATGTAACACAAATGACAAAATCTCACCTGCCATGAAGAGAACGAGCCCCACAAAGACGTGAAGAAACAGTATCCACTCAGTCATTGGGTTGGTTTGCTTTCTGGATGTGAACAATGTTCCCTCTGTGGTGTGTTGCTGCTCGGCTCGGCTCTTCTGTGCTGAGCTGCTGGAAATCACAGGATTGAATGCAAAAAAAAGAGGGAGGGAGAGAAATTCAGCACTCTTTAAAACGTTCTCTCCCTCCTAGACACACACACACACACACACTGATGGTGGTTTGTGTGTGAACAGGAACATGAGCGTCTGACTCATTCGTGAGTCAGGAACTTTGAATGTGCCGTTTTTAACTTTTTGGCACCACTTATATGTTTCATTATAGCCAACCAAACACTTTATTTAAATTGTTGTTATTTATTTTGAATAAATCTGCAAAGTAGACCACGACTTAAGAAGAAGAAAGAACATGATAGACCTAGAAGCACTAAACAGAGCTGGTTCAGTGTGGGAATTTTGGCTCATTTGGGCTAAAAAAGGTGACACTGTTACCCAAAGTCTGTTGCGATGGGTCTGGTTTAAGCCCCGCCTCCGGCTCCTGGATCTCACTGTGGGCTGTTATTCGTTCCTCGCTAGTGGCTGAATTAGGCCTGCTTATTAAAGCTAACGGGGTCTTCTGGGGTCATTTTGAGATCAAATTAATTCTCCAACTTTGTCATTTGTCATCTTAAAGTCACTCTCCTGTTAGAAAAGACAAATACATGATAAAATTAAATACATTAATATTTAAAATACTCAAGCATGTATGTTAAAATATGTGCATTTATATAATTACAAGCAGCATAAGTAAAAGCATAATTTAAGCTGCTTTTGAAGCTTATTTTCTTTAGCGAAAATATCAAGAAAAGCTCAAAATAAGTTTCCCTCGTTGCCTCTGTGCAGATTTAAGCTAAAGGAAAGTATTTTAAACAAATCTTTTCTCCAGAGTTTAACTTTTCTTTATTACTGTTCAATAATCCAGCTTTTTTTTAAAATTCAGCTTAACAGTTAAAGCACATTTCAACCATTTCCACAACCCACACATCTGGAGGCCACCAGCTGTTATGTTCCCACCCACATACGTCTGCTTCAGATTAAAGGTGTGGAACACTCATTTCATCAATACATGTGCAGTGGTCTCTAGTAGGAATGAATGCTTTGTGAGCCGTTTTCATGGGGGACACCAAGCCTGATAGAGCTCTGCTGTGTGGTGCTTGCTATTGCTAACGGTTAGCTTCTACTAGCCAAGACGTTCTCTGCTGTTTCCTAGACACTAAAACAACAACAGCCTCCCTCGTAAAGACGGGAGAGTCCATGAATGTTCAGTGACAGTGTGAGGTAGAATTTGTCAGGCTTTTCAAATCCTGGAGTTTCACCGTCTGTTTTCCATCAGAAGCTAATGCAGGAGATCGGTGTAGGAGACTATTTTTATGTTAGGCCTGCATGAAAAACTCAAAGTGACCTATTCTAATCAGAATTTAAAGGCTTTTTCAGTGTTTCACACCTTTAAACACAACTGATTTTATTCAGCTGCTAAAGGGAGTCAGAAATGGAGCCAACTGGATCATTTGGCTTCCCTTTGCTTGTAAAGCCCCTTCCACGACCTTATTGGACGCCCAAGGTGCTGGACAATGCAGCAGTCAACAACAAGTACAAGTAAAACAAACTTAAAAACATACAACCTAATAAAAAAGACCACATTACGTGCAAGACAATGAAGTCACGCTTACGACATCTGCTGTTGGAAAGTCATGACATAAAAATGTGTCTTCAAACGAGATGTCTTCATACGACATCAGCATCCTGACTTGAAACAAACGAACATCTTTCTGCAACTGTGGCGCCTCTCAGGAAGCATAAATACTAACCCTCAGCCAAGCCTGGACTTTCCACTTTCTCCCAGTCACATCCTGTTTCCAGTTGTTTTTGATTTCACAAGAAGAAATCTTCTCAACCAGTCGCTAGATTTTATTCAAATAAGATCAAATTCGCCCCCATGTGATGATGGAATGGATTGCCTAATGCGGAGTCGTTGTGGGGTTGTTTAATTCCTTGGGGATGATCGCAACATGGAATAACGAATGACAGAAAGTGTCATTTCATTCCCCCTGGGCGCCTTTGACCCAGAGAAACAACGCATAAACACCAGGACTTCGTCAAATCCTGGATGTGAGTGTGCTCGGAAAGAAAATATTCTGCATAGCTTGCTGTCTTTATTCCGAGGGGGTCAAAAGTTATTTCAACATTTCATCATGTGAGAGGAGTAGGAGTTAATGGATGAAGGTCTGCAACAACAGAAGCTCTAAAAAATAGAATGCTAAAGAAAGAAAAACAAACATTAACATTCCAGCGAAGTCTGTAAAACAATCTTTTACTTACACAACAATCTTACATGCACTAATCTCCTCCCCACAGTCTGGGACGTCTACAGGCTACAGCTGAGGGCGGGTGGTGCAAATCATTAGCTTCATGGAAAGCTTTCATCTTCTTACAGGGAGTCTGTGATTCCCAGCAACAAGAGCTGGGAGCTGCCAAAGACAACATCCAGTTAATAAAGAGTGTTCCACTTCCCCTGAATTCATCAGGGTTTATTTTCCCATTAATTATTTAGGTTTATTTATAAAAAAAAAAAAATCACGCAAAACATACTCAGAATCACACGTTTTCACTTCTTTTTAATGAGAAAGATCATTTCTTACCAAAATAATAGATGATTTGAAAACAATAACTTGTAAAACCCAGAATGAGCTCCTTGTCCTGCATTGCTGCTGATTTCTAAGGGAAAAAAGCCTCATTAATGGTGACATGAGCTTGGAAACCCCATGTAGGTATGTGAAGGACGTGGAAGTAAAAAAAAAGGTCAGATAGAGGAAGTGACACGAGTTCAGTTTAGTGCTGTCTTCTACACTTTTGTTGTTCTTAGCCAAAGAAAAAGCATCACCCCAGGACACAACGTCCTGCTGCACATCTCCCTGCAACAGCGGGGACAGAGTATGAAACAGAAATGGAGAAGCACCTGAGTGGATGCGAAAGCGCGTCCTAGTAGTAACTAATGATTTGTTTGAGCACTGATAACGTGAGCTTGTGCTTTAACAGAAACTCCAGAGGCCAGATGCCTTTTCTCACCCCCGCCTCCGCCTCTCATCTTCAGACAAACTGAGCCGGGATTCAACCGCTTAAAGGTTTAAAACTAAGATCTGCACGTCGTGACAATACCAGGGCTGTCCACTTGCTGAACGTTAGTTGTAACGTGATCATGGAAAATGCATGAAGCAAACAGAGGGTCTTCTGTGCCCACATTCCTTCTGTCTCTGCTGGCATTGTGTAGCTTTATCATTTGTAGAAAAAAAAGCACTGACCTCCACGTCAGAGAGTCTGGATAGACTTGAGAAACTCTTCTACAGCTTGTCAGAATTTCCCGCCTAACTTAGCCGTGATCTTCTGGGAATGTCAGGGCGACTTTCATTCATGATTCAACAATCTGTCATGTGTTCAATTAGATTTTAATCTTTGATTTCTGCACACAAACTCTCTGCTCAATGCCCCCTATGAAAGGGAAAGCGCTGCATACCGCCATGCTGAGAACGGTGCATTCCTCTGCCAGGAGTCTTTCATTTCCCTCCAACATTACAGTCAGCGTCGGTCATTTCTGGGAATTCTGTTGTCAGGAAGAATAGTCCATAACGAAAGTGATGCTTTTGATTTTATACAGATAACATAAAAAAGCCCCAAAATTCCAAGTTTCCCAGAAGTCATATGAAATCCTGTAGGCTACTTAAAATAGAGTTACAGCTCCCATCACTTTTGAGGTTTATTTTTTTCAATTTATGGTTTAAATTGCCTTCCTGTTTCTCCATTCCATAAATCCTGCTTCCTGAGCACATAAAGCCCTGATTTGAAAGGCATTTATTATTTTACTGTGTCCATTTATCCTTCCCTCACTTTCTACGATTTCAGTGTTTCATGATCCAACCCTATTCTTCCTAGTTCTTGTGAATGTTTGAGTTTCTCTGTTTCGGCTGTTTTTGTGTATTTTTGTGTTTCTGGTGAGGTGGTGCTTTCTGTCGACTCGTTTGCAAGGCAATAAAAATGAAGATTTGGCAGCAGTGAACAAAGAAATAACTTTTTGAGGAGAAAATCGTCGCATGCAAATGAGTTTGAAATGGCAGCCAAAAAGTAGAAGACCAGATCAAATGATGTAATCCATCTTTCCGTTCTCTTCCGATTATCCGGGGTCGGGTCGCGGAGCAACAGCCTAGTCAAGAAGCCCAGACTTCCCTCTCCCCAGCCACTTGGGCCAGCTCTTCCAGGGGGAGAGACACAGTCTCTATAATGTGTCCTGGGTCTCCCTTTAGGTCTCCTCCCGGTTGGACATTCCTGGAAAACCTCACCAGGGAGTAGTCCAGGAGGCATCAGATGCCAGAGCCACCTCAACTGGCTCCTCTAGATGTGGAGGAGCAGGGGATCTACTCAGAGCCCCTCCCAGATTACCAAGCTACCTCTAAAGGAATGCCCTGACACTGTGCAGAGAAAACTCATTTCGGCAAATTGTTTCCGCTGTCTCATTCTTTCGGTCACAAAGCTCGTGACCATAGGTGAGGGTAGGAACGTAGATCGACCGTAGATTCTGTCTCAGCTCTCTCTTCACCACGACAGATTGGTACCATGCCCGCATCACTGCAGACGCTGCACCAATCTGCCAATCGATCTTGTGCTCCAGTTTTCCCTCACTCGTGAACAAGGAGAGTGCGTTCCTCCCAGCCACACCTCTCCAGGTCTCACTGTTGTTGCCCACGTGAGTGTTAAAGTCCCCAGCAGAACGAGGGAGTCACTGGAAGAAGCGCTCTCCAGCACCCCCTCCAGGGTCTCCAAAAGGATGGGTGGTCTGAGCTGCATTTTGGTGCATAAACACAAACTACAGTCAGGACCCGACCGGAGGGAGGCCACCCTCTCAATTAACGGGGTAAACCCCAACGTACAGGCACCACGATGGGGGGCAACTAGTATACCTCCATCTTGCATCTGCAGCAGTTCCGCGCCGCTGGTGCTTTCAGTGTGAAACCGGAGTTAGTGAGTTTGTTCCATATAACACAATGGTGTACGGCAAGCCGTTGTTGCATGTAATTCACAAACGCTTCTGTATTTAGAATATTAAATGTTATTTTAAATACCAGTAGCTTACTACTGAACATGTTACTGAAATAATTAAATTCTACTGATCACATGCGAATATATTTAGAGATGTTTAGACTAAGATGAGTGATATGAAACCTAAAATTTTAATATATATATATATATATATATATATATATATATATATATATATATATATATATATATATACATACATACATACATACATACATACATACATACATATATTTTTTGGGTGGGGGTGAGTCTGTAAAATAGAAATTTCATGAAAGAAATGAAGTAATCTTCCAAGAGAAGAGTGTTGTATTTAAAGTCCAGCCTAAAAAAAGGATGTTTTGTAGTTCAGGTAGGATGTAAACATCTCAAACTGCATTTCTATGCTGTCACTCTTAACAGGGTTCAAACTAAGGTCAACCTGTACCGGAGCAATGTGAAAGAACAACTGGAATGTGTTGTGATCTAGAACCCTAAGTAGAACCCACAGAGGTAAAACGTGCATACCAGGGGTCACCGGTTGTTCATTGTTATATGACAGGATTAAAGAAGTCTGATAAAGTCTTGGTAGACTCAGAAAAGCACAGACAGTGAACTAAATGACTTAAAGTCCTGCAGGTTGAGTCACGTACTTAAACCAACAGAGCCAGGTTTTATTTTTAGGAAGCAGAAAGATCAGTGATGAAGACGCCTTTCAAAGAAGAGCAGTGGTCTGATTTTGTTTCAACGTTTCTTAATCCACAGATTTGGAAAAACGATATGTTATGCAAACGTTTTCAGCGTTGAACCTCGCACGGTGAATTCTACCAAAAGAACTTCCTCTGATTTTTTAACCCTTTAGGCCCTAGGCCTTTTTTCTTTGGGCCCTGGCTCCTCCCAATTGGGGGGCCTTTGGAGTTCCATGTCCCAAGTGTCAGTGACGGTTTGCGTTCCCCGAGCACAGCTACAGCTACAATCAAACCAGTGTAGACTGTAAGCAAGGCAATTTTGGGATTTTGATACATTAAGATAAAATAATACTTGAACTTTATTTTAGAAGAGCTGCCCTGTGTGAAAGTGCTGACAGGATGGACCTCAACTAAACTTGTTCAAGGTTTTTTTTCCCAGCAGACTCCACTGAAGGTCAGATGCTCTTCTAAAATAAAGCTAAAATATCATTGTATCTTCATTTATTACAATTTAAAATGGCCTTGTTTGCCATCTGGGCTGTTTGATTGTGGTTTTAGCTGTGTTTGGAGAATGTGGACAGTTTTAGATGTTTGGGACATGAAACTGTAGAGGCCCCCAATTGGGAGGCACCAGGGCCCAAAGGGTTAAAACACCATTTAGTTTTTTATGAGTCAAGGCTTCAGGGCTTTCTGTTGAATAAGAATATCCAGCAGATTTGTGAAAAAAAAATTCATTTAAAATTTTTTTAAACAGCCAAATGGGACCAACGTTTTCCGTCATCCCAGAGCTCATACAGGCTTTAATTTTGTCTTCAATACAGATTTGAAGCTTCTCTCTAAACCGCCTCCTGACTGTGGATGGTAAAGTGTTCATATGTCGGGGGTTTCTTATGTGGCGTATGGATAGCTGGTCATTTTGTGTTTGTTTTTGCCACGCGTGCATGCACACATGATGAAAAAAGATGTCAAAAAAGATCCTCCCATAATGAAGTCTGTACGTGCACAAGACTCATTTTCTCATGCAAAAGTAATTTTGGAATATTTTTGTTAGAAAGTAAAATACATTAGTGAAAGCTACGTCTGAGAATAAAGTCATACATGACTGCTGATTTGGTTGTGACCCCTCCAGTGTCTCAATAACTCAGTGTGAGCAGTGCACTTTTATTTTTATTAAGCGAGTCTCTGATTAATAACTCCAGGAACAACATTCTGGTAAAATTAGACACCAGCATTGACCCGATTTTTGTGTTTGAAATCTTCTAATCATTTTTTCCATAATTACCAGATTCTGTAACAAATACGTGGACAGGATTAAAAACAGGAAGTAAGTACTTCACTCTGCCATAGAGGCGAGCGCAAAACAAAGGAAGCATATGTGGAAACGGTTAAGACCGGAGCGTGCCAGACAGTTTTACCGTTTGGAAGTTCTTCTGTGGGTGTTGGCGTCTTATCTGATGACTTCCTGCTCTGCTGTCTTGGATCAGCCCCCTCATTAGTATCTTTTATTTTTCTCATCAGTTTCAAATCCTCGCTGGTTGTTAAATGGACTACAGTTGGACCTGACATGAAGGCAGTGAGTGTTCTGATCCACGTGGTGTTCACTTAGTTTAGAATTCTATTATATTGTTTGTCCCTTTTAAAACACCACACCTCTCTCTGTTTTTAAATGAAGAAGCATTTTTGCTGTTTTGATATTTTTTGTCTTTTGAGCAGAGAAGCTGAGTCAGAGAAGATCTCTCCGCCCCCTTCAGGTTCGTCTTTGGCTCAGCCTTGTTCTGTTCTGACAACAATCAGAACCGAAGAACTCTGCCAAATAACAAAGTCAGGACCACTGTCAGGAACAGATAAAACACTTTTCGTGAGAAGAGTGTAGATTTCTCCACACGTCTGCGTAAACACATTAAATCTAAGCCCTCTGGCTCCTGAGCGGGACTCAGGCAGCAGATTCCAGATCTCCACTCCTGAGCTGTTGGTTCATCTGGTCCTGATGATCCCCAGGGACGATCATTAATCTGCAACACGAGGCTCCACATAAACATATGGAAATGTTTAGGTTGGAGACATTAGGAGCTCGGAGAAAAGTTCACCCAGAGTTCAGATGTTCACATAATTCAGAATTAAATTTACTTTGAAAGTACAAATATGTTCTTTTCTACATTCAGGATTCTCAGTTTGAGTTTTACATTATAAAAATGGGTGTGGGTGTTTTTTGTTTTGTTTGTTTTTTGCTCTCTGTGGATGTTGTGTAAAAATGATGTCATACATTCTGGGACAAGTATTTATCAGCTGGTCAGCAAAGACCCTCCTACACATCTGTGGAGAGACGCTCCAGACCATGTGTGTGACATTCTAACATTTATTCATGAGGTCAAACCTGTCTGCAGGAAAAGCTGTATACTGGCTTGTACTTGTCCGTCACATTCTAGGGTTCAACAACCCCCCAAGGTGCTTTACAATACAACTATTCACACACACACACACACACACACACACACACACACACACACACACACACACATACTGGTGATGATGAGCTACATTGTAGCCACAGCTGCCTGGGGCGCTCTGACGAAGGTGAGGCTGCTGAACACCTGTCCCTCGGATCAACAGCCACTGGAGGTTACGTATCTTGGCCAAGGACACGACTGCAACAGGCTGAGCGTGACTGGATTCTGCAACCTTATGGTTATGAGACGGACACTTATCTCCTCTGCCTCCGTCGTCCCTTTGTTTGGGTATTATTTTAACGCTGCACTTTAACTTCAAAAACTTTAATAAAGGCCACTAAACAGTGTTTTTGTATTTCTGGTGCTTTTGTGATTTGTACTGTTTTTCATCCATGTTCTCACTCCCTGTAAATATTCCACTACAGCCTTTTACCCTGTATTTTCTAAAATCTGGTCAGTTCATCCAGTTTCAATCTTTAGGTATCTTTCACATTTGTGGTTTTTTTTTTTCAGTATTTTTTTTCTTTATTCCTCCTTGTTCTTGTCGTGAATCTGTGTCGCTGCTGGTGCCATGAAAATTCCCCACTGAGGAACAACAGAGGAATTTCTTTTCTGCTCTGCTCTATTATATTATATTATATTATATTATATTATATTATATTATATTATATTATATTGTATTGTATTGTATTGTATTGCATTGCTTTGTATTGTATTGTATTGTGTTGTATTGTACTGTATTGCATTGCTTTGTATGTTATTGTATTGTATTGTATTGTATTGTACTGTACTGTACTGTATTGTACTGTACTGTACTGTACTGTATTGTATTGTGTTGTATTGTATTGTACTGTACTGTACTGTACTGTATTGTACTGTACTGTACTGTACTGTACTGTACTGTACTGTATTGTATTGTGTTGTGTTGTATTGTATTGTATTGTATTGTATTGTATTGTATTGTATTGTTTTGTATTGTATTGTACTGTATTGCATTGCTTTGTATGTTATTGTATTGTATTGTATTGTATTGTACTGTACTGTACTGTACTGTACTGTATTGTACTGTACTGTACTGTACTGTACTGTACTGTACTGTACTGTATTGTATTGTGTTGTGTTGTATTGTATTGTATTGTATTGTATTGTATTGTATTGTATTGTATTGTTTTGTATTGTATTGTACTGTATTGCATTGCTTTGTATGTTATTGTATTGTATTGTATTGTATTGTATTGTACTGTACTGTACTGTACTGTATTGTACTGTACTGTACTGTACTGTACTGTACTGTACTGTATTGTATTGTATTGTATTGTTTTGTATTGTATTGTACTGTATTGCATTGCTTTGTATGTTATTGTATTGTATTGTATTGTATTGTATTGTACTGTACTGTACTGTACTGTATTGTACTGTACTGTACTGTACTGTACTGTACTGTACTGTATTGTACTGTACTGTACTGTATTGTATTGTATTGTATTGTATTGTATTGTATTGTATTGTACTGTATTGCATTGCTTTGTATGTTATTGTATTGTATTGTATTGTACTGTACTGTACTGTATTGTACTGTACTGTACTGTACTGTATTGTATTGTGTTGTATTGTATTGTATTGTATTGTATTGTATTGTATTGTATTGTATTATTATACTTTATTCTATTCAAAATCTCCAACTTCTCAAATAATTAGACAGAACAAAAATGTTTTTAAATAAATGACAATATTTAAATGACATTTTAAATGTATCTTCTAAACCTTTTGCAGAATTGAACATATAAACATTTAACATTTAATTTTTACAGACAAGATTGGAAGAAACCCATGATTAGCTCCGTCCCCTGTTTGACTGCATGCAGAGATAACCCCTTCTTTCTTGTGCTCATTTGTATCTTCTGTCCGGTTAATATGAAGAATGCTTGGATGCATTTGGTTGCATATTTTACATAATATGCTATTTTTACAGTCCTTACTGACGTGTCCAGCACGTAGGCAGCCAAAACAAACTCCATTGTTCTTTAAGAAGTTTAGCTTTTCCTTTTGCATCAGCCCTTTCATCACAGAGGTCACTTCTTAAACGCTTTTCACTGCATTTTTTTGGTGCTGGGGAGTCCACTACTGATCTGTCATCTGGAATTATTCAAGGAAGGATACCTGGAGGCATGGCCATCCTATGGCACAAGGATTATGATCCTTTTATTTCTGTTGTCAGGCGAAATGTGGACTGGTGCATAGCAGTAAAAACTGTTATGGATGACAAGGCATTCATGATCTTAAATATTTATATGCCATATGAGAGTCAGCAGAGTGAAGATGAATATCTGGCGAAACTTGGTTTTTTAAACTCATTTATCAGTCAGTGTGAGTTTAATTGTGTTTTTATCGTTGGTGATATGAATGCTGACATTTCAGACACTCGCTCCACCTTTGGGCAACATCTGATTCAGTTTTGTGTAAATGATAACTTGGTTTTAACTAGCAAAGAGAGACTGCCAGCAGACAGCCACACGTTTGTCAGTGAGGCATGGCACTCAACTTCCTGGCTTGCTCACTGTATATGCACTGAGGATGCACATGAATGCATGTCCAGGGTGGAAATCTTATACTCCCTGGCAACAACTGATCACATCCCTGTTTCCTTAGTGGTAAACTGTGAAACATTGCCTGTGCTGCTCCAAACCCCGAGCCCCCCCCCCCCCCCCCCCCCCCCACACACACACACACACACACACACACAGAAGCTGACTTGGGCTAAAGTGTCAGTCGAGGATATTAGGAAATATTACTTACTGTCAGATTGTAGTCTGAGATCTGTTAGTGTCCACAAAGAAACGTTACAGTGTAAAGATGTTAACTGTGAACATATGGAGCACAGGCTGCACTTATGCACTTTGTATCAAAATATTGTGGACAGCTTGATTATTGCCAGCGAGTTCCTCTGCCAAAAAGGATCAAAAACATTCAAACCGCTTCCAGGATGGAGTGTGCATCCTTATGCGTTACATGCGGAGTCCAGAGCAGCCTATAAAGCCTGGGCAGCTGCTGGTAAACCAAAATCCGGTTCAATATTGGAGTGTAAGAAAGCCGCGAACGTTAAGTTCAAGAATGCTGTTCGCTATATTAAAAGAAATGAACAAACAATGCGGGCAAACTCCTTAGCGAACACACTAAAGAATAATAATGTTTCGGAGTTCTGGAAGGAGTTAAAACGCTCCTGTATCAGCAGAGGTGGAAAGTAACAGATTACATTTACTCACGTTACTGTAATTGAGTAGCTTTTTTGTATATTTATACTTTTTAAGTCGTTTTTAAAAGCTGTACTTTTACTTTTACTTGAGTACGTTTTTAAAAAAGAATTGTAATTCGCTACATTTTAAATCATATCCGTTACTGAGTAAAAATAAATTATAGGCTTAATAAATTAAAAATACTACGAGAAGCAGCGTCGGAACGGAAAGAGACACATGCATGAGCGCCGCGTCTAAACCGTGGGGGGGGGGGGGGGGTGTGGGTGTACACTTCTGCTCAAAGACATCAGTTCAGTCGATCC
The DNA here is from genome assembly GCF_043380555.1 of Nothobranchius furzeri. Lineage (NCBI taxonomy): Eukaryota > Metazoa > Chordata > Actinopteri > Cyprinodontiformes > Nothobranchiidae > Nothobranchius > Nothobranchius furzeri. The sequence goes on along the minus strand of NC_091745.1, from coordinate 3,386,623 downwards.
ACTCGCTGTTCACCTCCTCTCTCCCTCCTCTCCTGTGGGTTGGAACCTTGGAACCCGCACCTTCGCGCACCGGTGTGACGTCATCAGAATTCTGCTTGGTTCGGTTACCAGACTCGGCTCCGTGTTTGAAATGTGTTTCCCTACCGCTCCGCACAGAAGCGGCAAAATAACGTTTAGCGCTCCTAACAAGCGGATTATCGGCGCTCTGCTCATCAAACAGAAGACCTGCAGGCCTCTGTGAGTTAAAACATCCTGATACTGTTCAGGCGTAAACATTGTGCTCCATCCCTGTGTTTGAACTCAGAAGATGCTTCTTGATGCCACAGATATGTGATGATTTAGCTTGTTTCTTTATTTTACTCCAGAATAAGAGATTAAATTATTACTAAAGCAGCTCAGTGTAGCTAAATTAGTCATTCAAATGATTCTAACATGCTGCAGTGTATGTGTGTGCGTGCATGTGTGTGTGTGTTACACATATAGAACTGCATGAGACAGCGTGGTTTCATCAAATCCATGCATCCTATATCTTGGCTGCATTAATGGCTCAGGAAAATAACTTCTATTTCATAAATAATGACGTCTTAATAGTGTTGATGATAATATTTTATCTTATCTTTGGTCTGGGAGGTGTAACTTATCATGATACTAGCCTTTTAAAACATGTTAAAGTGTTACAAGAGGAGATAAATGCATGAATTTAAAGTTCATGTTTGGAGACCAACCTTCACAGTTTGGAGGCTCACGCTGGTGAGGAGACACCATTAGTTCTAGTAACACCTGGGCTCCCAAGGCCTGTTCTGACAGGATGGACGTTACGGGACCCTTAAGGATTCCAGTTGGATGATTGGAGGATTATTTAGGAGGATTGGAATGAACAAACTGATTTCAGTGGTGAAGGGTTAAATGAGTGAGTGAACCCACTACCAAGGATGAACTCTGCTAACTTTAAACATCAGCTGCTCTAAATAAGCATGAAGGTCAGAGAGGAGCTCTAGGATGGACATGGATAAAGGAACTGTAATGTAGAGGTAAAGTAGGGCAGGGCCAACGTTAGCAGCTGTCATACGGTCCATCTGAAATGGTTGACTGCATTAGGCTTGTTATATTATGTGACAGGTTAGAGCACAGTCTCAAGTAAGAGTTTTTCATGAAAACATTGAGATACCTCACATACTGATGGCATCTAAAATAATTATTTTTTCTCAAAATAAAGAATAATTTTAATCACAATTGAAACTTACCATCCTAAAAAACCCTCGTCCAATCAATGTGCATTTCCTGTTCTCACTGATTGGATAGAAATCCCTCCTTCAAGCTGTGTGTTTGTGTGTGTGTGTGTGTGTGTGTGCGCGCGCACACGCGAGCGAATTGTGAACTGGCGTTGTGAATTAGCACTACTTAGATGTAGCCATCCTTACGCTGACAAAAATGTAACTAAGTAACTTTTACTTTGAGTACATTTTGCTTACGATACTTTTTACTTTTACTTGAGTAAAAATTTAGGCAAGTACTTTTACTTGTAATTGAGTAAAAAATTATCAAAGTATTGGTACTCGTACTTAAGTAGGAAATTTTAGTACTCTTTCCACCTCTGTGTATCAGTAAGCAGCTGCTACCCGCATCTGTAAATGGGGTATCAGGAGATAGGAACATTGTAGAAGCCTAGAGGAATCACGTTAGCAAAAGTTTTAACTGTGTAAATAGTGAAAGGTTCAATCTTGGCAACATTGACTAAAATCATGGTATGATTGTCAGAGCTGATGAAGTCCGTCTCGCTATAGAGAAAATGTCATTAAACAAAGCTTGCGGCCCTGATCAACTGTCAGCAGAGCACATGAAGTACGCTAGCTGTAGAGCTCAGGTGATGCTTTCATTGTGCTTTACCGGCTTTTTGAAGCATGGAACCTTGCCTGACCATATGTTAGATGTTCTCTTAGTCCCTATAGTCAAGGAGAAAACTGGAAAAATCGCCTGTATTGATAACTACAGGCCTATTGCTGTGGCAAGTGTGTTGTCCAAGGTGCTTGAGCATATTTTGCTAGATAGACTGCAAAATTTTATAACTACGACAGAGAATTAGTTTGGTTTTAAAGGTAAACTTAGTACTGACTTGTGTATTTATGCTTTAAAAGAAACTGTAAGCAAGTACATGAGGCATAATACTTCTGTTTTTATGTGTTTTTTAGATGCCTCTAAGGCCTTTGACAGAGTCAATCATCAGAAATTATTCATCAAGCTACAAAACAGAGGGGTCCCTTCTTACCTAGTTAGGATTTTGCACTTCTGGTACTCTCATCAACTGATGCAGGTAAAGTGGGGGACAGAAGTGTCTGAACCTTTCTCTGTGTCGAATGGAGTCAGACAAGGCGGGATTCTGTCTCCTGTCCTTTTTAACCTGTACCTTGATGAGCTGTCTGTCACTCTGAGTGATAGTAAGACTGGATGCTTGGTGGGTGACCGACTGGTAAATCATTTAATATATGCAGATGACCTAGTCCTCATGTCTCCCTACAGCGCAGGCCTGCAGCAGCTGCTCAGGGCATGTGCTAAGCACGGTGAGCAATTTGACATCCTGTTTAACCCTAAAAAGAGTGTGGTTATGATTGCTGCTACTAAAGGGTACTTGAAGCTTAATTTTCCATCTTTTAACTTAACAAATCAGGTCCTCGAAGTGGTAAGCAAAGTAAAATATTTGGGGCACATTTTAAGAAGTGACCTCTGTGATTCAGATTTCAGATGTCAGATTTATTGGCCAAGTAAAAGTACATTTACAAGGAATTTGTCTTTGGTAGATGTTCGCTCTCTAAAACATAAAACAACCACAATAAATGAGAATAAAAACACCTAAAAACACATAAGAACATGTATACCCACACACATGTTCATTTACACACACACATATATACATACCCACACACACACACACACACATATCCATAAGCACACTGAATAAGTATTAAAAACTATAGTAAAAGGAAGGTAAAAGAATCTACAGATTCAGGAGAGAAATGGCTGAAGGAAAGAAACTGTTCTTGTGTCTGCTAGTTTTTGTGTACAGCGATCTATCGCGTCTGCCAGATGGGAGGAGATGGAAGAGAGTAGATGCAGGATGTGTGGCATCTTGGACAATATTCACTGCCTTTTTCCTGGTCCTGCTGATGTACAGTTCCTGATGATGATGATGATGATGAGGACATTAAGAGGCAATGCAGTAAGTTGTACATGCAGGCTAACACTCTGGCACGTAACTTTGGCATGTGCTCAGATCCTGTTAACGTGTCCCTCTTTCGTTCCTTTTGTACTCCTCCCTATACCGCCCACTTGTGGTGCAACTATAGTAAGGTAGTAATGAAGAAGCTTCAAGTGGCTTATCAGGATGCTTTTAGAATCCTCATGAAGCTCCCTAGATGGACCTCTGCAAGTCACATGTTTGTTGTGAGTAACATCCCTACTTTTCACGCGCTTCTGAGGCTTTTCGTGTATAAATTCATCTGCCGACTGAGTTTGTCAGCTAACGCTGTTGTTAGAGCGCTGTCTTCTTTAACTTACAGTGACACGAGGTACTCCTCAGTCCTTTTTAAACATTGGAACAACTGCCTATATGGTTTGTAATTAGAATGTGTTTTTACTTTTATTTTATTCTTGTTATGGACATATGCCTTGTCTGAAATAAAGTTTGAATGAAATGACAATATTTAGATGACATTTTAAATGTATCTTCTAAACCTTTTGCAGAATTGAACATATAAACATTTGTAATAATAACATTTTCACATCTGAGTCTTTTTTTTTCCATATTTAGACCTCGTCTTTGTTTTTAATTACATCCAGAGTGGTGCTCCCCCCTATCTAGCCACGCTCCTGAACAGACATTCCCCATCACGCGCTCTGCGCTCCTCTGACCAAGGCCTGCTCGTTGTCCCTCGTTCGAAGTGTCGTACTCGCGGGGACCGGGCGGGGACCGGGCTTTCTCAGTACTAGCACCGTCACTATGGAACCAGTTGCCACCCTCAGTTAGGCTGTCCCCATCTCTGCCCGTCTTCAAGAGTCGCCTAAAAACCCACCTCCTCCGCTTGGCGTTTCCTGAACATGTTTGAATCTGGCCCTCCTTTATGTTGATTTTATCTCACAGTTTTCATTGGTTCACCTTTTCCCTTGTTTTACACATTTGTCTTCTACTAGAATGTTTCACCTTTTTTGTAATTTGTAATCTGTAATTTGAATTGCTTTTATTTTCTGATTTATTCACTTTCTTTAACTTTGTACTGTACCATGTTCAGCGCCTTGGGCTTCCTGACAGGGTTGCGGAAGGCGCTTTATAAATAAAGCTTTGATTTGATTTGATAGACAGATGAAAGTTGAAGAAGTGACTGTAATTTACCTTTAGATGGCAGCATTGGGTCACATCACAACATCGCCCTTACACACCCTAAATCCATTCAGCTGATGGGGTCGGTGGCCTTGCACTTAGGCTGGTGGAGGAGGGAACATCTCCTATCTTATGGAAACCAATCAGCCTCTGAGCAAAAACCCTCAGACGCTGCAAAGCTTTCACTAAGCTCTGATCTACTCCTCCACAGGGCTACAGCCAAAGCAGAGTTTTAGTCCGTTTGATGCAGATAAACCTCATCATTCATGTGTTTATATATAAATTACACAATTAAACAGATAAGGTGGTGAGGACATCATTCCTGAACACATTCAGCAGGAAACATGACTCAAAGTGACATGTCACTTAGATTACACCATAAAAACGATCACACACACTGGGATCATCTCTAATGAGTGGACAAACATTTTCATCTCTCTTCTGTTCCTCTAAAACCTCCCACACACGGTAAAATTCAACAGTAAATGTAAACGTCACATCAGGCAGGACTTCTTACAGGTGGTTTCCTAGTTTCCATGAAAACGATGTGTGAATTTGAGTGATCCTTCGAGGGAAACGCTTTTCCTTCACGCCGTGTAAAGCTCGTGGAGGATTTGCTCAGCTTTGCTTCCTGTCTTATTTCATTTTGTGGCGACCAGCTGCGGCTCAGCCAGCGGTTTAACTGTTATATAGATTATTGGTTGTATCTTGGTGGGATAGACCACAAAACTGACTGTTCTCAGACCTTTGAAATGGTAACGGGGTAATCCCGTGTTTGTAAGGACTTTAAACACACAGATTGGCTGTCTTTCTGTGGTTTAATTTTAACCTGTTTGCTTTGGGCCGTCTCCAGCTCTTGCTGCAGATGGACACTTTCTCACAGAGCTCTGCAGCCTGGAGCGTTTTTTCCCTTCTCTTTCCTCGTCCATCTCTCCTCTTTAGGCTTCATTCTAGGGCTCAGCCGTGGTCTCAGTGGATTCACCAGCTAGCCCAAAAATGTTGTCCTTTTGCATCGTTGCCCTTTGCCTGAGCCATGCACGTCAGAGCAAAGTGGTTCGTGTTTCCCAACTTATCCAAAATGCCCTAAAAACCACCTGCAGGTGCTCTTGTGTTACTTTCCATTAGCAAGCACAACAAACCCCCTCAGAAAGTGAACATAAACAAAAGTGATTTCTAGCAGCTGGTGGGTTCCAGACGTTAGCTTTAAAGAAAAATACTCCCCATGGGTACTGGGGCTGTTTTGCCCAGGAAACATGAAGGATCCATAGAAACAAATAGGACCCTGAGCGCTTTCTGTTTCAGCTTGGAACACGCCGTGGAGCATAAATCTGAGCATTTTACAACAAACAACCTGGAAGATGAGGGAATAAATGCTGCTCGAGCTGGCTGACTGTTTTTTGCATTGATGCTGAATGAATTTAGGAGAAAAACAGGACAGAAACATAACGAGATGAGGAGATGCTGATACTAGATATCTAAAGCCCAACCCAAAGATGCAGACAAATGAAACCTAATATTTACCACCACTATCCATCTGTATAGAGAACAGCTGCAGAGGACTTTGTTCTCCTGTTTGTTGCTAGCACATCTTTTACACCACACCCAGGTTCCTTGTGTAGGTTTTTCATTTGAAACCCTGCTGATCCGTGCAAAGGGAGAACAGATCAGTGATTACCCTCTGAAAGAGAAAGGATCTCTCCAGCTTCTTTTTGTTGGCTTTGTAGAAGCTGGAATGGTCCTTTGACCTCGCCTCCCTTCCCCCCATCAAAGGTCTCTTGGGCACCATTAACACCGTGCGAGAGGGGCACTGACTTCCAAGGTTTGCTGGAGAGTACAGCATCCCAACATCTGGAAGCGATTATGCTGTTGTTGCCCAAGGGTGGAACTCAGGGAGACCATGACGGCCATGTGAGTGTGTTTCGACCAAGCTGTGTGATTTTAACAGAGAGCTGCCTAATTGCACTGTTCTGTGAGATCATGAAGCCGTACCTCTTGAGAAATCCTCTAATGATGGTTGTATCATAAACTATTAATGAGAATAGTACTGTACTCCATGTGTGATAGAGGAAATGCTCACATACGATCCTGTATGGGCCTTTGTTCGTGCGGCGCGTTTGAGCACCGCTTCGTTTGCTCTGTGGCAGGATGTGGAGCTCTGAACTCTTGGCAGCAGAGCAGCGCCATTTGAACCTGGGCTAAAACCAAAACAAGATGGCTTTGTATGTAAGATCTCCATCCTGCCCCTCCCTTCCTTCCCCTTCTCCTTACCTATGAGGCTACAGACACTGCGTTCAAGGTGCTCCCCCTCATTAGCCTCCCTGCAGTTCAGGTCATGGTGCTTGAAGAGCAGCAGTTACCTCGGAGTAACCTGACCTTCGCAGCCCTCTCTCTAATCAGGAACTTCTGACATCAGCTGGAAACAACGAGAGGTGGGCGAGCTGTCAAGAAGTAGCATGAGACACCACAAGACAGCGTGACATCAGCAGAACCCCACCGACAGTCCTTTTGGCTCGCTGTTAACCCCATTCTGCGTGTTTGAAACAAGGCCACCCTCAAGATGTTGCAGAGCGCTTTCCAGTTCAGATTCTTACCTGAACCAACGCATGAATTCAAAGGTGTGAGCTCATGCATGAGCACAACCTCTGGTTGTTAGCTAGTTCACATTGCTGTGAGTTCAACCCCCCACTTCTTTAGGAGAGACTTGAGATCTTTCCAAAACATGAACAGCTACTCTGACAGGAGATGAGCTGGATGGTCTTCTCCCTCCTCCACACCAACCTGTCATCCGCTCTAACCACACTTTCGGTCCAATCCATCTCTCCTCCTTCTCCCTTGGTGCCCCGCAGTCACTTGGTTGTTATTGAGCAGGCATTTCACAGACACTCCCGCCGAGACCAGTGAGCTCAGCAGTGGGCAGGAAGTCAGAAGGGTTCAAGTTCCTCCTGTGAGAGTAATCCCACACATCTCTGTATGTTTGATTCAAGACAGGGGGTTTTTGTGGACCATGGGGGTGTGGAGTCGCTCCGTGGGATACTTTCTCACTATCAGGCAGACGTAAGCCGCATCATCCCTCTCATCGCGTGGCAATAATCTTTGGTGTAAGTTATCCTGATGCGACAATCTCTGTGAAAGATGAGCCACATCCAGGTGTTCCTGCGTCCTGTGCTCCAGTTGGCTGCACCGTGGTAGTAAACAATAAAAAGGAAGAAAGCAAATAAGAAAAAAATGGAGGAACGGAAGGAGGCTTTAACAAATGAGGATGTGACTAATTACAGTTGAAATGAGGGTGTGTGGTCATTAATAATCAAACACAGCTCTGTTTTCATATCGGCTGTCCCGCTGGAGCGAGCGGTGATGAACCAGAAACATCAGGGACAGATGATGGGTGGATTTTCTCTGAAATGGGTCAATGACCTTAACTGTTTGTCAGTCTTTTCCTGCTGAAGGTTTTCTTATAACAAATGTCCTCAGTGGTAATTTACTGCTTGCTGCACCCACCCACCCACCAGGTCTTATCATGGAAAATAAGCCTGTTTTCTCTGTGGTGGTCATATTGTAAGATTTAAGTAGGCTTCTTGGAAACTGCGGAAACAGGTACAGTCGCAAAGCATAAACCAACAAAACAACATGTGAACAAACAGGAACACACACAGAGAGAGGTTATTGTGCATGCTGTCTAGAGCTGCTTCGGTTTCATCCGTCGGAGCTGTGAGGCATGTGAGCACATATTTACAGCTGATCAATGAGACGTCCACTGAGTTTATCCTAAAGCTGTGTCATGCAAGCAAACATGTTCACAATCCACAAATCACACAATGTTGTTTTCTACAGAAACAGAGTAAAAGCTTACAATTGAAAAAAGTGATTTTCTGTGTCTTCACTGATCCTTATTTTGTCTCTGACTTGGCGCTACTCCCCTGCAGGTTTTCAACCAGTTTTGAACGAATTCTCATGAACAGCCTACCTAAAGGTTTACCAGACATGGGCCTCTTAGGCCTAGTCCACACGTAGCCGGGGTTTTTTGAAAACGAATATCCGCCCCTCCAAAAACTTGCATCCACACCACCGCGTTTTAAAAACAAACTCTGCCCACACGTACCCGGATAAATACGTTGTTAAGGACATGCCAGACCTGTAGGCGGCAGTACTTCCCCCGTTCTTAACCTCGTCCTTCGTCTGTGGTCTTCCGCAAGGAGCAGTAATTCCACTTGCAAAAACAAACGAGCAAAAAGCGCTTGGACAATTGATGGATCGGGTAGTGACAGAGCGCAGCTCTGAGGGCTTCCATGCTGTCGGCTAGTGTAAACACAGGTCGACACGTGATGTCAGCATTTTTTGTCGCGGAAAGTGACGTTGCGGACCTTAAAACTCCGGTTTTGTCCGTCCACACGCAGACACCCAAAACGGAGAAAACGCAGATCTTCACTTTGGACGGAGTTTTTAAAAAGATCCGTTTTCGTGTGAAAAAACTCCGTTTTCGTGTGGATGACAGGCCAAAACGTAGAAAAATATCTACGTTTTGGCAGATCCCCGGCTACGTGTGGACAGGGCCTTAGAAGGGAGTGTAGCCATCTCCAGCTGAAACTGATTAACTGGAAGTACTTTTGGTACATTTTAGGCAATTTGCATGACAACAGTGGAGCTGCAAACCCTGCAGCACTACAACAGATTTCTAAATGGATTTACAATATTTCAACTGCTGCGAAACTCTTACTCCAAACCAGCAGGTGAGAACAGAGAAACCACAAATGTGTGTGCATGAACATGAGATCGTATGGTGTAGAGAGAATTCGTATTGGTGAGGGTGTTACATCTCTAAAATAATCTTTTGGTTTAGTGAGGAGCAAATTATCCACTTATACTTTGTTTGGTGCAGCACTGACCAGTTTTTCACTTTTGAGTCATAAAAGGCAGTTCCCACCACTGCCACTTTGGCCGGGTCTCATCACACCTAGACCATCCAAAAATGGGAAAAGAGGTGGAGCTGAGGGTGGGGCTGTGAGGGTGGGAGCAAATGAACCAGTGTAGCTACTAGCTAACTGAGCATACCCCTGAAGCTGAGAAGGAGGTCTGGGGAAGCCACCGCGTGGCCTCCTGTCTGCCGTGCATGGTTGTAGATGTGCTGGTCGCCTGTGGAGCTCTAACATGGACTGTAAGAAAACCAGCAAAGCCTCAAACTGCTGTTATTGGAGCCGGGCGCTCTCACTGCTTATGTAAGCTCATGCTTCGCTCTTCTGCCATGGTCAGAGATCAGCGGAACATTAGCTAACCCAAAGCTAACAGAGGTTTTCAGGTGCTTTCAGCGAGAAAACCGTGGTTGAGCAACTCAAAAGTGAAGCAGCATCAACCCAAAGAGTCGCAGTGTTTCTGTGGTCTTCCTCAGAGCTCCACAGGCGACCAGCATGACTAGAGTCTCGCATTGGAGCCGGGCGGCCGCATGTCTCAGCCGGGCCCTGGGAAACAGGAACAGCCAGCCACCTAGTTTTAGCAGTTTAAAAGGCCGAAAACAGCTATTCATGTGAGGCCGAGGCTGAGCCTTCCCCAGAGCGAGCTTCTAGCAGTAGCTCCGATGCTCACGCTACCTGTCAATCATACCTATTCATAATTTCAAGTTTTTTATACCTAAACGGAAGAGTTACAAAAAATCCCCCCCAGAGTTGTCATGACTGTAAACAAGACCTATTAACCTGAAGGGGTTTTCTTGAACCAGGCTGTAAACAAGTTTATTTCTGCTGTGAAGTTGATATTTTTAACATGGGAGTCAATGAAGGTTTTCTCTGGATCCAGCCCCTAGCGGACGAGGGTGGAACTGCTACTTTTGGCATTTGCCTGTTGAGAGCAGTTCTGGGTGTTGGGGGTTCCTGCTTGGACTCATCTCTACACGGTTAGGGTTGTTGGACTCTATGAGGTGGGCTTGGCGGAACCCACCAGTACAAGCTGATCTGTACCCGACACAAAAGTAGCACGAGGAGATCTGTACACAGCACAAAGTGATCTGTATGTGACACTAAAACACAACACAGCAGCACAAATATGGTGGACATGGTGGTGAATATTCTGCTCAGTCTCTGGCTTTTTGTCTGACTGAACCCAGAAAGGCAGCAGGTTTGCACAAATGCAGGAAAACTGCTTACATTAATGTATGTTTAATCTCCACACTGTTTGTTAAGAATAATGAAAAATGTTTGAAGTCAGCTTGTTTTGCAGATTTGCCGTGTGCTTATGTGTAAATGGTAACACACATTTCTATACGTTGTTATGTTGAAAGCTAATATATATTACTCAACTACAAGGTTTTGTGGAACCACCTGGTTCAACTAAATGAATCAGAACGGGCTGATGACAGCAGGCTGCTGAAGGAGTTCATTCCTTCGAATTAGAAGTGTTGGAGCAGAGACGCCGAAAGCAGACAGGACAGCGTGGCCTGAGGACTGGGTTAGGAAAACACTTATCCAGAATTTCATGCCAAAAAAAAAACTGAACATTTCTACAAATAAAAAAGTCGGAACGTAATAAAAAAAAAGATCCACCAAAAGTCATGCTCAGTGCAGGTATGGGCCACAACACATTTTCACTAAATTGAATGCTGTTCAGTATAAACAACCTATTATACATCCATTTATCATGAGCAAAGTTACAAAAACACATCAGAGATTTTCACACCTACTGTATGGAAATCACCACATCATTATAAAAACACCCACGTGGTTTTGGGAGGAAGAAACTGTAAAGCAGCATGTGGGAACCTATGTCGATGGTGGGAACAGAAACTTTAATAACTGAAGACATGTAGGCATGCTTATGTGGTCAGCTTTAAAAGGATGGTGGATTTTATCATTCCAACTGTGAGAAAGATCTGCCAGGGTTTTATCAGCGGAAGGTGAGAATGGTTGTCACTATGTGGGAGAGTCAGGATGTGGGGAACTATTGTGTGTGTGTGTGTGTGTGTGTGTGTGTGTGTGTGTGTGTGTGTGTGTGTGTAGGTTTTTCTGGTGTGGAAGGGACTAGCAAGACAATTTTAATGCTAAAAATGCACGTTGTTTCAGGAATTATCTGATCATGTGAGCACATTTGGTTTGTTGGCCCACCTATAGTTCAAATCTTCAGTTAAACATGCTGGTGCATTATAATGGGAACATAACAAACACAAACTATTGAGTTGCTAAAATGTACATATTCTGCAAAAACAGATTTCTCTCAAACCTGCAACACCTGGCAAAATCTGGTGCAAACCAAAAGAGAAATCCAATGAAAAAGAATAAAAATATAAATATTTTCCTTTGTTTTGCACAGAATTTCTGACTTTTTCAGATAGTTTGTGAACATTTTCCTTTCTACTTTCACATCCTGTATGTTGCTCCTCCTCATAAAGCGCTCTCTCGATGCCAGCACTGGCTACGTTGCAACAGGTTTGTTGCTTTGTGCTGACAGGGCAGAACAACTCTCCAGCTCCACAGAGCTGCCCTACATCTCCTGACTTGCAAAACACAAAGAGGCAACCAGGCAGAAATCCAGTAGAAATCCCATGAAAAGAAAAAAAACTAATGATTCAGATAACGAATGAGCTGCACACAAGACCGTGCAGGCAAAAATCTAATTGAGGGTGTGGATAGCCTGTCTGCTTGAGTGTCCAATGACGTTGAGATGGACGTCATGTCAGCTCAGTTCATCCCAGATCTTCGCCTACAGGAACATTGACGGGTTTGTACCCAGATGTGTGGGAGGGAGGCAGAGCAGAACAGTCATAACCAGTGTTTGTGAATTCCCCCCAGCTCTTTACACCCCATCCACGCTCATCTATTAATCTGCCACACTTCCAGGCGCTACAAGCACAGAAAGGGTCCAACCGTAGGAACTGTTTTGTCTGTGTCTGCAAGCGTTCCTTAAACACAACATTAACATGTATTTTATCCCTGACTCATCATTCGGCACTAAGAATGTGCAGAGATAAACCTAAACTGCACCACATGTCAGTGAGGCCCTCTGTCACCGGGGCACTTCACAATCAGCCCTCTCTGCTCTGTTTGCCCTGCCAGTGAGGAGGCTGCATGTGTTTTAGGAGCCGGCTTCTTCTCTTGGCCAGCTCCGTGCCAATATTCATACTTGGGTGAACCAGAACATTCAGATAAAGGCAGCAGTGAGACTGGGAGGACATTCACTGATAAACTTTGATCCCTCACAATGAGAACATTCATACTTTGTGGCCAAGGATGTGCTGCTCTCGCTCAGCAGCCAGCAGCCATCCACGGTGACCTAAACTCTATACTTTTGGCATGTACCAAACAAGAAATTCCATATTTTGAGCTTTTATTTGATGGTTTGACAAGAGAACCAAAAGTTGGTGATCGGGGAGCTGTGTGCATACATGCGATACGCAGATGGAGGGAAAGAGGAGGAGTGATAGAGAAAGCATGTGGGCTTGTGGAGATAAGCCCAGGTCACTGGAGTCTGGTTGCCTGGGGGTCGAGAAGGTCAGCACTGATGTAGAAACACGGAACGCTGTGAACTGCTGGCTGTGTGGGAAAACTTGGGGAAAGGAAAGGGGAACATTTTCAGGTCTGTTTAGGATAATTGAAGTGTGTCCTTCAGCTGGAGTGTGAGTCAACAGCACATTGGTCAGAGAGAGAGAAAGAGGGAACGCAGAAGAGGAAGGACGGAGAGAAAGAGAGGATTCGGTCCTTCAGCGGGTCTGGTTCCCATTAGACCAGAGGCCTGGGCCGGTTTGTTTGTACAGGCAGAAGGTCCCAGCGGAGCGCCGGAGCAGCCTGATGCTGCTCCTCCCAATTGGACGGCCATTGAGGGAATATCAGCTGCAAAGCCTTTTGGCCTTCTGTCTCAGACCCCTTTCCACGTCCCCCGCCCACTTGGAGCAAAGTCCAAACGATTCATCAGAACTGTTTACAGACGTTGTCTGTTTGTGTGCTAGACATGAGAGCTGCACTGAAACATCGTGTCTCAGCCTTTGGCAATGATGGTGGTAATCCCAGCCATCGAGGGATGTGACACTCCCTAAACTTGTGTATAAATTAGCTCACCTGCATGAGATTTGCATGCAGAGACAAGTCTATCCCTCTGGGCCACAGCACTGAACATGCACACACATGCGCACGCGCACACACACACACACACACACACACACACCGATCAAAAATAGAACTTTTCTATCAGTATTGTAAAAAACGGTTGCATAACACCCTGGTTTTTCCTATCAGGCTCTACTGTGGATCACTTTCCCAGCATGCATTTCGCAGCTGTCCTTCCTTCTTACGCGTGTCATTTCTGCAACTCGAAACTGAGGATTTGGTTGTTTCTTTGTTTTCCTGACTGCTCACAATGAAAGAGCTATTTGAAGAACACCATTCGTCCGTTTCAACTACAGCACCACCGTGGTGAACACCCTGGCCATAAAGGCGTGACAACAGAACCACAGGCAGAAACACTAACAGGTAAATACAGGAGAGAGACTTTTACACCAAAGCGGAGCGTCGAACGGGGTCGGAAAGACTCGAGCACACAGTGAGTGAGACAAAGCAAAACGGGGGCCTGTGGAGGTTGTGGTAATATGGCGAGGAAGTTCTCATCTGCTAAATTTGGCTGGGTTGGAGGAGGATGGGTGGAGTTAGGAGTTGGATGGGGGGGAGTCAGGGCACAGGGAAGGGGATGATGTTTCTCCATGTCTGCTCCACAGGGAGTGGAAGTGTGAAGCCAGAAAGTTTGCTGCAACTTTTTGATTTTGTTTTCTTTCTTTTTTAAAGGAACAAACATGTCACAAAACCAACGTGAACAGGCTTTTTACTTAACTGTATGAGGAACAGAGAGCAATCCTCCACAGCAATTTAACAGGTTTAGTATTAAACAGCATGGAAGATTAAAATAGACCAGAGTTTTGGTTTTCCTAAATACAAACCTGCGGTCGTGATCTTGTTTGTGCGTGCAGAGCAAAAGCTTGGATCTGAATCAGTCCAGAAGATGCCCTTTTGCTTCAAAATAAAGAATTATCTGTTTTAAGTTAGTCGGAGATCACTGCCGGTCACACAGGAATTTGAGCGAGCTGTTAATTAAAGCCACATTTCTTGTTTTCTTATCCAGCGGCGATTTTCGTCCCTTTTTCTGGAGCGTTCTCTGCAGCAGCTGCTTGTTGCCAAACGTAAGGTTTTATGAGTGAATAGTTGTGGGTCTCACACTTTGCATTTCCCGTCATCCACCTTAGCATTCAAGTGGGATAAGTGTTTTTTCTGCTCATTAGCAGTGGATGGCTTCCTTATCAAATATGTCTTCGGGGCAGATAACTCTGCACAAGTTATTTTTTTTCCACTGGGCACATTTGGAGAACTCTAATAGCGTGACTCATAAATCAGCAAGCAGAATCAGACCTGCTGGCAAGCAGCAGCATGAGCTAAGAAGAAATAGTAGAAGAAGAAAATATCATTTCTATAGAGCCTCTCAAGATAAAAATCACAAGGCGCTTCACAAAAGCAAAAAAATGTCAAAATAAAAAAAGAATTTAGAAAATGGTTAAAAATATATTTAAAATGAGCAAAAAATAGACAATTGCTATTAAAAATGTTAAGAAAGAGAGAGTGACTAGGACAGAGGGAAATCAGTGGATCCTGAGGAAGGTGGAATAGGTGGGGAGAGCAGAATAAAGAGAGAGAGGTGAAGGTCATACAAAAGCCAGCTTGAACAAGTGAGTCTTCAGCTGCTTTTTGAAGGAGACCACTGAGTCCACTGATCTCAGGCTCAGGGGGAGAGAGGTCCAGAGTCTGGGGCCACAGCAGCAGATGATCTGTCACCTTTGACCTTTAGCCTGGTGCTGCACAACCAGTAGGCTTTGATCACTGGACCTCAGGGACCTGCTGGGGGTGTAGGGACTAAGAAGATCACCAATGTAAGATGGTGCTTGTCCATGTAAGGCCCTATAGACCAGAACCAGGATCTTGAAATCAACCCTGAAGTTGACTGGCAGCCAATGAAGCTGGAGGAGAAACGGGGTGATGTGGGTGTGTTTGGAGGACTTGGTCAGAAGCCGAGCACAGGCATTCTGAACCACCTGTAGACGGTTCAGAGAGGTTCTGCTCAGACACATGAAAAGAGAGTTGCAGTAGTCTAAGCGTGAGAAGATGAAGGTGTGGAGAACTGTCTCAAGTTCAGAGCGAGACAGAATGGGATGAAACTTAGCAATGTTCCTGAGATGGAAGAAGGAAGAGCGAACAAGAGAACTGACATGAGAATCCAGGGTGAGAGCTGGGTCAAAGGTCACACCAAGATTCCTGACAGAGTGTTTGGTGCGAGAAACAAGCTGACCAAGAGAGTCTCTGACTTTGGGAACCAGCTTGTCTGGGGCACAGATGAGGATCTCAGTCTTATCTTCATTCAGCTGAAGAAAGCTCCCACCATCCAGGTTTTAATGGAGTCTAAGCAGGTGTGTAACAGCTGCAGCTTAGACATCTCATGGGGCTTAAAGGAGATGTACAGTTGGATGTCATCTGCATAAAGATGGTAGAAGATTCCTTTGAAGGAGCTCAGAATGTGCTGACGATAGAGCAGATAGAGGAGGAAGAGCAGAGGCCCCAGCACAGAACCTTGTGGGACACCATGGGCAAGAGAGGTGGTGGAGGACCTAAACTTGGAGACGGTCACAGAAAAGGAGCGCTCAGAGAGATAAGAGGAGTTCCTGATAGGCCTACCCAGTCTCTCAGCCTCTCCAGTAGCAGGTGATGGTCAACAGTGTCAAAGGCTGCAGTCAGGTCCAGCAGGACCAGAACAGAACAGTCCCCTGCATCACTGTGAGTCAGAAGGTCATTAGAGACCCTAAGAAGAGCTGTTTCAGTAGAATGAGCTCTATGAAAACCTGACTGGAAGCTATCATAGATGTTATGTTCATCAAGAGCAGCTGTGAGTTGTTTAGACACAACCTTTTCCAAGATCTTGGAGATGAACGGAAGTTTAGAGATGGGTCTGAAGCTGCTATGGAGAGAGGGGTCGAGACTCGGTTTTTTAAGAAGCGGGTGGATTACAGCATTCTTAAAGTAAGCAGGGACCTGACCAGAAACCAGAGAAGCATTAATTATAGAGAGCACGCTGGGACCGATGGACTGAAAAGCACTTTTAAACAAAGATGAGAGTAAGATGTCGAGGGGCATGCAGAGGTCTTCATAGAGTTAACTAGTTTGGTTAACTCAGGCAAAGAAACAGGAGCAAAGCTATCTAGGATGATGGGCCTGGTTGGAGTCGGGAGAGGCAGCGATAAGGCTGAAGGAGAGATGCTAGATCTAACCTTATTGACTTTGTCCACAAAGAAAGACAGAAAGTTCTCACAGTCTGTAACAGAGAGGATGGAGGCTGTAGGAGAGGCAGGAGAGACGCTACTGCTGATGGTGTTAAACAGCACCTTGGGGTTCCCTTTGCTCTGGGACACCAGAAATAGGAAACCCTAGCGTCTCTGACTGCAGAGTTAAGGAATGTCAGAAGATCCTTTAGGTGCAGCAGACGGACGTGGAGATGGGTTTTCTTCCACAAGCGCTCAATTTTTCTGCATTGGCGCTTCAGGCTGCGAAGGCTGTCAGTAAACCAGGGAGTAGGGTTCACTGCAGGAACTGATCTGGTTCTGACAGGACAGATGTTGTCCAGAATGGAGAGGCAGTGCTCGTTAAACTGAGAAGTTAAGGAATCTGGGTTGTTATCAGAAGAACAGGGTGGATCAAAAGCCGCGGAAAAATTGCTAGCTGTGCTCTCATTAAGAAAACGAGAACTAACCATACGGCGAGCAGGAGGTGGGGACGCAGAAACTGACAAGTTAAAGAAAATGCAATGGTGATCTGAAATATAAACATCCTCAGGACAAACACTGTTAGCATTTAGACCCAGGGTAAAAACAAGGTCTAGAGTGTGCCCCCTGGTGTGTGTGGGGCCAGAAACATGCTGGGTAAAGCTGAAGGAGTCCATAAGGCTGGAGAAATTCATGGCAAAGTGATCGGAGGGATCATCAACGTGGATGTTAAAGTCACCCACAATCACCAGTCTGGACAGCTTCACAGTGGAGGATAGAAAGTCACTAAACTCCTGAAGGAAAGAACTGTTTGGACCAGGTGGACGATAGACCACAGCACAGTAGAACGGGTCCTTACGCCCGACTTTAATCAGCTGCAGTTCAAAGGAAGCAAAGTGACCAGAGGTTGTAGAGCTACATGGAAAATGGTCTCTGAAAACAACAGCTAGGCCTCCACCACGACCAGAACCCCGGGGCTGCCTATGAAAAGAATAACCACTCGGGCAGAGTTCAATCAGAGCAGAATAATCAGATGTTTGCTGTCAAACTTCAGTCAGAAACAGAAAATCCAGGTTTTTAGAGAGAATTAAATCAATGAGCAGGAAAGACTTATTGTTAACAGAGCAGGTATTTAATAGAGCCATGCTGAGTGAGGTGGAGAAATCAGAAACTACAGAAACAGCTGGAGTTAGTGGACGTAAATTAGCGGGGTTAAATCCACGGTGTTTATAAAAACCACTTATGGAGGGAACAGCAGGAGAAGTCACTGAGGAATGAGGATAAACAGACCTTAAAAAACTAGGACGGAGAAACCTCACCGTAACATGGCCTGGCGGGAATGCGGAAGTGGCGCTCAAGTCGCCAAACAAAGGACAAGAAGCTAGAAGTTCACGCCGATGTTTACCAGATAAACCACACTTTAAGAGAAGTCTTATTCTCACCTGGATTCCTGCTCGTTTACCTCTTTTCCTCCAACGTTTTCTCGGGACCGGATAAACATCGCTGGAGGCATTCTGGTAGGAATCATTTGGCTCCGGGCCAGCACATCGATCAGGTAAACAAACAGGAAGGTACGTCCTCGGTGCATCTTGGGCGATCGTGAACGAACGGAAGGTCAAAAGAGTCTGGCGATCATAGGAGATGGTAGCAGGGACACTACTGAAGAGGACTGCATACAGGAGCAAGGTGGAAAAGAGGAGTTTAGTGGAGAAAAGTTTGAAAAAGTGGCCGGTGACGGCAGCTAAGCCAAGCACAGGCGCCATCTTGTTACCAACCGGAAGTCGAAAAAAAAAGAGTCATCCTTTTGTGAAAACCTCGCCCACAGACAAGTGCATCATGGGACAACAGATCTAATGACGCCACAGTGCCTCTCAACCTGGGTTTTTGGGAGAAGTCAAACAGAGGGCGTTGCATTTGAGTTCCCATGGCTCATCCTGGACTTCAGCTGGGAAAAAGTGATTGTTCAAGTGGATGGGTGGTGACTGCTTAGTAATGAGACGAGACACCATGCTGGATGTGGTTGTGAGCTCTTGAGCAAGTCTGTAGAAATTGAAGCTGCAGTTAATTACGTTCAACCATTGTTTAGATAGTTCCTCTGGAACTTTTGATGTGAAGGGTTGTAACACACAGCTGGGCTCCCGCTCTGTCTAATCTGATCATATATCTTTAATTAAAGTCTTTATTAACAGATTTGTCAGCTTTCAGCTGGACTGTGAGGTCTGTGTGTGCATTCTCTTCACCATCCTGATGTCTAAAGGTTTTCTGAAAGTTATGTTTGAAAATGACTCTTGTGCTTGCTACCCTAATAGTGTTGCAAGCTACAGTGCAACAAATCATCACGCCAACATCAAGGACAAATTGATTTCTGTTGATCTGAAAGCTCTTTGTTCTACATCTGTAATTTATGCCAGAAGAGCAAAAGTAACAAAAACATTTAAGTCTCGGCTGTAAACAAATTTTCTATTTTTTTATTTTACCAAACCTGTGTCAAAGAGCTCAATGGCAAAGCCACAACAAAGGGGCCAAAACACTGAAGAACTGTGGGATGATTCATGTAAATTGACAGGACAAGAACACTCAGTTTGCAGACTTTCTCATGCATCAAATGCTCATGTGACTGGAGGAGCCATTAGGCACTTGCATGCTCATTCGAAGCATATATCCGTCTGGTTTTTTCCAAACCCTTTTTCCTGTTAAGACATGAACTACATCTCTATTGTCAGTCCTGCTTGTTGTTGAGCTGCTGTGTTTGTGCTGTTTGCAACACAGAAGTGATGTTGCTCAACCTCGGCTCTCACTTCATCCTAAACACGAATGTGAGTCAGAGGGATCGACGAACCCAGCAGCAGAGTGTGCTCTACAGAAATGTTGCTGAGAAGGGAGCAAGAAGCAGTTTTCACAGTCAAATCACAAGGCAAGCCCATTTGATTTGAAACTGGAAGCTAACTTGAGCTAAAGTCAAACACATCTGGGCTGTTCCAGCTCTGCAGAGTGGAATTTTGTCAGTGCGACCTCGGTGGAGTGGTCTGAGCAACTGGAGGTGTTCCAGCTGCAGCCTGTAATAAACATCGGGGAGGAAAGTGAGGTGGTGATGGGAAGAATGTGCACTGATCAAAGCTGTGTTTCCAGGGCGGTGTGTGGAGTTTGACCGTAAGGGAGGCAAAAGCGTGCAGCCAATAAACCTGGGAAGGTCTCGTCCTGGTTCAAAGGTGATTCCAAGTGTCATAATAAAATAAATGATTAAAAGAAACCCCAAAAGTGCTGCTTGGTGTCATGATTTTCAGGTCAGAGTTACATATTTACCCTCCCTCATAAATCTATTACTGCACTTGGAAAATGATCTCATGAATATGACTGCTGAGTCATTGGATTCATCCTCCCTTCACAGCCCTTGTTTTTAAACCCTCTTTGGCCCCGAGGAGACTTTTGTCTCCCACCTCGGTCCGTGCGAGTGTGCTCAGGTCTGGCTCCTGCTCACTGTGCACATGTTTACGTCTGTGTCAGCTTTAAAGACAGCCATGCTTCGGGCCAAACCAGAAAAGTGGGAGATCTACACCCCCTGCCGCCATCTCCTTCCACATCCTTTGTGTTTCTGTTCATTGTGTGATTTACAATCTGTGATTGTTCACTTTTGACCAGAGGCACAAAGTTCATGTCAGATTAAAGTAATGGCCCGACCCTGAACCCTCTTATCTGATGACCCCTCAACATTGACCCTGGCAGCCAAAATCCACCTTGAGAAAGGTGCACCTTTTAACATATGAGTCACGATAAATGTCCTTTTGTAAGCGTTTTCCCAAACAAATATTCAACCCTTGCCTCAAGCAAAAACATTTGACTGAATCTAGCTTCCTGTTCTCAGCAGCACTACAGGCTGTGGGTGAATGCTTGGCCTGGTTAAAGAAAGTTTGTTTTACACACTATTGATCATCCTCGTTGCCTCTACCTCTCCGCCTACAGGCACCCATCTCAGTTTCTGTTTCAGTAATAGTCGTCATGCTGCTGCAGTCTCCATTAGTCTAATTTTATCCTAAAACCCAGCAGAAGGGCTCTGTAGAAGCTGAATTAAAAAGGAGGCCTGCTGTAACTCTAATGCTGAGTGATTGCAGAGAAACAAGCGTGCATGCATTTTTTGTCACAACCCAACAAGCACGCAGCAGTCTATGAAAGCCCACGCACACACACACCAGAACCCCCCACACACACATCAGAGGTCAGAGGAGAAACAGCAGGTGTTTATTGAAACAGTCTATGTGACAGACCTGAGATAACTTTTAAAAACTTGTCAAAAAAAAAGTTTGTTTCTCAGAAAATGATCTCTCTTTTTTGTAATCTCTCCCTCTTTCAGATGACAAGAAGCCCATATTTGCACTTGAAAACTGAAAACCAACCTTCTCCCCTTCCTGTGAGTGAGCTAGCGAGAAATGTCAGTGTTTCAGTTCGAGAGGAGCCAGTTATGGCCACCATATGGTTTCAGGTCAAAATAACAGGTTTTTAGTTGTCCCCTTGGCAACGCCTCACTGGATTGAATGACAGAAACTTTATCTGCAGCTCTGCTGGAGGTTATTTCTTTGTCTTGTTGTTTTTACTCTTTAAAGGACTCTTGGTCTTAAGCTGCTGAATGACAGTTTGACCACAGACCAGACCCGAGGTTGCATCACTTCTGCTTCTACAGTGTAAAAACAAGCTTTGGCTTTTAAAGCTGATGGAAAAGATTCTGGTGATAAATGTTTGGACCTATATTTGTTTTGCTAAGGGTACTTCAGTAAGGCTCAGTAAACATGGGGGTAATCTGCAGGAAGCCACAAAAGTCATGACTTTAACCCCCACTGCAGCTGCGTTGGCCCCATGCTTTACTAGCCACTAACAAGCTTTCTGATCCTGAACCCAACCAGACACTAAAAACAACACAGTAAAAGGCAACACCAAATAACCGAAGCAGTCTTTTTTCAGGTAGTTCTGCACAAATAAAGTAACTTTATACTCTCGACTTGAGGGTGAACCGTGAAAACCTGTAAAAGTGCCAAAAACATCTGCCATCAGAGGCAAATAAAACAATTTATGCAAGAAAAAAATGAAAAACAGACTTTGTGGAGCACTGAATTAAATGCAACAATTTAAAATATGTCACCAATGATCTTTGACTAGGTTATCAGAACAGGAACAGGCTGTTTTTTTTTCTCTTGGTGGGAATAAATAGTGACCTGATTAACACGACTCAGACTTCACCAAGTTACAGAGAGTGGATCAAGTTCTTCCATGTAAAACAAACATTTCTAGATGGTTCTGAGATAAGCAGCAAAATAACACAGTTTTTCTTGTTGGACATGGGTGAGATGGGGGATGTGAGCAGCGGACGCATGTGGCACAGCCAGCTCCGGAGCCTGGTGTTTAGAGTGCAAAGGCAGATGAGACCAAATCTCTAATGGCAGAAAATCTTTCTTGCACAGAGATCTATACAGCTTTTAAATTTTTTCTTTGTGTTTTAACTTCATACTGAATATATCGTTGTTTTTTTTCTCTAGCTATGAAAGCAGCCTCTCGATTTCAAGTGTTACTGATTTCCTTCTTCTTTTGAGTTTGTCAACTAGATCACATTCTCTTGACTGAACCCTGATGCACATGATCTGAGAAAAGCCCTGCAGATATAGAGACTCATGCAGCCGAAACAAGAAGTTTTCCACACAGGCCATTTAAAGGACACATGATGCAAAACCCACATTTTGTGTAGTAACGTGGGTCTGTAATGCCTCTAACAATATTCCAAATGTAAAAAATAAATAAATAAAAAGGTTCATCTGTTTTCTGTTTGTGTTTGGTTCAAAGAAATGTGCAAAATGTCCCTGTTTATGACATAGCAAACGGGGGAAAGTAGAAAAGAAACACCTCTCACTCAGAGCTTCTCAGCTTGTTGACCCTTTGCACCTGATCACGTGGATCCACCACACTGGAGGGCAAAAGCACGTAAATACTGAGCAACATGAATACTAAACCAAGGAAAAGTTGTGCCTGAGACTGCTTTTTGGTTGTTATTATTTATGATTTTAACATAAGTTCAACTAGTTCAAGCCCAGATCAGCTATCAGAAGAAGTAGCGCACCAACAGTGAATTACGGGAGTATTGAACGGAGAGGAAAAGTGGCGACTGAAGTAGTTTATTTATTTATTTATTTATTACCAGTTTAGTCGGTTTCTGCTAGTTCAAGCCCAGTGCACTTGTGGGAAGATTTCGCATGGTTAAGTGTTAACTAGCTTACGAATGTTAGCCAACTAGCTTACGAATGTTAGCCTACGTTCCCTGCTGCTGTTCATCGTTGTAAACAAGTTGCAGACTTGCCAGAATTCACCCTGCTGGATTTATAACATCCTCCCATAAACAGCGTTTCACTTTAACCCTGGGCTGATGAATAAACGTCTGAAAGTCCAGGTCCCTTTTGTGGCTGGTGGGGTCACCGGGTTCAGCTGCTACTCACACACTGGGACAGGATATACCATACCATGCCATACCATACCACATTTATTTATATAGCACATTTCAAAACAGCATGACAGCTGACCAAAGTGCTGTACAGTAAAAAGGACAAACCCCAAGATAAAAACAGATGAACGTCATATAGGAGGTAAGAGGTAAAATCTAAAAAATTATAAAAGAAACATACAACAATAAAATACACAGTCACAATAAAACGTAAAAACACTAAAAGCTTGATCATTGAATAAAAGCTAAATGAAAGAAGAAGGCCTTCAGTACCGACTTAAATCGGCCCAGTTCTGGGGCCTGTCGAACACCAAGGGGGAGAGCATCCCAGAGTTTAGGAGCAGTGAACGCAAAGGCCCGCTCTCCACGAGATTTATACCTCATTTTCGGGATGCACAAAGGCAAATGATCTGCAGATCTCAGGTTTCTGGTTGGAGCATAAGGCTTTATCAGTTCTGAAAGATAATCCGGGGCTTGACCATTCAGAATGTTGTAGACAAAGGTCAAAACCTTGAATTGGATTGGTATTTAACAGGCAGCCAGTGCAAGCATGCAAGGACGGGTGAAATGTGACATTGTCTCGATGTGTTTGTCAGGAACCTAGCCGCCGCGTTTTGCACTCTCTGCAGACGCTTGATTGCTGAGACGCTGACACCAACAAGTAGTGAGTTGGCATAGTCTAAACGTGTGGTTACAAAGGCGTGAACAAGAGACTCCAGCTGAGGTCTCTTAACGGTGACGCTCATCATGCTAAATAAACCAAGTCATTTTCACACACATAATTTTACATTGGAACAAAATTATTGTAAAATATTTGCTCACATTTCACTACAGTGGACAATACAGCACATCCTCCAAGGTGAAAATTAGGATTAGCAATACGATCACATCTAATTTACCAGGTCCATCACAGTAAGCCCCTGTCTTCCTCATGAAATGTATTAACGTTAATCTTACCCAGTAAAACGTGTTCGCTGCAAATCCGAAAATACTTTGTGGGCTGCTAGTCCGTTTGATTGGCCGCGGCGATTCATCTCCATCCTCAGTCTCCATCAAAGTTGTTTTTAAAAAATAGTTGAGTTTACATCCTTGTCTGATAGTGCAGCAAACCGCGCAGCGACCTGTTACCACTTTACTGTGAAATCAACTAAATAAAAGCGATAAAAGTCTACAAACTTGTTTTAGTAACTTCACTGGAATTTCAATGTGTGTAAACGGTCTTTTTGCCAAACATCATGGCAAAGAGGGCAGTCTCATGAGCTGTGTCATGTCACGTGCAAAGGGTCAATAGCACGTTAGGGTTAGGGTTAGCTGCCGTTTTAGATGGGTCTCCATTCACCCCCCAGTGCATTTATTTCTACTGAGAAAGGTTTACCCAACTAAAAAAACACATTTTATTATGCTTTCTTGCTAAATTAGACATATGGTATGCCATGACAGGTAAAATATAAATAAAATAACATAAAATACATTTTAAAAATTTTAATAGAAAATCCCAACATGTAAACCAGAAAAGTCCCACATGATCTGTTTTCAGTAATTCACCGGTGGTGCGATCGTAGGTTGTACAAATATCAGGCAGAGATACTCATTCTGCATTGACTAAAGTTGGGTTTGGAGAGTGAGGAACCCACCCAATATGGCAGCGACACACTTACGCTCTCCAGCACCCAATGGGACATCTACGCATAGTCAACAGGGAGCCTAATTCTCCTCCCTTTCCGGTCGGCTCATGGGTCCCTGGAAGGACGAAAAAATGAATGCAAGTCACTGAAGCTAAAAACGTTATTTTCTGATCCGCTTTGCCTTACGCCCTGGATCACACATATGTTTTACTGCAATTTTAATGAAAAGTAATGATGGGTGTTTTGACCACGCTAGTCACGTACTTTGAGATTGATCAGCTTGTAAAAGTTCATAATTAGCATGATTACACAGAAATTGGCACGTCGCATATGTGACGTCACCATATAATCTCCTCTCCCCTAGTGTAGCTGCTACTTACCAAATGACCAGATTTATGGTGGTTCTTTCCTCCTGTGGGAAGTTTGCTGAACTTACAGCCCTTTACCCTCAGTTTTCTCCGTGTCTGGTTCGATGACGTTGCTTTCGTGAAGCTCATTTGTAGTCCTGGACTTATTTTCACACAAAACCTAAAATAGCGTCACCCCCCATTAAAAAATAAGCACGTTCTTGGTGTCAAAATGTGTCTTTAAAATTCACGGACATCATATGTGAAATCCATGGCACAAAACAAGCGGAATTAGAAAATAGTGTTTTTAGCCCCATTGACTTGCATTCATTTTTTCGTTCTTCCTGGGACCCATGATGCGGGAGTAGATGGGCGTGACTTAAGCTCCCTATAGCATGGGGTGGGTGGGCATGGCCAGCTCCAGCTTGTTTTCTTAAAGTGACAGAGCCCTGGATCACTCATTCTGGAAGGTACTGAAACTGTCAAGAATACAACTATTGAAATCGCTTCATGAGAGAGGGATTTTATGCAAAAAACTTTGTAAGAACTACAGCCTAACTACAAACTACTAAACACTAAACTAAACACTAAAACACGTTTCATAGTCGAGCTTCTGCTTTTAATGTGGAGGAGAAAAGGAGAGAAAATTATTTCTTTTCTGCCCCAACCTCCAAGTGTAATTAGTGTTTGTAGTTGAAACATTTAGTTTGTCTTCCCTTCATAGATTAACGCTTGCACACACACACACACACACACACACACACACACACACACACACACACACACACACACACACACACACACACACACACACACACACACACACACACTCATAGGTACTCAGGTTTTCGTAGAGCTCATTCTAATGAAACAGCTCTTCTTAGGGTCTCTAATGACCTTCTGACTCACAGTGATGCAGGGGACTGTTCTGTTCTGGTCCTGCTGGACCTGACCGCAGCCTTTGACACTGTTGACCATCACCTGCTACTGGAGAGGCTGAGAGATGGGATAGGCCTATCAGGAACTGCTCTTACCTCTCTGAGCGCTCCTTTTCTGTGGCCGTCTCCAAGTTTAGGTCCTCCACCACCTCTCTTACCCATGGTGTCCCACAAGGTTCTGTGCTGGGGCCTCTGCTCTTCCTCCTCTATCTGCTTCCTCTTCAGCACATCCTGAGCTCCTTCAAAGGAATCTTCTACCATCTTTATGCAGATGACATCCAACTGTACATCTCCTTTAAGCCCCATGAGATGTCTAAGCTGCAGATGTTACACACCTGCTTAGACTCTATTAAAACCTGGATGGCTGGGAGCTTTCTACAGCTGAATGAAGATAAGACTGAGATCCTCATCTGTGCCCCGGACAAGCTGGTTCCCAAAGTCAGAGAATCTCTTGGTCAGCTTGCTTCTCACATCAAAACTTCCGTCACTAATCTTGGCGTGACCTTTGACCCAGCTCTCACCCTGGATTCTCATGTCAGTTCTTTTGTTGGCTCTTGTTGGAACATTGCTAAGCAGAGTCCCATTCTGTCCCGCTCTGAACTTGAGACAGTTCTCCACACCTTCATCTCCTCACGCTTAGACTACTGTAACTCTCTTTTCACGTGTCTGAGCAGAACCTCCCTGAACCGTCTACAGGTGGTTCAGAACGCCTGTGCTCGGCTTCTGACCAAGTCCTCCAAACACACCCACATCACCCCGCTTCTCCTCCAGCTTCACTGGCTGCCAGTCACCTTCAGGGTTGATTTCAAGATCCTGGTTCTGGTCTATAGGGCCTTAAATGGACAAGCACCATCTTACATTGGTGATCTTCTTAGTCCCTACACCCCCAGCAGGTCCCTGAGGTCCAGTGACCAAAGCCTACTGGTTGTGCAGCACCAGGCTAAAGGTCAAAGGTGACAGACCATTTGCTGCTGTGGCCCCCAGACTCTGGAACTCTCTCCCCCTGAGCCTGAGATCAGTGGACTCAGTGGTCTCCTTCAAAAAGCAGCTGAAGACTCACTTGTTCAAGCTGGCTTTTGTATGACCTTCTTCACCTCTCTCTCTTTATTCTGCTCTCCCCACCTATTCCACCTTCCTCATGATCCACTGATTTCCCTCTTTCCTAGTCACTCTCTCTCCTTCTTTACATTTTTTTAATCACAATTGTCTATTTTTTGCTCATTTTAAATATATTTTAACCACTTTCTAAATTCTTTTTTAGATTTTAACATTTTTTGTTTTTGTGAAGCGCCTCGTGATTTTTATCTTGAGCAGCGCTATAGAAAAGATATTTTCTTCTTCTTCTTCTTCTACTGGTACCAACAAACATGGGCAGCACTGTGGTGTATTGGAGCAAAAGGATTTGCCTCTATTTCCTCATTGAGTCACTCGACAGTTACATCTGCAGTCCAGCTTTATTTCCAAAAGAAAGGAGTATAAACAGGGAATGGAAAATCCCTCTCTCATGCAACACAGAGCCTGAGAACAGCTGTGGACTGTTAATTCCTTCCCCAGTGAAATCCAGTGTCTAAAAGCAGGAACACGAGTTATTCTGCTGCTGAGACAACTTTGCCTTTTGGGTCTTTCGCTCTTTGAGCAGAAATCCACAGAGCGTTGTTTCCTCTGTGGGTTTAGTTCTGTAGTTTCTGTTCAAGTTCAAACACAAAACCTGCTCACCGTCACGTTTCTGGTAAGTTCAGACGTGGGTCAAGAGGCCACACGCTCTGAGTACATGACACAGTTTTCAGAATCTGTGAGGTGAATAAAAGTGCAGATAGCATCTTCAAATCAAAAGTTTGCCAAACGGGGTGAATAAAGGTTGTGATTGTTTTTACAGTGTAACACGACCTACATGTTCTGGCTTTGAAATGGTTATTTAGTGAGCAGCAACTGCTTCTGTGACACATACCAAAACAACATTTCAAGACCACAGTTGTGTCATTTCAGTTGGTAAATACAGTTGCTGAGCTTGAGTCACGCTTCAGTGTACTCACAACATGTTGATTGAATGGCTATCGACGGGCATCTTGAAGGTCATCAAGCTTCAAAATTTGCTGTTCACTCCCGTGGTTCTGAATCTGGGTCTGAGACCCACAAGGGGGTCCCCGCAATTTGGTCCACCAAGAATAAATTAGTAAAAATACATTTATAAAATCTGGATAACACAACCAACAGTATATTGAAAACTCTGCATGAAAGTTGCAACTATGTGTGTTTTTAAAAGTTTTTAAAAAGTGTAAAGTTTGATACTCCCTTTTAATGTGTGTGTGCTGGTAGTTAGGGCTGGGGGGCCCTGGCTTGGGGGGATGGGAACCAATCTTACTAATAGATCCAGATGCTTCTAAAAATATAAGATAAATGTTCAACTATTTTTGTCACTCATTGCAAAAAGTGAAATTAATAATTACACACTGAAATGTTTAATTCTTGTAATCTATTCATCTATTTTCCCTCATTTTTAGGATTGTGGCATACAGATGACAAAAAGGGAAAATTCAGTGTCTCGGAATATTAGAATATTACAAAAGATGAATGACAAAAGATATTTTAAACAAAAACAACTGAAGAGTATGTTCACTTAGCTGGACCTCCTGTGTGACTTACTGCACTGATGTAGCATGGAGGCCATCTGCCTGTGGCTCTGCTTTGATGGGGACCTTCAGATCATCTGTAGTGTTAGGTCTGGTGTCTCATCCATGAGGTTCATATCAAACCAGTTAGCTGAGAATCAAGGCCTGTGACCCCAGGGACATTAAACCAGCTTTTGGTGGCAGTGTGGGCAGGAGCCAAGTCCTGCTTGGAAATGGAATGTCAACAACAGGAAGCATGGAGAGCTCTAATATGTCCTGGTATGTGTGTGTGTGTGTGTTGACTGTGGACTGCGGAAAACCCAGTGACATGGAGCCTGACACCTTTGCGGATGTTTAAACTTCGCCTGGACTTCAAGCAGCATGTCTCTGTGTGTCCCTGAGGCGATCTGTCCAGGGATGCACCCTGCCTCGTGCCTGGTGGACACAGGCTCCAGCTCCTTGTGACCCTGTTGAAGAAGCAGCTACAGAAGATGGGGGCAGCAGTAGCTCAATGGGTTGAGCGGGTTGTCCAGTAATCGGAAGGTTGCAGGTTCGAGCCCGGCTCCGGACAGAGAAATCTGCTGTTGTTTCCTTGGTCAAGACACTCAACCCACCTTGCCTGCTGGTGGTGGTTGGAGGGACTAGTGGCGCCCGTGCTCGGCAGCCACGCCTCTGTCAGTGCGCCCCAGGGCAGCTGTGGCTACATCGTAGCTCATCACCATCAGTGTGGGAATGGAGAATGATACACTTTAGAGTAAAGTGCTTTGGAGTCCTTACTCTGAGAGGCGCAACACAAGTGCGGGTCATTTATTATTTATCATGAACAAAAGAATGAATGAACAAATCTAGCCTGTGGCTTCACCTTTAGTTTAAATGTGCTAATATGGAGCCGTGTGTTTCTGAGTAGTCAGTCATTTGAGGCGGTCCAAGTGATTTTCGTTTAGGGAACCAGGAACCAACCAATTAGAAAAACAATCCCATTTATGAATGTGAACCCTTAAATGACTCAAACGACTAATTTCTTCAGCCTTTACAGCTAATGCTGCACTGTGAACTTCCATCTCTCCCTACACAGTATCAGCTGGTTACGGTGAACATTTTGCAACTTGTTTCTCACACAGTGCACTGCAAAATAAGTGAATATGTGCCGGCTGTGAAAATCCACAGATGTCTACAACCATCACTGCTAAATTTACTGAAACGCTGTGCTGTGTCTGAACTTTGAGTTAGCTTGGCTCCACGAGAACAGTCGCCTGGTCCTCCAGACTGACATGACTGTGATTCTGTCATCTGCATGTAAGACACCAACTACACTCAAATACTTACATAGAACCAAATGTCACCGAACATGAACAATCCCTTTAAAGAAGGCATATTATACTACACTCACCTTTTACACTCTTTTGTGCTACCGCGTGTCTCCACTGCCTTCATAAACACTCCAAACATGGCAGAAAAAGCCCAGCTGTTTTCTGTCGGTGTTTGGTTTTTATTTGCCTAAAAATAAGACTTTTCCAAAAGTTTTTGTTTGTGACTTCACAATCAGTGAAATTAGACTAAATCCACGTGCAAGAGACATGGAGGAACAGCAGCTCTACTCCGAGCCCCTCCTTGGTATCGTAGCTTCTCGGCTTACAGCAGCCTCAGTTCAGTGGAGGAGGGGTGGGCGTGGCCAGCAACAGCGTGCTTCCTTAAAGTGACAGAGCCCTGAAATGGCTCATTCTGACAGGTAGAGAAGGATGACACATGACTCAAATCGTTTAATGTGAGAGGGATTTTGTGCACAGAACTTCATAACGGTGTTTTGTGTTGACCATAGAGCTATTAAAACTCATGAAAAAAGTCATAAAATGTCTCCTTTAGGAGCTTAACATTACTGTTGGGACACTTCATTAAAGAGATTTTATCCAGCTCATCTGGAACACACATCTACTATACAAAGAAATTCACATCAGAGGATGAAGGGGTGGGTACAGGAGGTTGCTAATAACAGCTGCCAGATGTGCAGAGTCCCGAGAGCCCATGCACATTCTCACAGACAATGGAATGCTTGTGAGGAGCCCCAACAGGAAGTGAGGTCAGGGCTTTCAACCCCTCCCCTAAAGGCTCAGTGTGAGACTCAGCAGTGGGGGCAGGTTTAGTGAAGTAAGCCCCTGAACGTGTGCCATAATAAACCTACCAAAAGCAAGAAGTCAGTCCATAAAGGCTTCCTGCTGCACGTCCATTAGCTCATTCGGCTTATTCCTTTGGGTTAGCAGAAAGCGTTCAGGATGCGTGTTAAACTGTTCAAGTTTGCTTTTAATCCCATTGTTAATACAGTAGTGCAAAGTCCATTTCTATGTTCTTGTCAAGTTTCTATTTTCTTGTAAAATCTCTTTAGATAAATCCAGTTGGAGTGGATTGTGCAATGTCTCCCTAAAAAAACCACTAGAGTTAAATCTGTTTGTACGGTTTTGGTAAAACCCAAAGACTCATCTAGAAACCTGGTTCTGAAATCTGCTCCTTCCATGTTAAAGGGAGGCAGTCTGAGCGGTTTCCCATTCAGTCAACTCTGACGTCATTCACACACGACACGTCTGACTCGCAGCAAGAACCCAACGTGTGTAAATCTGAAGATGTTTTAAGAAATGCCATCTGTTTCCTGCCTGCAGCCGGATGGATGGTGGTTCATTTCATCTATTTCTCTGAAAGTTGGTCGGTCTGACACGTGACTTTTTCTTCCGCAAACAAAGTTCTTTCGTTTTTCATTTTCATTGTTGTAGATCTGGAAATACCCACAATTCTGAATAATAAAAGCACATTTCTGTAATCTTTGCGATTCTCATTGAAAACGGTTTTCTGCCACACAGAAAGAAGCCAGATGGCTTTGGATGTTTAGTAAGCGAGATAACACCTGCTATGATAACATTCTGAAGCTCTGTCTTTAAACAGACACATGACGTCATCGCCACTTGGGATGACTTGGGCATTCAGGAGAATGATTGTGAAGACATTACTACCTCCGTGGAGGTCGGATAAAGCGTCTTCCACCGAGACAACACCTGATGTTCCAGACACAGCCCTGATGACTAACCAGCTCTAACTCACCTTCACCTCACCCTCATTATAGAGCCTGGTGCTACAGAGGAAGCTCTGAGGGGCAAAATAATGGAGGCTTGATAATGTTACATTTTTATACTTTGAACAATAATTAGTCATTGACCTCTGCAATGTAAATTTACATTAGGTTTCATTTTTCAGCGTCAAGTTTCTAAAAATGACCTAAATCTTTTAAATTCGTTTCTGTACAACCTGAAAAACATTGATGTGACGTTCACGAACAATCACATTTTTTGAACGGCTCTTCTTTGAATGATGAGAACTGAATATTTGAATATTTGTAGAGAACAGCTCATTTTTTATTAACTAGGAGTGCATCATCCTCTACACATGCCTGCTTTGCAACAAATTCATTTTATGGCAAAAGCAAAACAAGTCACGGAGGGAAGATGATGCGAGAGTGGGGACACAGTGGGAGAGGGGTGGGTGGGATTCAACGGATGTTTGGAGAGGACCATAAATCCCATCACTAAAACATTCTGTTATTGAGAATGAATGCTGTAGTTGTAAGAAAATAAAAGCATGAGCACAATAAAAATATGTTACTGATGAGTTCAAAATGGTCTGATTTATTATTATTATTATTATTATTATTATTATTATTATTATTATTATCAATTTGAATCAAAACCAAACATAAATTACACCACACGTTTTTGCAGTTTTACCAGCATATGACGTACTTTCTCTTGAATATTTACAAAGCTGGTTTGTCTAAAACTTTTTGATTTACCATTTAAAATTATGTAAAAATAAAATTAAGCTCTCTGTGTTAGGCAAAATAAACTAAAAACAAAAACAAATAAATTATTTGCTGTAAAAGTGACATTTTCCTGAGAGAGTAAACGTTAGCCCCCCTTGCTGGAACCTCTCGCTGTTTGCCACCTTAAACATTTTTCTCTAGATCCGCCCCTGCTATAAAATCACTGGAAAGAAAACAAAAACGCAGCTAACTAAAAGTAAAGCAACGCATTACAAGTAAAACATAAAAATTAAATAATTTAAAGCTAAATAACTAATGGACTTTAAACAAAACGTCACACCTACACACAAAAGTTATATTCCAGTCTCTGGCTGGAGTGGAGTGAGCTGGATGAGTCCTAAACCTGGAACCTGCTGCCAGGAGAACGGAAGTGAGGAGGTGGAACATCTGGACTTCATCTGTGTCCTGCATACAAATGAAAAACACCCAGAAATAGACCTCAGCGGCATTTTTCTAATTAATTTGTTGTAAAAAGAACAGAATGTTAAGAAAGAGAAGTTCTTCATGGAAGTCTGGTGTTTCCATACACCCCACACAGCTTCTAGTGTGTGTGTGTGTGTGTGTGTGTGTGTGTGTGTGTGTGTGTGTGTGTGTGTGTGTGTGTGTGTGTGTGTGCGCGCGCGCGCGTGCGTGCGTGTGTGTCAGAGAGCTGAGCCTATTGTGTGCCTGCCTCTCTGACGCTGTTGTTCACAGACAGGGAGCAGCGGGACAATCACACCGTCGGCTGAAAGGAAAGTGGGGTTTTACTTTTGCGTCCGTCTGGCCGGATTCGGTTCCTGTTCGCTTTTTTAAGGAGACCGGCGCCTTTGCGGTATCTGATGCGGCGCGTAAAGCGGGGATGGATTCACTGCTGACGAGACCAGACTCTCCGTCTAGACCTGCGGCTAAGTTTTGATCGTCACAGCGGATCGTTGGACGGACAGCGCTGAAAGTTTGGGAGTCCCGGTGAACACGTGAGGAGCGGGCTCGGGAGTGCTCTGCTGATCCGAACCTCTCATGGGGTAAGTTGTGCTCGGATATGTCAGCAGCATGCGCTTCAGTAGCCTAACAAAAGGATCTGCGCTTGTTCTGCAGAACGCATAGCTTATAAAACCCAATAACGTGTCTTCTAACCCATCAAACCAGACGCGAGTCTTTTTATTTTCTCTCTCGTCTTTCTTTGTTTGGAAGGTTTGGTTTGTCAGTCTTGTTGATGAATGACAGAAAATCCCACTCGTGTTTGAAACTTCTTGACATGCTCCAGTGAGTCAGAAAGCGTGAGAATGTCACCAAGATCTCCCCACACACCTGAGCTGCAGGGGCGCTGCTGCTGGGGTGGGGGTGGGGGTTAGACTCCATGAGACATTCAGGGTTTTATGAACAGCTCAGCGTGATGTTAATAATCTGCCTGCTGCATCATGTGTAGGAAATAGTAACCTATAGTTATTGTTTAGGACACACACACACACACACACACACAGTTCCTTAGAGCCATTGAACAGCCTGCTGTGCCCCCTCCCCTTTCCCCAAGCTATGACCCCTCCGATGTTGTTGAAGCTTGTTCATCCGTCACCCTAAAGAAGGCATTGTGTCGAAAGGATGTATTAATAAGACAAAAGCCACCATTATCCCCCTGTACAGGAGTTAATCTGGTGGAATTGGGCTCCTCAGTGCAAACACACACACACACACACACACACACACTAAAACTTAACGGGTTAATTCGGCTAGATTGGGTCATTTTGGCGGAACATCGGGTCAGATTTAGGAATGCTCCGATTCTGATTCGTGTACGGCTCTGACCCACTGATGCTGATTCATCTCAAAGAAATAAAGTTGAAAGAATTTTTAAAATATCTGGTTAACTTAAAAGTGGCGCTTAGCTTGTGACCACCAGGCGTTTTCTCACCACCAGTAACCCAGGTCTGTTTTAAAACAACCCAAGGTGAGCAGGGACCACACCTCACCCTGTGGGTTATCTGAGTAGTCCAGTCTGAGTTGTTTTCACTATGCAGCCTTCGCTAATTCAACTATGTGTTTGCACGTTTTTGGTTTGCATACATTGCTCTGATATGAATCAGTTTAATTCAAACAAATTAGCTACGTTTGTGTTGTAGAATCATGTTTTAATGGGTTTTAGTTTCCTTTTCTCTACAGGCTAAATCATGTAGAGGAGGAAGCGTAGGTGTCAGCTCTCCAGATGTTTTCCTGGGAGAATCTTCAAGTCATGGTGTGATTAGTAGATAAGACAGAGGAACTGGTGTTTATTGCCCAGATAAAAGCCCCCATCCTTCATCCTCTACCCTCTATGCTCGGGCTGAATGG
This sequence comes from Nothobranchius furzeri, assembly GCF_043380555.1. Classification (NCBI taxonomy): domain Eukaryota; kingdom Metazoa; phylum Chordata; class Actinopteri; order Cyprinodontiformes; family Nothobranchiidae; genus Nothobranchius; species Nothobranchius furzeri. The sequence goes on along the minus strand of NC_091745.1, from coordinate 3,351,820 downwards.
GCCTGCACAGTGTTGTGTTCATTAACGCTGTCTGAAACGGCCCAGACTTGTGATGCTGTCGTCCCGATTCCCAGCAGAGGGACTAAGACAAAAACATCAAAATGTGAGAGGATGCTGAAACGCTTGTTGCGTTAAAACCAGCAGACCTCTCCTGTGATAACATCTAGAAAAGGAGTAAAAAGGAAGCACAGCAGCGGAGTTTAGATAGGACTATCTAGCGTTGATGGGTCTGTCAACAGATCCGTCGGCGTTGGAGCTGTGCAAGGGCAGCTCACTTTGTTCTGGGTACACATGGCCGGGGACAGGACACGCAGCAGCCACCTGTCCGTCAGCTCTTCAGGTGACCGCGTGGGTCACTGGGTCTGAACAGCCACCCCCCACCAGGTCTGACTGCTGTCAGGCTTCTTCACCCCCTCCATCACCATTCTTTAGGTTTGGCACACGCAACCAGAGGGTGCTGAGAGCAGTTTCCACACGTTGGCCACAGCTCAGCACACGAGAAGCAGACATGTCGAACTAAAAGCTCCTCTATGGACTGCTAACGTCCTAAAGTGCAGAGATATTGACCCAGACCAGCAGCCCATTACCTCATAAGTTCAGTGTGTGTGTGTGCGTGCGCGCGCCTGCGTGCGTGTGCTTGTTTGTGTGTGTGTTCAGCCCCATTTTCCTCCAGAACATGACTGCTGTAATTGGATCCTTCTCAATGGGGACATGAAGGGTGGGGGGGTGGGTGGGTGGGGGGTTAGCTTGAGAAATTAGGACAAACCGATGAGCTAAATAAACAAACTGATGTATAAGTGCTTAGATGGATAAATAAATGAATGGTATTTCAGTGGTGGGAACTAGATTTGTGGGACTTTTTTTAATGGAGCGGGTCACTGGGGGGATAGAGGAACGGGGAGTGTGTGGGTGGTGGCGATCCCTGAAGGATGCTCGCGTTTCAGTTGGGGGGCTTGAGAGCGGCTCATTTATAGGAAGCAGTAGAGGCTTCTCCTTGGGGAGGCCAGCTTTTTGACTGGGCGCTCCACTTTATTGAGTCAGATCAGAGGAGCCGTCAGCCACAGGCGCCCTGTCCGCACCTGGAACGACCAATGAGAGGTCAATACACTGATGCATACAGGATAGATGTCACGGGAGGTAACACAAGAGAAAACCTTTAGAGTTGTTCTTTTGGGGGGGCGTATTCTAGTGGTCTTGGATGACCATCTGGGTCCGATTTGCTCCAAGTTCTAGCCGTTTCTCTGCAGAAAAACACTTTCCTTGGGTGTGGCAGCTGGAGCAAAATAAACGCCTTCTGTTCGCAGGCTGCTGAAGTGCAAGTCACAACACAGCTGACAGCATGCAGCCTTCTGAGTCACAGCCAGGAGCTGGGAGTGTCTCCGGTAGGAGGTATAAACGTGGCTGCCTTTGTTGTTGTTTTCCTCACGTTTTAAACACAACAGGGGAAAGGACGTGCTTGCTGCAGGCCGGGTAGTGGACCAGAAATGCACGGGTCGCTAGACGAGTGTGCCTTTCCCGTTTAAAACCACTTTTCTGAGCTATGAAAGTGCTGCGCTGATTATTACAATAACATTTATATAAACTGATATCTGGTGGGGGTGAAAAGGTGCTGTTGGCTGTTTAAGAAAGGTGGAGGATCCCATTAGCGTTTAAGCCTCCGCTTACATTCCTTTTCCACTTGAAGCATTTGGATAAACCATAAGACCCCCCATGATTAGGCACTGATGCTTGTAGCAGCATGCCAGGATTTCCTAATGCTCTCCAGGGAAAGGAGGATATCACCGTCCTCCTCCTCACATTTCAAACATGGCTCCGTACGAGTCCCAAGTAATGAAGAAGACGGTTTAATTTGACTGGCCGCCTTTTCCGTGTGCGACAAGAACGTTATTTGTCTTTCAGGGATGAAAACGACTAGGTTGAGTTTCTGGTTTGTGCTGTGGCTTTGGATGGGATCTGAGGCACTTTGCAACCACTGTTTAGGTTATGTAGAGATTTATGATCTGGATGGGAACAACTTCAAACTGTCTGCTGGAGCAGAAGGCTTAATCAGTGTGGTCATGTTGTGGCCGCCTGATTCTCGGTCATTTCCAGAGCTCGCTTGTGAGCAGGTACTTATAAAGATGCTGCTTTTTCAGAGCTTTTCTCTCGTCTTCCATGTTGGAAGTCTTTGTTTTCCAGTCAGCTTTGTTTGTGCAGCTGGAAAAGTCAACAGGATTACTTGGAAACCCCCGCCTCCTGAGACCCTGGAATATGCTGGAGACAGACTCGTTGGGTTTTGAAAAGCCTCGCGCGGCCAGTAAGGCGCTGCTGAAGCCATTTGTTTTATTTGAAACTTAAAGAGTTTACTCCGCCTCTCATCTTCATGAGCCTCCTTAGTCGTTAAGTCTTCTGAATGACTGACTGACTTTAAAAATACAACCAGATGATGGCAAGCTTTCTCACATACAGCCACTAAAGTACTTATGCTGGGATGGTCGCGTCTTTACATTTTAAAGGCCGGCAGACGCGATGACCTTAGCCAACGGTCACATCACGTGCCGAGTCATGATGGAGGCCAGACAGCTTACTTCAAACAGACGAGTTTAGTGGATGCTGTCAAAGTAAAAGACTTGTATTTCTTCCAAAGGTTGCACGCATTATCCACTAATGACCTTTGTGTCATTTTTGAAAAGCAGCTAAAAACAAGCCAGAACCAAACTTTTAACAAGGCACGGCACAACATTTTAACTTCCACTGTTTCTGTTGTTTTCCTCTCTAAAGTTTCAGAGTAACCCATCCTGGTTTTAAAATGGTTTGTAGTTACTACTAATTTCTTAACTAATAGATCTTAAAGTAATAAATGGACCCTTTTCTTTCTTTACCATTCATCCCTCCATCCATTATCGTACGCTTTCCGGGGTCGGGTCGCGGGGCAGCGGCCTAAGCCGAAAGGCTCAGACTTTCCTCTCCCAGCTACTTGGGCCAGCCACTCTGGGGAAATCCCAAGGTGTTCCCTGACCAGCCGAGAGACATTTGGGCCATTCCCATCTGTACCGGGTCGGCCCGGGCCGGGTAGCGTAGGTTGTTTACATATCTGGGTGGCCTGGTATTTTTCCGGGCCAACCAAGGCTCATTCTCAGCCCTCTTCTCGAGGGGGTCTGCTTCAGGCCGACCAGGGCCAACACACCCACTGCTGACAGCAAATTCACACCTTCCATTAGAGCAAGCCTCTGATTGGTGGGTAGAATCAGCCCACATGGGCTTAAGGATGTGTGGAATCAACCGGGCCAGGCTGGGGCCGACTGGGGCTACCCGGCCCGGGCCGACCCGGTACAGATGGGAATGGCCCAATTGTCCCTTCAGCATGTCCTGGGTCATCCCTTGGGTCTCCTTCCAGCTGGCATGCCTGGAAAACCTCACCAGGGAGGCATCCAGGAGGCATTCTGACCAGATGTCCGAGCCACCTCAACTGACTCCTCTCGATGTGGAGGAGCAGCGAATCTACTCCGAGCCCCTCCTGGATGACATAGCTTTTCATCTATCTCTAAGGGAGAGTCCACCACCCTGCGGAGAAAAAACATTTTGGCCGCTTGTATCCGCGAACTCGTTCTTTCGGTCACTACCTGTAGATGAGGGTAGGAACGTAGATGGGGCGGTGAATCGAGAGCTTTGCCTTCTGGCTCAGTTCTCTCTCCACCACAACAGATCGAGCTGTTTCGTTAATTTGAGTTTGCTAAATGAGTTTGAAGTCAGATAAATTTCTATTTTTTATTGCCAGTTAATTATTGATTGCACTTTTTACTGTGTGACTTGACTCAAGTTCTGTAAATTATTGTAATTTCAGTCGTCGACAATCCTGATTACTCTTGGAAACGTTATTTTTAACAATCTGCTGAAGTTTTTAGTCGTAGAAGCGGCAAACAATCCAAAGTTCTCTCCTGGCATCGTCGCGTCTTCTCAGTGAAGCGGGGGAATGTGAGTATAGGTGGAGCTCCTGAAACCGTTGAGACAAATAAAAAGGCTTAAAACTCGTTTATTAGACAAGATCTACCAGAAAGTGGTGGAAAGGTGAAGACCAGTCACAGATTCACTGTAAGTCAAATAAAAATAAACATTCTTCAATTCCTATAATTAAAAAAAATCAATGACACACGAGATGTCATCATATTCACGAATGAGAAACCTGAGTTATCGGGTTTTATTCTCTCTGAATCACACCTGCCAGTAAAAAAAAAAAAGAGAACCGTGTTACAAAGTGCAGATGTAATTTCTCTCCATCGACCCACGTCCGTTTGGGTTTGCCTGAGGTTGCTGCTAGACTTCTGTAACACGCACACCCTGTCAAGTTCTGATTATGTATGAGGTCTACATTTCTTCTTGTGGCAAACACGATTCTGCAAATATCCTCTTTTCATGCTGTTGAAACCTCGGCACAGTTTAGCCATACTAGATCAACTCCTCCTTGCTCTGGCAATGCCGTTTCACAGAATTGTGTTGATCAACTCTATTTAAAACATCCAAAACGTTTGTGTGGAGTTGAAACGTTTCAGAGTTTCCAGAGCAGCGAGCTGATTGCGCAGTAAGTGCTGTAATGACGTTTTTAATAGGAGGGTTGTAAGAACATCCGAATGTGTGCTAAATAAATCTGTCTTGATGTTCATTTAATCGCCTCTTTGGGGTCCCGTCTTTGATCTGTGCGGTGAAGTTTAACATATACGAGGCGAGGAGCGGGCGTTGGGACAGAGATGATGTGGCTCTGCAAATTAGGGATCAACGTGAGAGGAAAATATGCAAAACAGATCAAAATGAAAGCATGAATAATTTGGAAACGAGACGTAAGTCGACAGAAATGGTCCGGATTGATCGTAATACAGTAACTGCACCTCTGGAGTTCCCCCGCCCCCACGCCGTCAGCATAGGGGTAGAGGTGGGGAAAGGGGGTTATCGCCCCTCAGGCTATGTGATGCCCTTCTTTCTGCTGACCTTTGTTTTTATTTCTTCTCTGTGTCACTTTCAAAACCTCAAAACAGAAGAAGAGCTGCTGTTCTTACAGCTGCGCAGTCACAGGGACGCCGTGACCGGGGAAGCAGCAGAGCGGTCACAGTGAAACAAAGAGCATTAAAAGGGTTTTTGCTGCAGACGTAACCCAGATGACAGACTGCAACCTTCAGAAGAGTCTGTGCCCAAACTGTCAGTGTTTGACGAGCAAAAGGGTAATCCCTAATTATAAGATGAATCCCCCACCCCCTGTATTGGGGACACCCACTCCCCTCGTGTCTTTTAGTTTTAGTGAAGCTCGGATGTGCATAATGGCGGACAAAGACAATGGGTGTTTGTCAGTCAAGGTAAATGCCAAACACGACGCAGAAGCACAAGAAGGAACCATTTAATGTGCCGGATAAGGAGGAAGTGTTGTTTTACGTGTGAAAGGAGGCAGGGACGTTGGTAAAAAGTCATACTTCTCCATTCAAAGAAGGACGTGACTTCCATCGGTCTAGTTTAGCTCATTCCCAACCGTTCTCTGCTGTGTTTTCAAACACACTCTCGTGTTTTAGTTCCCCTCAGCTGAAAGGGATACAAGCATGTTTCATGTTTTGTTCTGCTTTGGCTCAAGTTAGCCTCTTCTAAATTACACTTCTCCCTATCATTTAGTTGATCTGACCTTTTCGCCTGCTTTACTCCTCCTTTATGGTCTTAAACAATCTTCCTCTTGTTTTTTTTTACATATGTGTGCAGTTTCTATGGAAGGAAATCAGAGGCAGAGTGTCAGAATGTCTGTCTACATCTGTTTCAAACCTGCTTCTTGAGACACCTTGGATTTTTTTTATGTTCACACTTAGAGGTGTGACTCCATTACAGCGCGTTGGTTCTGAAAAAATGCAGCTGTGGGTATGGTGACATTTACTTTGTACGGTTTTAAAGAGGTGGCTGAATTTTGACCTAAAAGGTGCATGTGTGTTGTCTTTGTGGCGGCTTTGTCGTCCCTGCGCTCGGCGCTGACTTTCGCTGCAGCGTGTCCTTTAAACAGAGATAAGAGCGAAGCCGAGAGGTCGACTAAACAAGAGCTGTTCTGGGTTTTTTTTTTTTGCAGAACACACAACTGTGGCATGCCACGGTCATCTGAACGACCAGATTACTGTGCAGTCATGTCACAGCAGCAACGTGAGTCCACCGATACTGGAAACACGCGCGTGCTTTCCTAGTAACTGCCTGTGACTAATCAATAGAAATGCTGTGATTATGTAAAAAGGCACAACACACAGACGCCTGCGGCTCAGTGTTGGATAACACAACAGGAAGATGTTGCAGACACACGCTGGTGGAACTACTTTCTCCCACTGTTTTCTAGTTGGACTGTGTGATTGGATGGAGCTGTTCAAAGTGAGCAAAAACCGAGGGGCTTGTGTGCGTGTGTGTGTGTGTGCGTGCGTGCGTGCACTGGCTCGTGACGGCTCACAGGAATGCTGACCTCATACAGTAAGGACAAGGACGAATGTATCATTAATCACAGATGAGGGACAGAGAACGGATGCAGAGAGGTAGGGCCTGCGTCTGTCGATTCAGTCACTTCCTGTGAAATTTTGCGAGGGCTGTGGTTAAACTCTGCGGTGGTTGTTGTGTTTGTCTCTTTGATTCAGACGTGTCAACACGATGACGGAACTTTTCTGACTACAGGGACATGGAGTTGCACTTCCAGGAGACTCGGTTCCATTTTGCTCTGCAGTCATATTTTTTGCATATTTTCCATTTTGGATGAAATTTACAAAAATTGCACAGAGAAACAGAGCAGAGAGTTTTCCGGGTCATTTGAGAGGCAACCGAAGGAAAGCAGATGTCCACAAACTTAATTTACCACATCTTCATGCTTTCCAACGGATAAGATAAATATTTAAATTAATAGATGAGCAGGAAATGACACACCAGCGCAGTGGATGGGTTCATAATGGATAGCCTCAGTGTTTATTAAACAAAAGACAGATTAGGTTTCCTTTAGGGAATAGAAGCTGAATGTCTGATCGCGTGCACACAGGAAGTCATTAAATCTCCTAAAGAGAGATAAACAGGTTAACGTCTCTAATCTCAACAATAGGAGCTGTCATTTTGGAGTCTGATTTAACTTTTCAGTGTATTTTCTAACGACCAGAAGCTGGATTGGTGTTTGTTGCCATAACAGAGAGGGCGGGGGGAGCAGATTACATAAAATATAGTGAAAGACTTTCCAGCTGTATGTAAACATTTACATCCAAACAAGATAAAACTGTATGAATTCAGCTACGTCTCTCATCTGAAACTGTTGTTGGAAATCACAGGTGGAGATGGGACAATGCAAGCTGAGGTCATGATTTGGAGCTTTCCACCCAAAGAAAGTGGAGCCAGTATTGGTTGGCAGTTAATTGGGTGGTGTTGCCTTGGTCTTTGGTGGGCAGACACTCTGCTAATTGGGGCTTATCAGGTGTTTCTGGGAAAATACCTGAGGCTTTTGTGCAGCTTTTCATCTCACAATGCACTAGGAGGGTCCGTCTCTGGTTTGGATTCAAGACGGCAGCTTTTTGCACGAGATGCGTGCAACACACACCATCTCTGATCACCGACCAAATGATCCAGTCTGTGCGTGTGGTTGTGAAGTGGGGGGTTTTGAAAAGGTGTTAAAATATAGAGGCATGTGAAAACACCTCTCAAGATGTCTCGGGCTTCCTTCAGATGATGTGAACCTTAACGTTGTGTGTGTGTGTGTGTGTTTAGGAGGATATCCTGTCTGTTTCTATCAGTTCTTTGACTTCCTTTAACATTGTACCTCAATTTGACTCTTGTCCTCACTGCTTTTATCACCGCTCATAAACTTGTTAGTGCATTGCTGTGAAATTCAGACAGGATATTGAGCCCTTTTGCTGAAGCCTTCTTCCACTCTCCTCCACATCTCAGCACACAAGGTACCAACGACACGGCGTTTTTGCCGAGTATCGCAGATCCGAAACGTGTTTTCTCTGCATCTTATTTCGCTCTGAAACAACTGCAGTGTGCCTAAATAAAAACAACTTAAACACTTACCATGGAATATGATTTTATACAAGTTATTGTGTGTTCATGTAAAGTGAAATTATGCATTTAAGCAAGAGTAACTTCAGTGTGTGAGTTTCTTCAGCATATTTGCTTTTTCCTGTTCCCGTTAGCCTGCATTAGGAAGAGCCTGCAGCACTTTGACGATGTGCTCTGTCCACAGTGGACGCGTGACAGATGTGTCGTGGTTGAATTCAGGGCAGCATCTGAACCAAAAGTCGTGTGAGAGTTGGTGTGCGGGGGTCGCTTTGCAGAAAGTTTGCACTGCAGCTGACCAATCACTGAGGAAAGCTGTGAAAAGCACATGGCAGGTAGAAGGGCTGGGCCGCTATGAGACATTGTTGCAGGAAAACCAGCCTTTCAGGTTTCCCACATGCAGCAAAATCTCTTAGTGATAGACGCCAAATGACTCCTTGGTGACACGAGGACCTCGAGTTGTCCACACGGCAGACAGAAAGTAAGCTGTCTGGCGCTAAAATAAATGGATGAAACAAAGGAAGGTCTGTGGTTTCTCTTAGCAGATGGAAGATTGCGAAGATGTGGGGATTTTCCATGAGTAAAGTCATTATGCTTCAATAATGTAAGCTAATGCTATCACCCCAGTGCAGCTCTCACATGTGCTCAAGCTCAAGCCTCCGATTTGGGTCTATTAATGGATCTAAAAAGGACGAAGAGAAGCCGGGCACCCTGAGATGGCAGTTTGATAAGGGAGTGCTCAGCCGTAACGTTATTTCAGCTATGATACAGTCGCAGCAGCCAAATGGACGCGTGCCACCTCATTATTAAGACTGAAGGCCATTGCTGTCTACGTTGAAGGAGACTGTTGTTGGCTGTTCCTGCTTGAGGAAACAGTGCACTTGTTCTTATGGGCCTGCAGCAGCTGCGTGCTCAACCTGTGTGTGTGTGTGTGTGTGCGTGCGTGTGTGTGTGAGGCTTTATTACTTTAGCTTCACCACAGCTCTCTGCAGGAAGAAGTGTCATTCTCTGTGTGCACAGAGGTTTGTGGTGAGTGTTGTCTCAGATTCCTGCTCTTGAGTCCAGATGCCGTTCCACATGCCTGATCGCTGTCTGCCTTTGTTTCATTCCTACGTTATCTTTTAGCCTCTCAGGTTCTGAAGCAAAGCCCAGAGGAACGGCGAGGAGGCCCAGGTCCAGTTTCCGTTCATTTATTTAGCCGAGGCTCGTCGGAGTCGTTCAGGCTAGCTAGAAAAACAGCCAGTAGGAGCATCGTTCTTGAATTACCTTGAGAGCTGATTTGCAGAGGCGTCATGTTACTTTTGACAGGTTTAGGACACCAGCTTCACCTCTAATGAGATTACCAGAACCTTCAGTTCTGCTCGGTGCTGCAGCGCCCCTCCTCTTACATCAACACAGACAACTGAACATGGTATTTAGAATGATAATTCTGAGCGTTAATCTCAAAGTTTTCCACCTCAGTTCTTCTTTACTGATTAAAGTTTTAATCAAAAACATGCGTGGACCGTTTCTGCTCACTACATAAAACAGTGAGTTGCAGCATTACTGTACGCCCAATCAAGTCGTAACAGGCTTTGTTTCTTTCATTTCTGAAGCCCCCGCTGCTTCCTCTCAGGTGTCCGCTTGATTTGCTCTTGGCTTTTCTCATTTAGCTTGGAAGTGGGTGGTTGGGCAGGTCAGGGCGAAAAGACTTGGCTGATCAACAAGCTACGCTGAAGTTTCAAGAAGCAGCTCACTGGAGTGGAATGGTTTTCTCCTCACAACAATGTGATGTGTTGATAGCCGGGTGCTCGGACAGGGTCGGTGGAATGTCCCCTTCGGACTGGGACTGCAGCCTTTTGTCTTGCGGCTTACAGAGACTTCTTTCTTTTACCTGGAGATGACGTCTGTCTGCTCAGGTTCACCGTTCAAAAAGGGGAATAACTTTGCATTTAATCCCTCAGCTATGCAAATTCACATCATTCTTGGGAGCGCTTTTCTGATGGCGTACAACGGATGTGTGGGTTTTCCGTTAGGGATGTGATTAATGAGCAGCAGCGTGTTGTTTGTGTGAGTTTTTGTCTTGATTAAAACCACATTATAGCTCTGTTTTATTCTGTTGAGTGTCGTCTGTCTGTTTCTAAGCTGTTTATTGACGTTAACCGAGGCCTTTCCTCTCTTTCTGATGCAGGTGACCCGCCCATCCCTCCAGAGACGTGACTGTGGGACGGGCAGTCTCCCTCGCAGTCCATTCGCTGTCCTTTCCATGAAGACATCTGTTAATGGCATAGACGCTTGGCACAACCACACAGCAAAAATGACTCTTTGCTGTAAAGGCAATGGGCTGCACCACAAGTATTCCCAGTACTACAACACAAGTTTGATCAGATGCCACTATTCTAATTCTAAAAACGTGACCATTGAAGACCTAATACAACGCATCGAGAAGAAGGAACAATACAGCGGTCTCAATATTGTCATCATTGTCCTCTGCGTTATTATAATCCTTGAGAATCTTTTAGTCCTGATCGCAGTCTGGCGCAACAAGAAGTTCCACTCAGCCATGTTCTTCTTCATCGGCAACCTGGCGTTTTCGGACTTGCTGGCTGGTTCTGCCTACATAGCCAACATAATCCTGTCGGGGCCAATGACTATTACACTGACCCCTGTGCAGTGGTTCATCAGAGAAGGCACAGCGTTCATCGCCCTGGCTGCTTCGGTCTTCAGCTTGTTGGCCATTGCGATAGAGCGCTACATTGCCATCACCAAGGTTAAGGTGTACGGCTCCACCAAAACGTGTCGCATGTTCCTCTTGATAGGAGCTTGTTGGGTCACCTCCGTTCTGATCGGAGGACTTCCCATCATCGGCTGGAGCTGCATCTGCAACCTCCCCGACTGCTCGGCCGTGCTGCCGCTCTACTCCAAGAAATACATTGTCTTTGTTGTCACCATCTTCACCCTCATACTGTTTTCTATCGTCATCCTCTACGTGAAGATCTATTTGAATGTAAGTTCAAGCCACCGGGAGGCAACTAACTCACAAGCATACGCACTTTTGAAAACTGTCACAATAGTGCTGGGTGTCTTCATCATGTGCTGGCTGCCTGCCTTCACCATCCTCCTCCTGGATTCATCCTGCAGCATGCAGCAATGCCCTATCCTCGACAAAGCAAGCATGTTTTTTAGCTTTGCCACCCTAAACTCCGCGCTTAACCCGGTGATCTACATGCTGCGCAGCAAGGAGATGAGACGGGAGTTCCTGCGCGTGCTGTGCTGCTGGGGGGTGCTGCAAAGCGGGCGACCTTCGGAGCGCTGCTGGGTCCCTCTGAAGAGCTCCAGCTCGTTGGAACACTGCACCAACAAAAACGAACATCAGACCACGCCATCGGCATTAATATACTCCACGCCCATCATGAAGACTTGTAACACCTGTGTCTAGCATGGTGCGTGCCCGGGTATTTAAGCATTTGAGATCAAGCGGAGGGGCCGCCAGGAGCCGGACAGACGTCCGTCGGGACAAAAGCACTCGTTTCTTCCATTGCAGTCAAAATTGTGGGACTTTTCAATCAGCGTTCCGTTGATCCACGGTTCAGTTGTTAAACATGTGAAAACAGAACAATGTATTAGTTTAGTGGGTGAAAAACATTAATGTGAAAAAAGCTTTCTTTTAGGTACTATGGAGCAAACCACCGTCGTGTTTATGCCTACTATATTTTATTCTTTTTATCTAAGCGTGTAAAACCCACAATCAAAACCAAAAAAGCAAAAACACAACATGTTTGACATCTTAGGTTGTGTGGATGTTTCTTCAGCTGTTTCAATGCAAAGTTTGCAAAATTGCACTTTGTACATTTCTATAGAGAAAGTTTTGTTTAACGTTTAACAACACCACTCTCACTTCCGGTGACTGGTGTGTACATCAGGCCACTCAGGCAGTCATTTGTATTAATGAGCACTCTACAGAAGCCAAATTACAGAGCGGGCTATGTATTCCCCATATAACCTTGCTTGACACCAGTTAAATTAATCACAACAAAAGTGCATAATCCGCTTCATTTAATGCATGAGATCTAACGCATTTGTAGCTCTAACGTGTTTGATATTTATTCCAGCTCAAGCTTCTCGTACTAACGACTCTCCTCCTGTTTGGCTGTTCTGATCCATCTCTCTCACCGTCACTGTTGTCTTTAATACCTAAATAGTTCCCGTGGAGGGAGGCCGAATCAGAAAAGTGAGTTGGCACTCATGAAACTGACTCCGTCACACCCTCCATCAATGAGACCGATGTCCACCAGTGTTGTAGCAGCAGTGTGCCAACTTCTGTTTATGACTTCCTTTTGGGGGTAAAAAAAAAAAAGGCTGAATGTATGAATGAAGTGTTTGGGACACACGCTCCCTAATAGACAGTATTACTGATCACCATTTTGATTCACAACCAAGTCACTGACGATCTGAGGGTGGGTAAAACGGGGTTGGACACCTCCACTGTGAACCTTTTACAGCATCGAGAACAAGAATTAATCATGACCAACCTAGTTCATTTTGCTTGCCAGCAGCTTTTCCTACTAGAAGCGTAAACAAATCTGATCTTTCCATAGGAGGCATCTTCAAAGTAGAAGAATCAGTTTCAAGTGCACGGGGGGAGGGGGGGGGGGGGCTGCAATCCTGGGACAACAGTGTCTTGGATCGTTGACATCCTTCAGCATGTAACTTCCTTCTGGAAATCCTGTTATTTTATTGTCCGGTTCCTGTTGTTCAGGGTTACACTAACGTTCTTCCTGTAGACAGTTAAAACTCCGTTAGTCTCACAATATTGACTTTTACATTTAGACAGCCAAGTAGAAATGGTGAAAAAGCACTTTGGCAGCTTCAGTGATGTTTGCTTCCCCAGCCGATGTCTCCCCTTTGGGCGGAAAGGCGTTTCTGTATCTGTGACTCCATTATGTGTCAGTGACTTTTTTTTTAATGACCAAGATATGAAAAAACGTGTTTGTACAGTATGTATTTGACGTTGTATGAATTGTACTGTGTGCAATAGCTTTGTGTGTCTTGTAGCACGCTGCCTGTGTTAAATTGGTACAATCCTAAACACTAATTGAGGTACATAAACATTTTGTTAACAGCATTCCATTTTTGTAAAATAAATTAAATATTGGGAAAAGAGCGTGTTTATGGTTGATTTTAAGCTTTGGCTAAAAAGGGTGCAGCTGTATCTCCTCTGCAGGTTCAGAGATGTCCTGTTTTGTACTGAGCTCTGCTAAGTACTTATAGGAAAAGCAAAACAGCATTAAATCCAAACTTGCTCTGACAAGGTCAGGGAAACACTGGCTTCAACATGAAAGCTTGAAATTGAGCATGCAGATTACATATGGGTATTAATCATGGCTTTCTTGCCAAATAAAAATGATTCCTTTGCTTGAAGGCTACAGCAAGACTGGGCAATGGAGGGAAGTTGGGCAAAGAGACACGAGGGTGAAACCAGGGTGTGGTGAAGAAAGCTGCCTGTTTGGGAGATTTGTCAAGAGGGATAGAAAAATGCCCCCTAGAGGCATTTTTAGGTGGTGGAGAAACTTTGGTTGTAGGGGGACTGCTTTATAGTGGCCTTGAGAGAGTTGGGCCTGCTTCCTGTCAGACGTCCAGAATTCCTAGGTGGGAACATCAGCTGAAGAAGTCCCAGGAGGCTGTGCTGTTGGGAATGCTGCCAAGTCCTTCCAGTGCCCTCTGTGATATTACACTCATGGATCTATATAAGTGAGCTTTTACACACACACACACATCAAGAAGACTCAGAATTTATCACGTATAAAAGGAAAGTTAAAGAATTTTGCAACAAATTTCAATATTGACATGGGGTGTTTAAGTAATCCCCCATAAAAATGTAACTCATAGACGCACAACTGCTAAATAAGGTAAATGTGAATATAGGAGGTTTGAATGACCTTCAAAGGGCTGTTTTACTTCACCGCTACTTTAAATGTTCACAAGGATCTCTGAGTATTTGGAAACCAGTTATACTGAAATTAGGTCTGGAACAACATAAGAAAATAGAAGCTTTTAATGTATAATCTAACATAATGAGGGGAAATAAAGCTTCTCACTTCATGCTAGTGATAAAATGGTGCCATCTTGTGGCCAAATGAGCAAAATGTAAAGAACTGTTATCTGTGTGCTGTACATCTCTGGTTCCCAACTCAACCTAGGGTCCAGGATTCCCCAGAGGGTCTCCACAAGATTGCAGGAGGTACACACAACCCTGTCTGTGCTGATGTTGTTGGGTTACAATGATTATATTTGTAAAAATTCCATTTTTAAAATCCCAACACAATCAAAAGTATAATCAAAAGCATGCGTACGAGTTACAGCACCGCATGTCCGCATAGAGTTTGTAATTAATCATTTTTGATGTGTGTTTGTGGGTAGGAGATGGGGTTGGGGGGGTCCTGCTTGTTTTTGACACAGGTAAGGGGGTCCTCGTGGAAAAGGGGTGGGGACCACTGCTGTAAATGCAATGTTTGCCTCCTTACAGATTTCAGAGCAGCAAGGACAAAAGTTCAAATGACCAAAAAGAACACAGAGATCCACCTCACAAGCTAGCTGTCAGGGTGGCACTGGTCTACCCTGGACCCTCCCTAAATCTGTACCTGTGGCGGCCTGTGTAGACACTGTTGCTGTTTTATTGTCTAATGGTGGGGATCGATGCTCTATGTTTGATGATCCCTAGACTTTTGGAGCAATATTCTGTGACAATATGGGGACTTTTTGAAATCTTTCTTTCTGGATTATATTTAAAAGTACAATAAATAAAAACTTTCAAGCAAAATAATCACAAAACAGTCTAATGTCTCAATCATGATGGAAGGAAGGTTCCAACGTGATTGTATTAAGTCCTGAAACAGATTTCCTTCTCAGCTGGCTGGGCGGAGGCCAGTTTTTCTCCTTTTCAAAAAGCCAAAGAGGGACATAGTCATTGTTTACAATCTGTGAGCCCACAAGGTCGCTAAGTCTGTGCCGGCAAATGCTACTCACAGTAGCAGCTGCGCTGGTATTTGGCCAGGCCAGCAAAAAGCAGAAGTGAACCAAAGCCAGTAAAAGTAGCAGCCCAGAAGTCCTTGTACCCGTAAGAAGCCACAGCTTCATTTGTGTTTATCTCAAGCCCCCATAGTTCTGCAGCAGATATGAAGCCAAAATAGAAGTGGCAAAAACTGCAGTTCCACCCTCATCCGCTAGGGTCTGGCAGCAGAAGTGAGCAGATCTTCATTGACTCCCATGTTAAAAATGCCCATTTCACAGCAAAAATAAACATGTTTACAGCCTGGCTCAAAAAACCATTTAAGCCATTTCGACTCGCTGAACTTTCATCAACTCAACTCAAAGCTTTATTTATAAAGCGCCTTCCGTGACCCTATCAGGGAGCCCAAGGCGCTGTTCACAGTGCATAAGAAATGTAAATCACAATGAATAAACTGATAATAAAAGCAATTAAAATAGTGCAAAGAGGGTTAAAGCATTGAAGTAGAAACAAATGGATGAAACAAGGGATAAAGTGACCAATAAAAACAGGAAATAAAATCAACATAAAAGAGGGCCAACCTCAAACACATTCAGGGAACGCCAAGCAGAAGAAGTGGGTTTTCAGGAGACTCAAAAACCGGCAGAGATGGGGACAGCGTAACTGAGGGTGGCAACTGGTTCCAGAGTGACGGAGCCACTCTGGAAATAAGCGCGTTCTTGGTATCAAAATGTGTCTTTGAAAATCATGGACATCATGTGTGAAATCCATGGCACAAAACAAGCGGAGTTAGAAAATAGCGTTTTTAGTCCCGTTGACTTGCATTCATTTTTTTGTTCTTCCGGAGACCCGTGGTGCGGAAGTGACTTAGGCTTCGTATGGACACGAATTGACCAGTATATATGTCGATGGTTTTACTCTAATAACTGTCATGGTCTGCGTCAGCCCCCTTCCTTTATGTGCCTCCTGGTGTCCTCCATCCCTCTCTAGATTCCCTCTTGTGTCCCTTTGTTCCCCCAGCTCCCCTTGTGCTCTCTTAGCGCCCTCATGTGTCCTTGTCTGCATCCCTGTTATGTGTCTTATGTTGTAGCCCTTTGGCGCCCTCTTGTGTCCTTTTTCTGTGTCAGTTTCTGTGTGTCAGTCTAGTGTCTGATGTTATCTTTTACTGTTTCCTCCCAGGTCAGCTCCAGCCTCGTTGTCCCCAGCTCAGTGTGTGTGTATGTACCATGTCCTCCTCCAGCTAGTTTGTGTGAGTCCTTCCCTCTGTCTTTAGGAAATTGTTGTTTAGTTTTGTGTTAAGGTATTTGCCATCCTCTGATTCTGTTTTCCCCATTGAGTTGATTAGTGTCACCTGCCTTCCCTCCAGCAGCTCACCCCACACACCTGCTTCCTGTTTCCCTGATTGCTCCTCCCAGTGTATTTAAGCCCTGTCTGTCTCTGTGTTCTTGTCGGTCCATTGTTGCTTGTCAGCGTTATTAGTCCTGTCAGTCTGCTCGTTCCTCTGGTGTTTTTTGACTCCCTGGATTCTTGGATTTTGGCTCCCTCCCTGTTCTTGGATTTATTCTTTATTTTGGACACATCCTACAATAAAAGGATTTTCTTTATTTCAATTCCTGCCTCGTGTCATCCTGGGTTTTGCAATTTGGGTCCTACTCTCCTAAAAATGACAATATCGTGTAAAGGAGGCTAGAGGCTAACACTGAGCTAACACTGTTACGGTGAATTAGAAACAAATAGTCAGCTCTAAGAATATCTCCAGCTACATCTTCAGTTAAAAACTATTACAGTGAAACGTATTTATTGAATTACAAACTTACTGTCCATAACATGTATTCATTGTTATCTAGAGTATTCTGGTGTTGATCCGTATGTCGTGGCTTGAGGTGTGGCTCCTGGGAGCGGGCCAGTTGGAGATCATCACCTCACCATGGCCACGGTTTAAAAGGAAGATGGAGACACCGACACAATGCCAGATGATTACTCGCCTTGGATAGATCTCGCCAGCTTAGAACATCGTTATAGACCGTTTGTTGCCTGTTGTGTTTTGTGTTCTGACCTGCCGTCTCCTCTACTATACAAACTAGCCTCGTCACCACCTCCACACCATACTCCCACAGGACCATCTGAGCCGCGTCTCCTTCTTCTCCCTAACTGACCCGCTCTCACTTCTCACCTCTCCCATCTTGGACTTGCTCCCTCGGCCTGCAACTCTCCCCCGAGACTCCCGGCTTCCCGTCACAGTAAGACCACACCACCTCCGCACCTCCTCTTCCCCTGTCCGAAAACCGTTCCCTAACCCTGTCTCCTGTCTTACAGTCTCGGGCCTGGACTTCAGTTTACTCACCACCGTCTGTGGTGCACCCTGAGTTTTATCATTTTTTCTAATAAATATTGTTTATTCTCTTGACTTGCCCTCCTGATTCTGCATGTCTTGGGTTAGAAAACTCTCTCAGAACATGCAGTATTGCAGTTTTTTAACTACAACTGTTTTAGTGTGGTCCAGATGCTAAAAATGCATAAATCTGGCTTTATTGAAGTTTCACAAATCAGAAAACAGTTTCACAAATCCCAGTGGTGGTTTTAATTGTTCTGCTAGTAGTGCAGACTAACCTAGTCCAGGTTTGAAGAGTGTAGGTGTTTTGCACAGGACCAGTTCCAATGAAGTGTAGATGCTAAAAAATGCATACATCTGGCTTTTTGAAGTTTCACAAATCAGAAAAAGGTTTCAGAGATCACAAACTATATTTCACATAACCTGCTATTAGTCTAGAATTATCTAGTACAGGTTTGAAGAGTGTGGGTGTTGTAGTTTTTGAGCTAGAGCATAACTATTCTGTCCTCTTTAGCAACAAACCAGTTTCTGTTAGTTTTACAAAATAACTTGTAAAACGTCAAATATGAGCTTGTAATGAATCTTGTTGCATTTTATCACACTGTTAGACTGACTTTATATCTGTTGGCTCAAAGCATTAAGGTTATCTTATTACTTAATTATTAGGCCATCTTATGTCTTCACTTTAATAGGTTTAGGCTGTTTACAAGAGCAAATCTCTCATCATCTGATGTGTCTCATTTAATTGAAATTTAATTCAAAGCTGATTATGATTTTTTTCCCCAGCATTTTCATTATTCTAGAATAGAAACAGACAAGTAGCAAACAGCTGGGCAGTTTCATACCCAGGTAAGGCACACACATGTTTATCCTATAATAATGTTAATAAGATAACCTCAATGCTTGAGAGCCAACAGTGTGATAAATATATTTATTAATAACTCACACTTTACATTTTTCAGTTAAAAAAGCATAAAAATACTTAGCAAAACAGAACAGAATGGGATAAGTTCGCATTTTCTTTACAAAACTCTTTAGGATTTGGGAGTCTGCACTTAGTAGGGAAGGGAAGACGGTTTTCTTCTAATGAAATAGCCAAGCCCCCACAATGCGGGTGAAAAATAGAGGCCAACGTGGAAGTGACAAAAATTGCAGTTCCACCCTCATCCACTAGGGGCTGGTGTCAGAAGCAAGCAAATCCTCATTGACTCCCATGTTAAAAATACCAATTTCACAGCAGAAATAAACATGTTTACAGCCTGGTACCAGAACATGTTTTTTGTTTAAATGATCTAGTTTACACTCATGACAACTCTGGGGGGGGGGGGATTTTTTTTTCTCACTCTTCTGTTTAAGTGTATTAAAAGCCTAAAATTCTGTATAATTAATGAGCATCAGACCCACGTGACCACAGAGCTAGCTCCGTGGAAAGGCCTCAGTAGAGCCTCGGTCTGGCTTGGAAACTGCTCCGGGATTTTGAGTCTCTGTGTTTGTGTATTTTTTTTCGGATATTTTTTGTGCAATTGTTGGACAAAATGACTTGCTGTGGCATTAATTGCACTAATAGAGCATCCAAGGAGTCTCCACTTCATTTTTTTCGGTAAGTAAAATTATATTCATGTATTTTAGGTCACTGCCGAGCTGAGCTTAGATTTTAACATGTACTGTTTAACCATGAAATTTAAATGTAATAGGGTAAACCCCAGTGCATTTAACATAATGCTGGACTTTAGAAAATGGGTTGAAATATAACATGTTGGTGGAGCTGGGTTCCGACTATCGGCTTGTGGAGCTCTCGGGAGACCTGTTTTCCACCCGGTTCTCCCCTCCCCGCAGCTCGGCGCATCTCTGTCTGATCGCGGCTCCTGACTGCTATGCGGGCTGCCGGCTTGTGGAGCTCTGGGATGGAAACCTTTCCACCCGGTTCTCCCCAGTGGCAGCTCTGTGCATCTCAGATCGCAGCAGCGCTTGTCTGCTGTGCGGCTGCCGGCTTGTGGAGCTCTCGGGAGACCTCTGTGTTCCACCCGGTTTTACCCAGCGGTCAGCCCGGCGTATCTCTGACTCAGAAGCTCTGGTGTTGTGCACAGTTAACTCCGGTTGTAGCTAGGTTGCTACCTCTGTTAGCTTAGCTCCCACCTCCGCGTTAGCTTTGGGTTAACTTGTAGCTAGTTAGACCGGGTGTCGTCAGTAGATCCCAGCCTTACAGCCCCACCCTCAGCGCCACCTCTCTTCCCTTTTGTGGAATTGTCTGGGCTTGACGGAACCTGTGACACAGTCAAAATGGTGGTGGTGGCCACCTCCCATTTATCTTCAAAAACGTGTTATTGGAGCATATGGAAACCCAATGTCCAATATTTATATGTCGATGGAAATAGCCAATCGTAGTAGAGCCCTTCTTGCTAATCAGAGGCGAGAAAGGAGCCATCTTCTTTGACATCCTATGATATCACATGACACGCCCTGGACACATACATGTTTGACAGCTATCCTAGTAACAATCTAATATATAAATTACAGTTAGAGGCTTATTGGTTTCAAACAGATGTCGGATACAGCTAGTTACATCAAAACGGTGTCATGCCTCCTGCAGCTTAAACTCAGCGGCAATAATATGTCTTGCTGTTTTTGCTCATTATTAAACACTTCCGCCTGGTCAATGGACTCTAACATGTGTGAAACAATAGGGGAAGATCCGGTTGATTTATCAAGAACCAAAAAACGTAAACATTTTGAATAATATCAAACTAATGCCCTAAACATGCTTAAAAATCGTTTTATTGTTATAAAATGTGTTTTTGTGTAAAACCATGAATGCAAAGAAGAAATTACAAACGCAGAACGGAAACTGCTTTACCTATAGACTGCCGTAGTGGTACAGTCCACAACACCCGGGTTTCCGCGCGAAAAGACGGCCTGCGCGCGCTCGAACTGCTTGTAGCATCCGCTTGAAGAAGCGCCACTCGACTGGTAGTCATCTCTGAGTATTGCTGCGGCGATTGACGGCGGCCTAACGCGTTGTTTTATATCAGTTTTTATTGCCCGTGTCATCTGCTTCTGCTTTTAGTTAGCTGGTCAACATGCCATCCAGAACGTCCCTGTCTCTGCCAGACGATGTCAGGAAAAGGTTGGTAACCTCGGTGCTAATACAGTCATAATGCAGCCAGTTAGTAAGTCACAACAACGGCGTTCAGAGCGTATGTCTTAAATGCTACTCGTTGTTTCTCATGCTCGTAGTGAGCATCCCCACAACTTTGTTTGCATTAGCCGCTTCAGCTAGCGTTAGCTTGCTGCCTCTTATCAGTCTGGTTAATAGTCCATCGTCAGTAACCTGCTACTAGCATCATTAGCCTGGAAATGGATGAGCAGCGAGGGAGTTTTTGGCGCCACGTAGGAAGTTTTGTTTCCTAACTCTGGTTGCTGTGCTGAACGTTCTGCTACAGTTTCCAGACAACGTGACTCTCCGTAAGCCGCTGTTGTTTTGATGTGTTTGTAGGTTGGAGCTGCTGGATGAGGATGGATGCTCAGAAGAGGCGAGTGAAGTGTGCACCCTCACTACTAGAAAACCCGATCAATAATTACGGGAAATGAAAGTTGCTTTGTATGTGTAAAGATCAATAACTACACTTTATATAGTGGCTCTTAAAGAATGCATCTCTCGTTGGTTTTATTTTAGTTGTGAGATATGAAATGTGTTTGATAGCAAATATAAATAGCAGAGCTTCCAAAAATGTTCATCACTCCCCAAAATGTCATTTGGCACGCATAAAATTCTCATTTCAAATATGACAAAAACGAATCCCTAGGAAATTTTGCCATTGACAAAGAAGATTAAGAAAGTTACTGTCTCACATTTTAATTCACCGACATGTCCTAAATGGTTAATTTTTAATGTCATGAATGCAGATAGTTTCAAAAAATTGTAACTTATAATTTTATAGTTAAATACATTGGCTGTAAGTTTTATGTTGGAAATATTCGTTTCAGGAACAAGTGAAGAAGAAGATCAAGTTGGTGCAGGACTTTCTGCATGATGATGCTCAGGACCAACTGACCAGTCTTGAAGAAAAAATAAAAAAATCAGAGATCTCAAAGGTGGGTAACTTCCAAAAGACACAGATTATTAATGTTCATGTTATTTCCAATAAATCCATTTATGACATGTTGTGTATCTGTTGTACTTTCCTCAGGAGGTTTACATCTCAAAGGTGAAAGCCTTGCTGGGCAAAGAACTTCATCTTGAGAATGGCTCACATGTTGATGGCGTGGAGCGTAACGAAAAGAGAAATGGCCTCTCTAATGGCTCCCATAAAGACGAAGAGGATGGAGATGGTGATGTTTCCATGGATACCCAGGAAGAAGACACGTCATCATCTGTCAAGTCACCAACCACCTCCAAAGGGAAGGGGGGCCGCAGGAGCAAGGGGAGCGCAGACACAAAAAGTCAGTCTGCGACTCGTTTAGTGTTCATCCCGAGTCTCGTTTTTAAAGGCGCAGCATCTGTAGCTCATGGCGAGTCCTTTTGCATTTGTAGAATCACCAGCCAGCAGCAGAGTCACGAGGAACAGTGTGAAGCAGCCAACCATCTTGTCCATGTTTTCTAAAGTGTACGTATGAGTTTTATGCTGTTTGCAGTTTTAACAAATAAGCAGGAATAAAATTAAGACCAGCTCTGTTTTGCAGCCAAAAGCGCAAGTCTGATGAGGTGAACGGAGAACCTGTCAATGAAACAAGTGAACCTAAAAAAGAAGAGGCCGTTGATGAGGTGACATTTCCTCCTCGTGTGCTAATATCGGTGTAGGTTTAGTCCCGGAGATAACGTTTTACATTTGATCGCCTGTTGCAGTCTCGGGAGGAGAAACGCCTGAAAGTGGAGTCGGATGAAAAGTAGGTCATCTCTTGAGTTTCGATGGTCCTGAAGTGGATCTACGTTTTACAACTCTTCCTTTTTTACGCAGACCTGCTGCTGAGGAACCAAAGCCTGAAGTTAACAGGTCTGCGTCAGCAGCTAAGGTAGTGAAGTGGTTCATTCAAACGTTTACGCAGACAAAGGTGATCCGTCAATAGGCTTTGATACAAAGCCCGGTTGTTTTTTTTTAGACTCCGCCCCCCAAATGTCCAGACTGCAGACAATACCTGGATGACTCCGATCTGAAATTCTTCCAAGGAGATCCTGATAATGCGGTCAGTCTTGCTTTCTTAGTAATTTAAGCACTGAGAAGTCGTCGTCTTGACCGGTTTTTTCTGTATCTTCAGCTGGAAGAGCCTGAAATGTTGACGGATGAGCGTTTGTCCCTGTTTGACGCAAACGAGGATGGGTTTGAAAGCTACGATGATCTGCCGCAGCACAAGATCACAAGTTTCAGGTGAGCTTCTCTGTGGGGATTCAGGTGGCTCTTCTTGTTGCTTCTGGTGCCACCGTTACCCCCAAATTCCACTACCTCCGCTCCGACACGAACGCCGCAGCAAAATCGGTCCCGTTGTAGTCAATCAGAGCAATTCCACTACTGCGGCTGTGCTCCTGCAGTGCGGCGCCGTGCGCCGCCCTCTGTTCTGGCGTCCGGCAAAAATAGAATCGATCCTATTTTCGCCGGACGCCGGAGCACCTCCGCAGTAAATGGACAGAAATCACAATCGTCCAACAGGAAAAGGAGCAAGCACACTTTCCGTTTTTCACAATAAATCGATAAACAAAAAGCGTTTCTTGTTTCAAATGCACAGGTTTAACAACTTTTAACAACTATCAGTGGCGGCTGAAGTTTAAATGCACAAAAGTAAGCCATAAATACAGTTTCTATTATCAAAGTAGTCACACTTTGTTGATCCAAACACGGCTGATCTCTCAACACAAATGATGGGCAGATTAAACAGTTCATGCCGATGCTTCTCCCACACAACGGGTGTTTGGATCTAACTTCCGCGTTTATTGCTCGGACTGAATAGCAAGATCTCGAAAATCCCACGCATGCTTGTTTGCCCACCTCAGGTCTCCGCACCGGAGCGGAGCCGTTGTAGAGCGGGTACCAGTAAAAATTGAGTTCGGAAGCGAGCGGCTGCGGAAGGCGGGGGCGGAGCGGAGCGGAGGTAGTGGAATTTGGAGGTTACGCGGCTCTTATCTACAATCGGAACCTGGTTTTGGGTTCACGGTGTTGTTTTTGCGTCCTGCAGTGTGTACGACAAGCACGGCCATCTCTGCCCGTTCGACTCTGGGCTGATTGAGAAGAACGTGGAGCTTTACTTCAGCTGTGTCGTTAAACCCATCTACGACGACAACCCGTGCTTGGACGGTATGATAAACTTCACACAGTGTTGTCTTTTTTTGTCTCTACTTTGACAGCTCTGTTTGTTCTTAGGTGGCGTTTCTGCTAAAAAGCTCGGGCCCATTAACGCCTGGTGGATCACTGGTTTTGATGGAGGTGAAAAGGCTTTGATTGGCTTCACAACATGTGAGTAGTTACCTTTACTCTCATTCTGCTCTGTTCGTTTCATGCGTGTTGCTTCCTAAAAGATTTGTTTACAGGCAAGAATCTGGGGACACAACATGCATCCCAACACGGGGGCGACTTTACGAAATGCTGCAGATATTGAGACTGACTTTAATTGGACACCTAGCAGTCGGACTTTGAATTGCTCCAAACAGAAACTGTGAATGTTTGCATGTAAATGTTCAATAAAAAATGGATACCCTGCTGTTAAAAATGAATTGAGTATCAAAAGACTAAGGCCTAGTCCACACGTAGTCGGGTTTCTTTAAAAACGAATATCCGCCCCTCCAAAAACTTGCATCCACACCACCTCGTTTTAAAAAAAAAAACTGTCCACACGTACCCGGATGAATACGTTGTTAAGGACATGCCAGACCTGTAGGCGGCAGTACTTCCCCCGTTCTTAACCTCGTCCTTCGTCTGTGGTCTTCCGCAAGGAGCAGTAATTCCGCTTGCAAAACCAAACAAGCAAAAAGCGCTTGGACAATTGATAAAGCGAGCGCAGCTCTGAGGGCATCCATGCTGTCGGCTAGTGTAAACACAGGTCGCACACGTGATGTCAGCATTTTTTGTCGCGGAAAGTGACGTTGCGGACCTTAAAACTCCGGTTTTGTCCGTCCACACGCAGACACCCAAAACGGAGAAAACGCAGATCTTCACTTTGGCCGGAGTTTTTAAAAAGATCCGTTTTCGTGTGAAAAAACTCCGTTTTCGTGTGGATGACAGGCCAAAACGTAGAAACATATCTACGTTTTGGCAGATCCCCGGCTACGTGTGGACAGGGCCTTAATATGAGCATCTTTCATCGTCTGGACCTTTCCTTACATCCTGTGTTTCTGCAGCTTTTGCCGACTACATCTTGATGCAGCCCAGCGAGGAGTACGCTCCCATCTTCGCGCTCATGCAGGAGAAAATCTACATGAGCAAGATTGTGATGGAGTTTTTGCAGAAAAATCCCGACGCTACTTATGAGGACCTTCTTAACAGAATAGAGGTGAGAACACCTGAGGTTTAGTGTCATTGCTCCTGAATCCTGCAGAGTGCTGACCGGCCGTCCTTGTTGCCCACAGACAACCGTTCCGCCTGCAGGACTCAACTTTAACTGCTTCACTGAAGACACGCTGCTGCGCCACGCCCAGTTTGTGGTGGAGCAGGTGGAGAGTTACGACGAGGCTGGAGACTCGGACGAGCAGCCCATCATTGTGACGCCCTGCATGAGAGATCTGATCAAACTCGCTGGAGTCACTTTAGGAAAAAGGTACAGCTGTGAGATAAAGCCCCAGATAATTTAGACTTCCAAAATCTTATTTCAGTTCTTACAGCGGTATTAAAATGATATGGATTGTATTTTTGTCATGATTTGTGTGTTTCTGCTCCTGGCTCCCTTTGTCCCTGATGTCTAACGTTCCTTTATAACATCTCCTAATGCAGCATGCTGCTGTACTGGTAGGTTGGCCTTGTTGTGATCTAGGGGTGGGCAATATAAACGATATAAGGTAGATATACAACAGAGCTTTTGGCTATATCGTAATACCGCGATAACACATGACGTCACTAAGATGTGCACCCTGCTGACATTGGGACAACAGAACGGCAGTGACTGCAAGCATGGAGTGGGTGGAGGAGGAGGAGGCCTATATGCCTCAGGTGGCATATTTGCCACATGAGGATATTTAAAAGCATGTCATTTTGACATATATAATCAGAGGGAAAAAATTATCGCAATATATATCGTTACCGCACATGCTTCAGATTATATCGCAATCTAGATTTGAGGCCATATCGCCCAGCCCTAATGTGATCCCATCTTTAGCTTGTCTGTTGGTGTGAAGCATTTCAAAAACGACCTCTGTCCTAAAGTTCATGCTACGATCTCTTTTGTTTTATGCATTTGAACATGCTTTTCTTTGTAGTTTAATTTCTGATGTTTTCTTCATAAAGTGGCGTTCTGCATCGGTAAGGGTTGTGAATCGGATGTTTTATAAGTAACACATTTGTGTGAGAGGTGTCTAGGAATAACTGTGGATGTAGTTGTGCAGTATGGACCGGAAGGCCAATGTCCTCTCAGTTTAATTCTTAAATTAAACGTGTTTAATCTGGTTTTTCCTGGCTCAAATTGAGGCAGAGGTGGTGCCATCCTGACCATGCGCCCGAACATGCATACTCCGTGTATTCGACTGCCTCACTTTTTTAAAGGCCAAATATGTTTTTAAGTGTTTTAATCTAAGCTTCTGTTGGTTAATAGAATATTTCATTTGACAACGTTTCAAGTGAAACAAAACTGGTTTGCTGCTAAAAAAAATATGAAAGAAAACAACAAAATTATCAGGCGGAAATAACAGACTCTTATTATGAAAGGCTCAATAATGAGCATTAGATTGCTGTTTAGTTCCCTTTTCCCCATCTGATATTTATAGTTAAAATATTTGACCTACATTTCAGTAGCATTGTAGGTTTGTATTAATAACACTCATCTTAGTCAAAATAACATAAATATATCCAGTAAAATGGAATGCATTTCATTAACATGCATTTGTATTGGAAATGGTAAAAACATTTAATTTCTGCTGCCAACAATGTAATGGTGGCACGTCTATTGTGTACGGGTTGGCAATAATCCAGTTTAAATTATGTTCAAAGATAGAAGCGTCTGTGAATTATGTACCACAACGGCTTGCCGTACCTCCTGCTCCTGTGTGACTTGTATCTGCAGCGGTTCTGACCCGTAGCGCTGCTGGATGCAGAATAAACAGGATGGTGGGGACTTTTCATCCGCTTGTAGAGTTTAGTCTTTCCTAGTTTTATATCATCATATACTTTTCTGTGCGCCACTTGATCGTGAGACTGCTACCCGTTAGCTTTAGCATTAGCCAATCTGCGTGTAGCTGCACTTTTGATCCCAAACTTTGGAC
The DNA here is from genome assembly GCF_043380555.1 of Nothobranchius furzeri. Taxonomy (NCBI): domain Eukaryota; kingdom Metazoa; phylum Chordata; class Actinopteri; order Cyprinodontiformes; family Nothobranchiidae; genus Nothobranchius; species Nothobranchius furzeri. The sequence goes on along the minus strand of NC_091745.1, from coordinate 3,325,093 downwards.
CGGTTCTGCCTTTGTGCCTTTGCTGGTTCCTGTATTTTCCTCCCCTGCATCCAGATTACCACACTGTGCGCCAGTAAAAAGCATTTTTCTTACACGTAACTTACCTTTGTTCAATAAAGTTCTGGGAAAATAGTAATCCAAAGTTGTAGCACCAGTGCTTACGTTTAAAAATAGACAAACACGCACAGACAGTTTTTTTTTGTCACACTGTACAGCCCTGCTCTGATATGGAAGAGCCTGGAGGAAAATCAGGACGTCAGTAGCACCAACCATAGATATGTAACTAGCGAGAAAAACTATTTTTGATCTTTCTGCAGCGGTTTGAGTGCTTTTCGGTGCCTCGCTGCTGATAAAGCGCCCGTGTGGTGGTGCAACGCTGCACCTGCAGTTAAAATAACATCCAAATAGCTTCAGGCAGAGTGAAATCAGGCTGGGGCGGCACAAAATTAGCTGGAGGCGGCCGCCACGCAAATTTGAACGCAGGAAAAACCCGTGTTTAATTAAAACCGAACACTTGTGGACGTGGGAGTTTCTTCAAGTGACTCCTTTTGCAGTAATTCTCATAATAAAAACCTTTTTCTCTCGCTGTAGGATGAACTTTTTTTTTTCTTTCCAGTTTTTCATCCCGTCTCTTTTGCTTGCTTGTTGTGTTGCATGGCCTGATGCTGTGGTGTGATGGCGGCCGGCGGCCTCAGAACGCCGTCGCTCCGTGTACACTCGGGGTTTGTGCCGGAGGGATTCCTCTAAACTTGGATTTCTTCTGTTGACAGGCGAGCCGCCAGAAGACAGGCCATCCGTCACCCAACGAAGATAGAGAAGGACAACAAGGGCCCGACAAAAGCCACCACCACCACGCTGGTCTATCAGATCTTTGATGCCTTCTTCTCAGGTCAGATTGAGCAGAACGATAAGGAGGGTGGAGTCAAAAGACAGCGCTGTGGAGTCTGTGAGGTAAACAGGCCTTATAGAAATAACAAACTGATTAGACTTGTTTTTTTGAGGCTATACATTTAAATCCACCATGTTGGCTTCTAGGTGTGCCAGTCTCCTGACTGTGGGAAGTGTGCCGCCTGCAAAGACATGATCAAGTTTGGAGGAAGCGGCAGAAGCAAGCAGGGTTGTAGGCAGAGAAGGTGAGTGTGTTTGTGCGTCTGAAGCTCGTTTCAGACACCCAGGGTTTCTGAACCCGGGTCGTTTCCTGTTGCCAGATGTCCAAACCTTGCTGTGAAGGAGGCGGAGGATGATGAGAATATTGAAGAAGACGTTCCAGAAGAGAAGCTCAAAAAGGCTCCCAACACTAAGAGGAAGAAGCAGACCCAGTCCAAACTGGCGTGGATCGAAGAGCCCGTTCAGGTCAGGCGAGGCAGCAGATTTTCTGTCTGCATCAGAAGGCGTGAGCATCACCTGTACTGATTCATGATCGCTGTTGCCCATCAGACTGTGGGGAAGAAGCAGTTCTACAAGAAGGTCTCTGTGAATGACGAGGTTCTGGAAGTGGGAGACTGTGTTTCAGTTTCTTCTGATGATCCATCCTTTCCTCTTTACCTGGCAAGGTAAAAAAAAAAAAAATCAGTTTTTTAACATTTCATTCAGAGAGGAACTGGGATATCGAACGAGGTTCTCCTTCTCAGGATCACGTCACTGTGGGAGGACAACAATGGGAAGATGTTCCACGCCCACTGGTTCCTTCGCGGGATTCACACGGTGCTCGGAGAGTCCTCCGATCCACTGGAGCTGGTCGTCGTGGACGAGTGTGAGGACATGCTGCTCAACTACGTCCAGGGAAAAGTCAGCGTCACGTATAAGGCCCCGTCTAACAACTGGTCTATGGAGGTGTGTTTGTGACTGTGGACATGTGGATCTTATTGTTTACAGGGTTTTAACGTTATCCACTTGCTGGGTTTTAGGGAGGGGTGGACGTTGACCTCAAGGTGATCGAGGACGATGGAAAGAGTTTCTTCTACCAGTTCTGGTATGATGTCAACTTTGCTCGATTTGAGACTCCCCCGGAGACCCTTCCATCAGAAGAGTGCCGGTTCAGGTAAACACGAGTCCTGTGATGTTTGAGATAACAGATTTGCACGATCGGTGAGGAAGTACAGAGTGATGTTTCTTTGTTTTTCTGTGTTCTTGAAGTTTCTGTGGCAGCTGCACTCGTACTAAAGAGAGGGAAGAGCAGGAGATCCCTCGTCCATCTGAACCCCTGGAGAACGAAGATAGCGACACCAAAGCTCTTTATGGTTTAGTCTGCTTCAAGAGAGAGCAGTTCAGGGTGGGAGATGGTGTCTACCTGCCTCCTGACGCCTTCCATTTCAGGTGAGCGTACGTAGAGCCAAGCTTTAACTTTATCGATCCCTCTGGAACGGTTCGGTTCTCCGTCAGTAACGCATCTAACAGCAACTCAAAGGAATGGGGCATAATACATATGACTGTATTTTGAAGTGTTGTATGACTAGGGATGGGTACCTTTGACATTTGAATCGATCCGGTACTAATTCCCGGTACCTACGAATCGATACCGGTACTTAACGGTACCAATTTTCGATACTTTTGAGTGTTTTATTACTTTAATTCTCTTTTATAATTAAATATATATTTTTCTCAATATATAACCATATTTGATAAATATAACGATAAATAACATTCAACTGTTTGTATTTTAACATCGTCCTTGTAGTTTTATAAGCTGATAATTAAACTGAAGCAAACATCTTTACTGTGAACTAAATTTACTGTGTATCTTCATTCCTTTTGCCGTCCTTTTTCTTTTCATTTTTCCTACTGGGAAGCTAGAATTTCCGAGGAGAAAGCGAACGCACCATTAGCTGATAACAATGGTGGCAATGGAAGCTAACATATCAAGCTAACGTTACCTTAAACAGTTTATTTAGCTGCTGGAGCAGATTAAAACGATGATGCCTCACACTTAGATCGTTGTCGCTGGTTTCATCTTCACCCAATCACCCGTCGCATTTAGTAAAGTGAAGCCAATCTTTAGAGCACGTTCATGTTCTTCTAGTCTGAAATTCGGAGTTCCGAGGAGAAAGCGAACGCTCCATTAGCGAAACGGAAGCTAACATATCAAGCTAACGTTATCTTAAACAGTTTATTTACCTACCGGAGCAGATTAAGATGAGGATGTCTCACTTAGATCGTTGTCGCTGGTTTCATCATCACCCAGTTACCCATCACATTTAGTGAAGTGGGCCCAAGCTTTAGCGTGCGTTCTTTCTACCATGCTGCTCTGTTTACAACTCGCTCGTAGCGAGCGACGACATAACGCTCTTGCGCATGCGCAGCTGTCTTGGCATGTTCTCGTTATGAAGGACGGGTACTGAAACGAGGCACCGTTTGAAACGACGTGAATCGGTACTTGGTCGGTACTGTGGAATTCGGTCGGTACCTTAAAAAGTACCGAATTCGGTACCCATCCCTATGTATGATACTTGTATTGCACATCCTATGAAGACTTGTGTATCGTGTTGAATGTGGAATTGCAGATGAGGACGCTCTGGTGGTGTTCAGGCGCCGTATTAAACCTGCGTTTGGTTTTCAGTGTGAAGCCTGCCAGTCCGCTGAAACGCTCCCACAGGAAAGAGGATGTGGATGAAGATCTGTATCCTGAGTACTACAGGAAATCCTCAGACTACATTAAGGGGTCCAACCTGGATGCTCCAGAGCCGTTCCGTATCGGCCGCATCAAGGAGATCTTCTGTCACCGACGGAGCACCGGGAAGTCCGACACCTCGGATGTCAAACTGAGACTCTACAAGTTCTACAGGTGAATCTACAGGTTGTTTTGTTTCTATTGAAAAGAAGTCCGCCGTGGCTGAGGTTTGTGTCACCAACAGGCCTGAGAACACTCACAAAGGCGTCAAAGCGGGTTACCACACAGACATCAATCAGCTGTACTGGAGCGAAGAGGAGGTGACCGTCAGCGTGTGCGACGTGCTCGGCCGCTGTCAGGTGGAGTACGCTGAAGACCTGAATGAATCCGTCCAGGAGTATTCCAGCGGTGGGCCGGATCGCTTCTATTTCCTCGAGGTAACGTCTGTAATTAGGTTTTACGTCCAGATTCGTCTCAGCTGCTCACGTTGTCTTTGTTAGCTTGTAGTTAAGCTCTTGGACTTGAATTTAAAGAGCAAATTGCAGGTTACGTTTTTTTTTTCTAATTCATATAAAATGCTGTCCAAAAAAATACTATTCAAAAAGCTTATTGTGGATATTTTGTTTTAAAATACATAAACTGTAGTTTTTGGACTAAAAAGTGGCCTTCCTCAGCAGAGCTTCTAAAAACGCTCTTGTTTCTAAACCTGAACCTCTGACGTAACCAAAGGGAGTCAGAAGCTCGGCGCTGCCTCAGCTCAGTGTGGAGAGTAGGTAGCTTTGGGTAGAGGTCATGTGATCCTGTGTGTGTGTGTGTGTGTGTGTGTGTGTGTGTGTGTGTGTTCATGTTGACAAACTAGTGTGTGAAGGCTGTACCAACTCCAGCCTGTCTGGACAGCGAGTCCTCGGGTTTCCAGATAAGAGAAACAGCTCCTCCATCTCCGTGCCTGAGGGTGTTTATGCAGCTGAAAAGACGGACTTCTGTAGCCCGCATTGGTCGGTGCCGGGTCAGGGAGGTCCGTGCTGGGCTCCAGAGACCTGTGGTGGGGTTAAAAAATTAAATGTGGATTTCTGGAGCTCCGATCATCGTCAGAACCGACCACTAGAAGAGACGCGCGGCTCAGTGGGCCAGCTGGTTTCCGGGTTGGAACCGGATCAGAACTGCCGCCTGGACCACCAGGAGAGCGTGTGCGGCTTTTCTAAATACCAGCTCGACTGTCTCGCTCATGTTTGGGTCAAATCCAGCTCACAGAAGCCTGCATGAGCTCCAGAACCGGATCACAGGCGTCTCTCAGCTCAGCGGACCAGCCGAGCAAGCTTTCTGGGTCGGAACCAGATCAGAACCACCGTGGACCTCTAGGGAAGGATCGTGTGCAGCTTTTAAAAATATCAGCTCAACTGGCTCACTGATGTCTGGGTGGGATCCAGCTCACAGAAACCTGCATGAGCTCCAGAACCAGATGACAGGCGTCTCTCCCTCTCTAAGCTAAACTACGATACGTGAACGGATATTGGCGAGTATGAGACCGCTGACAGACGCTCATTAGTATTATTATCATATTAACTGACCGATACTATTTTAATTGTCTGGTACACGATAGTAATCGGTACAATATTGTGATGTTAGCACACGAGTTTAAGCTAACATGATTAACTCACCTGCCCCCCCCCCGCTCCTGCTCCTTAATCTCTCTGCTTTGCCGGTCGTTTCTCCCTCTGGTTGGTCTCTGCTCTCTGGGACGAGCAGCAAACTCATAACTTTATGGTTTTGGTCCATCATGAGTATAATTGTAAACATTTAAAGTCTCCTCTGAGTCAGCGCCGGCATTATAATCTATATTTTTCACTGGATTAAGCTAACAGGACTCTTTCAGATTACGTCACTTGGTTTGGTCAAAAAAATGAACTTTCTCACAAAAATGACTCTTAAAAGCCTAAATAATTTATGTTTGTGTGAAAAAATGTTTAAAACGAGTTTCTGTTATGCTTCTCTAAACATTGGTTCATGGAAGTCTCTAACCTGCAATGTGCTTAGGGATGCAACAACACCACTATTTTTTTCCAAACCGATACGATACCGATACTTTGATCTGAGTACTCGTCGATACCGATTACCAAAACCGATACTTCTACCACACAAAAAATGCAATGATTTGGAATACAGATTTTATTTTCTTCTCTGCTTTCAACAGGAAAAGACTGTGAGGTAGAAAAAAAGTCAAATATATGAATGGAAATCATCACAAAACTTAAATATTAGGTGAACAGAAATGACAAGTTACAGTGAAGCCATTTTCAAGCAACTGCATTGGTATCGGTTAAGTTTTACCGATACCGTTACTGGTATTGGTATCAGTATCGGTGCCGATACCAGTATTGTATCGGTGCATCCCTAAATATGCTCTTTATTGAACTTTATTGATCTGTTCACTCAGGCCTACAATGCTAAATCCAAGAGCTTTGAAGATCCTCCGAACCATGCCCGCTCCTCTGTCCATAAAGGAAAGGGAAAAGGCAAAGGAAAAGGTTGGTTAGAAGAGTTTTACAGGCAGGAAACGGGCATCTGTTTTCTGTTCTTGGCCAACAAAAAAAATCTGCTTTTGTAGGGAAAGGGAAAGGAAAGGCTGCGCAGGAACCGCAAGACCCTCACACAGAACCTCCCAAAGTGCCCAAATATCGCACACTGGATGTGTTCTCCGGCTGTGGAGGACTCTCTGAGGGTTTCCACCAGGCGGGTAAATACTTCTTTGACGCTTTATCAAGCACAGATGTGTCGCCCATGAGTTAACTTCTCGCTCTTCTCAGGCATCTCCGAGACTCTCTGGGCCATAGAGATGTGGGAACCTGCAGCACAGGCCTTCAGGCTCAACAACCCTGGCACCACGGTGTTCACGGAGGACTGTAACGTCTTACTGAAGTTGGTCATGTCGGGGGAGAAGACCAATTCTCTTGGGCAGAAGCTGCCTCAGAAGGGGGATGTTGAGATGCTGTGTGGTGGACCTCCCTGTCAGGGTTTCAGTGGGATGAACCGCTTCAATTCCCGGACTTACTCCAAGTTCAAGAACTCTCTTGTGGTCTCGTATCTGAGGTGTGTGTTGAGACTTTTAAGTTCATGTTTAAGCAGACTTGAGTCTGCTAGGATTTCTGTTTAAATCGGACGTTTTTTTTTTTTTCCTTGCAGCTACTGCGACTACTACAGACCAAAGTTTTTCCTGCTGGAGAACGTGAGGAACTTCGTTTCATTCAAAAGCTCCATGGTTCTGAAGCTGACGTTGCGCTGTCTCGTGCGAATGGGCTACCAGTGCACCTTTGGGGTCCTTCAGGTGGGTCCAGTTGCAGAGGCGGTCTTTAACAGACTATCTGTGTGAAGTGGTGTAGATGAGGTCAGATCAGACTTTTGATGTTGTTCTCCTCAGGCGGGTCAGTACGGCGTCGCCCAGACCCGTCGCAGGGCGATCATCCTGGCTGCTGCCCCAGGAGAGAAGCTGCCCCGTTACCCTGAACCCCTCCACGTGTTTGCTCCCAGAGCCTGCCAGCTGAGCGTGGTGGTGGACGAAAAGAAATATGTCAGCAATGCCACGCGGTGATTTAAAGCGTCGTTTGTTGTGATGATGGTTAATCTGGAACACGTAACCACCTCACGCTGAACAAACGTGGTTTTAGAGTTATTTGTTTCCTCCCTCCCTCAGAGGCAACGGTGGGATCTATAGAACCATCACCGTCCGCGACACCATGTCCGATCTGCCGGAGATTCGTAACGGTGCCGCAGCTTTGGAGATTTCCTACAACGGCGAGCCTCAGTCCTGGTTCCAGAGGCAGATCAGAGGCACGCAGTACCAGCCCATCCTAAGAGACCACATCTGCAAGGTGAGCTGTGGAGTCATTCTGCCATCGTTGTGTTGTGTGAGGGAATTTAGACAAAAATAACAGGATTTCTCTTCTCAGGACATGAGCGCTCTGGTTGAGGCCAGAATGCGCCACATCCCCTTGGCTCCAGGCTCGGACTGGAGAGATCTTCCAAATATTGAGGTTCGGATGAAAGATGGCAACACGACTAAGAAGCTGCGTTACACGCATCACGATAAAAAGAACGGCCGCAGCAGCACTGGTGCACTCAGAGGTGTCTGCACCTGTGCAGGAGGTATGCAGAGCTGTGGAGTATCTGGTAGAGCAGAGCTCCACATCCTCATTTATTCTTCACGTCCTTTCAGGGAAACCTTGCGACCCTCTAGACAGGCAGTTTAACACCCTGATTCCCTGGTGTCTGCCTCACACTGGAAACCGCCACAATCACTGGGCTGGACTTTATGGCAGACTGGAGTGGGATGGCTTCTTCAGCACAACAGTCACCAACCCTGAACCCATGGGAAAACAGGTTAGAGAACTCGCATCAACCCACCAGATGAATCACCTTTTAACATCTGGACCTTTAAAACTGGATCATCTGCCTCTGGATCGTAAATCCACACATTTTAATTCCAGGGTCGTGTTCTGCACGCCGAGCAGCACAGAGTGGTGAGTGTCAGAGAGTGTGCACGCTCTCAGGGATTCCCTGACACCTACCGATTCTTTGGAAACATCCTGGACAAGCACAGACAGGTGAAAGGCCGCTGCATCAAATGTGTCCGTAACACATCAGTTAGCTAAACCTGAATATTAATGTCTTATTTTTCGCAGGTTGGAAATGCTGTTCCTCCTCCTCTCTCCAGAGCCATCGGGCTGGAGATTAAGAAATGTGTCATAGAAAGGATAAAGCAAGAACAGGCAGAAGGTCCCACATCATTATCACCCCCCCCCACGATGGATATGAAGCTCTAAAATAGATCATGGTGTGAAGGTTTGTTCTTTTCTCTGCAGATAACATCAAGCAAGAGAAGATGGAAGCTTGATTGATCTCATTCCCATCCCAGCAGGAATCGACTCTACAAACCCCGATGTCGGGGAAAATTCTTTTAAATATTTTGGCTTTTAACGGTCACAAAGTGGCGCCGAAGCTCCGTGTAGTAACCATTCCATTTTGAATCTTAACTGCTTTTAGTTATGCCATTAAATGTTCAATGTGGGATGAATTGTATGTAGATTTATATGTAATATTTCCAATAAAGGTCTTATAAAATTGTAGTTGACCGAATAAACCGTTTATTTCAGGCCTACGCCGTAGGGCCTCTTAAACAGATGAGTTCTATACGGAGCCACCAACCAGTGGCTGTCTAAGCTTTAGAGTGGTGTATCATGCAGGCTTACAGTTTCTGCACCAACACATCTGGTTCTGTTTTATGGAAAGAAAGTTCTTGGTGCGTTGCTCCACCAAGAGAAGTGTAGACCGTTTGCAGGTCCTTCTCAAAAAGTTAGCATATTGTGATAAAGTTCATTATTTTCTGCAATGCACTGATAAACATTAGACTTTCATATATATTAGATTCATTACACACAACTGAAGTAGTTCAAGCCTTTTGTTGTTTCTAATATTGATGATTTTAGCATACAGCTCATGAAAACCCAAAATTCCTATCTAAAAAAATTAGCATATTTCATCCGACCAATAAAAAAAAAAGTTGTTAATACAAAAAAATTTAACCGTCAACAATTATGTTCAGTTATGCACTCAATACTTGGTCGGGATTCCTTTAGCAGAAATAACTGCTTTAATGCGGCGTGGCATGGAGGCAATTAGTCTGTGGCACTGAGGCCCAGGATGCTTCGATAGCGGCCTTAAGCTCATCCAGAGTGTTGGGTCTGGCGTCTCAACTTTCTCTTCACAGTATCCCACAGATTCTCTACGGGGTTCAGGTCAGGAGAGTTGGCAGGCCAATTGAGCACAGTAATACCATGGTCAGTAAACCATTTACCAGTGGGTTTGGCACTGTGAGCAGGTGCCAGGTCGTGCTGAAAAATGAAATCATCTCCATAAAGCTTTTCAGCAGATGGAAACAAGAGCTCCAAAATCTGCTAGCTAGCTGCATCGACCCTGCCCTTGATAAAACTGTACCAACACCAGCAGCTGACATGGCACCCCAGACCATCACTGACTGTGGGTACTTGCCCCTGGACTTCAGGCATTTCCTCTGCCCGGTCTTCCTCCAGACTCTGGCACCTTGATTTCTGAATGCAAGATTTGCTTTCATCTGAAAAAAGTACTTTGGACCACTGAGCAACAGGCCGGTGCTGCTTCTCTGTAGCCCAGGTCAGGCGCTTCTGCTGCTGTTTCTGGTTCAAAAGTGGCTTGACCTGGGGAATGCAGCACCTGTAGCCCATTTCCTGTACACGCCTGTACACGGTGGCTCTGGGTGTTTCTATTCCAGACTCAGTCCACTGCTTCTGCAGGTCTGGAATCGGTCCTTCTCCACAATCTTCCCCAGGGTCCGGTCACCTCTTCTCGTTGTGCAGCGTTTTCTGCCACACTTTGTTCTTCCCACTGAGGTGCCTTGATACAGCACTCTGGGAACAGCCTACTCGTTCAGAAATGTCTTGTGTCTTAACCTCTTGCTTGAGGGTGTCAATGATGGCCTTCTGGACAGCAGTCAGGTTGGCAGTCTTACGGATTGCGGTTTTGAGTAATTAACCAGGCTGGGTGTTTTTGAATGCCTCAGGAATCTTGCAGGTGTTTAGAATTAATTAGTTCATTCAGATGATTAGGTTAATAGCTCGTTTAGAGAACCTTTTCATGATATGCAAATTTTTTGAGATAGGAATTTTGGGTTTTCATGAGCTGTACGCCCAAATCATCAATATTAGAAACAACAAAAGGCTTGAACTACTTCAGTTGTGTGTAATGAATCTAATATATATGAAAATCTAATGTTTATCAGTACATTACAGAAAATGAACTTTTATCACAATTTGCTAATTTTTTTAGAAGGACCTGTAAATAATACACAACCTCATGTCTTCAAGGTATGGCATTAAAAACCTTGTTTCATCGATGGATGTTAAACAGGCATCTGAAGAACTTGAGAACATGGTGAAGAAGTGAGTCGATCACTAACCCAGGTGTTGGAGCAGGTAAGTGGTGGCAGAGGCTTGCAGCATAGAATAGTCCTGCTTTACAGCATTCACACATCTGGATTATGAGCTTATTTAAGACGCCTACACGTGTAAAGTGAGTTACGCGGTAAACAGATGCATCTTTTTACACAAGGCGTTGCCATTTTGTTTCCTGGCCACAAAATGAAGCATTTGTAAACATCAAATATGCAAGACCATAATGACAACATGCATTACCAATGTGTTTGTCAAGTTTATCATGGCAGATTTTAATGCATTATAAATATTTTGGGGCAGTGATTGTAGTAATTTCTACACACATTGTCCATGACTGACACAGGGACCAACTGTGGGAACCACTGTTCTACAGCAGATGGTAAAACATGACTTCAAAGAACCATCTCTAGGCTCCAGACCTTAGCACAGAGTCAAACAGAGAAGCAGCGACAAATTATCTTTATTTAGGTAACGGCCACATTTCATTAATTCTGGCATCTTTCTGTTAAGATTCTGATGAAGTCCTCAGTTGTTTGATGGTCTGTAACAGAAGTAAATTATGTTAGTGAATATGAAACACTGATCATTTTACTGACAACAGTGATAATTTACTTACTTGGCCCATTCAACATTGAGAATAAGATGATCATATCCAAATCCTGACACTCCTGCTATGGCTCTGGCAGCATCCTCCCTACGGTGGAAACTGATGAAGGCAAATCCCTGCAGAGCAATAAAAAAAAATCTGACTGATGATTCTTGATTTTTTCAGCGTCAATCTCAAATCCTAGATGGTAGATAACAGCAGGTTGCAGAAAAACTGTGAAAGGCCAGCACTTGTAAAGCCCAGTCACCCCTAAGGTGAGCACTAACCTTGGACTGTCCCGTGTTCTTGTCCTTTGCCAGATAGATCCTTGAGATGGAACCAAACGGTCTGAAAAGCTCCTGCAAGTCTGTCTCACGAGTGTCCTCAGACAGGTTGGTCACACGGATGGTAGCGTTGTCATCAGCTGTTAAACGCAATGATTCGTTTTACTGAGACGTTTATTCAACGCTGCATGACCAGATTAAAAATGACCACATATTGCTAATGTAGCACCCATACCAACACAAACTGACCTCTGCGGTTAGGCTGCATAGACTCCCCTCTTCTTGTGCCTCCATCTCTCAGGCTCGGCGGGACATACTTTCCAGTTTTGCTTTGTGCAGGCTGAACAGGCTCTGGCTCAGCTAGGAAAAGCCACAATTACTGTCACACCTTTAGAAACTAGCAGCAGCAGACAAGTGTGGTAATGAGAATGGTGATAATGGTACCAGAACCAGCAGTCTTTTCCTTGTCTCCAGTGGAAAGCCCAAGCTGCTCAGCCAGCTCCTTCTGCATGGGGCCCAGCGTGTCCTTATACGGGCAGCGGGTCGTCCAATGGTCCCCTTTACAAATACGACAAGACACAATCTTCTGCCCTTTGAGCTTGTTCATTGGATCCTCATCTTGGTCTTGGGCATTCAGGTCCTGCAAAAAAAGCAAGATTAGCAACTTTGATAAAACAACTTGATTACAGTAAAAATTACAAATTTGCAGCCATGAACTTCATAAATTCTGAGTCACATTACAGAATGAGAAGATCTAGAGCTGTTGAATGTGGTAATTGTGAACACCAAGCAAGCTGTAAAAAGTAGTGCAAGCAGCATTTTAAACCTGCTGCGAACTATCGATGCTCCATTAGAACATTTCCTAAAGAATGTTCTTGTTCGTTTTTGCGTTCTGAAGGAAAACAGCAACTTGGACATATCCTGTACCTCCTTGCTGGAGATGAAAGTCATGAAGACGTCATCGCTGACAGTGGTGGTTGCAACATTAGGACCCGGTGGGTCAAACTCAGAGTTGCCGAACTTCTTCCAGTTCTGAAATGAGAGTGGTAAATATCAGAAGGCGGTTCATTTATTAACTGCACTGATATGATTTAATAAAACACGGACCTTTCTTCTGGCAACAGCTTTTGAGGCTTTCCTCGTCTCGATCTTGAAGGTCCGCACAATCTAGAGAACCAAAATGTTTCACTTATAATATTTCAGGAGACATTTATTATTTGCCTTTTAAATTTATTGATGCAACATAAACAAAGTACCTTGAACTTTTTACCATCATCATCTATCTTATACTCAGTGATTGTTTTGATGTTTCCTTTGATGGTCTCCTTTGGTGATGGTAATGTGCCTATGGGATCAGAATCATTAGGGTTTTAGTGACATATGTGCGAGAAATCAGATTAGGAAATTGCTGCGGCACTTTGTGCAAAAAAGAACGATTAAAGTAAGAAAACAGCAAATATGGGAAGTAAGAATATAATCAAGATAAAGGTATACAACATTCGCAGATGCACGAAAAACAACCATAAGCTTAACATCCGGGGATACTTTAATAACTTTCAACTAAATGTGAGTTTATCTGGGACTGATCTGAACTGTCAGGATCAGGATGCTCCTGATGTGACGTCACATCTTCGTTTTCACATCAACTGGAACAGTTGACGACTTTAAATGTTTTATGAATATTTAATCAGTCTAGTTTCCGTCAGCATCATTATCTTGACTGTTTTTACACCCCTACGTCACTGTCAGGGGACCACTGCCTCATTATCATAACGCAATTTCTTAAGCCGTTCGTCTCTCAGTCACGCCAACCCATGACTGATTTAAGGGCAGATTCTTATAAAATTTAACAAACTTGCATATTTTAGCTCGTCTTTAATGCTGTTCAACCACGTGGAACTGCAACACCGGCCTCCTTTGTGTAACCGGGTCAGGGGAGCACTGAGTGTTTTTCTTTATATTATTGTCTCTTGTCTCGGGTCCCTACAGCGGCTTTGTGCTTTTAAATAGAAATAGATGGCGTTGCGTGTGTAGTCCCAGGGCCAGCATTGTCGTCGCTCCTCCCTCCCGTGTTTTAGAGTTTTTAGTCTACTTTTTATCCCGACCTGGGTTGTATCTATAAATAAAAATTGTTAAACTTGTGAATAAGCCTCTGCTGTTTTCATCAAGGGTTATTATCACCTACGGTTTTAGGATCTTAAGCATCCAACCCTCTAGGTCACATTTGCCACCGAGCTAGCTAGCGAAGCTAAAATGCTGTTTACCTTCATCTACTTCCTCCTCCACCTGGTCAGCCCAGCTGGGCTTTGAGCTAGAATAGAATCACACAAACTCGTTATTACAACGGTTACACGCATTCAATAAAGACACAAAAACCCTACGTTTCATTTAGACTCTTACTCGTCGTATTCAATCGACGGCATCCTCTCGGCTAGCCTAGCTTCGGAAGAACCAGCGCGAACCGAGCACCGCACTTCCGGAGGTTAAAACTTCGCAATAAAGGCACAACTCGTCAGACTTTTTCAAAATAAGAGCTTATTTTTGGTGCTGACAAAAATTGTTGACAAAATCGTAAAATTGCATAATAAAAATTCGTTGTTATTGTTATGAAAATAACTTCTCATGTGGATTCTTAATGTGAATTCTGTGGTAACTTAATTCGTATTTGTGCTTAAAAATATTAGGAGCATCAGATTTACACATTTGTTGTCAAATTTCTCAAAAGTCAAAAGAAGTATGATGAGTTTACAAATCACCCCAGTGGCAATATTAGATCGTTTTTATTTCATTACAAGCAAAGAAAAAATGCACATATTATAGAAAACATTAACTTCTTCCTCCTCCCTGCTGTCTCTCTTTTTTCACTTGGAACATTGTACTTGATGAGTGTGTTGTGAATTAGTGATGAAGGAAATTGCAGAATGAGAAAAAAATAACAAATGAAATGAAACTTCAATCTGGTTTTCAGTGGAGCAATAAAAGTACTGGAACTTTTACAAAAGTGCTCAATCACTATTCCAGCATAGATTTTGGGTCATAGCAATTATAGTTATGAAATAATAATAACAACAACAACAACAACAACAATAATAATAATAAATACAAGATGTTTGTTTTTCCTGATAGGTCATATCAACATAAGAAAACCGTCATTACATCAGGATTTGTTCCAACGCTGCAGGAAAGAAAAACTGTCAGCAGTAGCAGGTGCAGACAAAACGTGTGCAGAATTAATTTCATATAAAACTAGAGGTTCTTATGTTGTCTTTAAAAAATAGCAATAATATGTGAATGACTGTGTTGTGAAGCACCTTGGGGGGGTTGTAGAACCCTAAGAAGGCGCTATACAAATAAAGACGATTTATAATGATAATAATAATAATACATTTTATTTCAAAGCGCCTTTCAGGACACCCAAGGTCACTTTACACAAAACACGTAATAAAATACAATAAAACAATAATAAAACCCAAAGAAGAAACAACAGAGAGAAACATTTCAATAAAATCAGAGGTTTTAGGCAGATTTAAACATGTGTGTTTTGAGTTTTGTTTTGAAAAGGGTAAAACTGTCGACGTTCCTGATGTCTGGGGGAAGTGAGTTCCAGAGTCGAGGAGCAGAGCGGCTGAAAGCTCTGCTCCCCGTGGTAGCGAGACGGGCAGAAGGAACCGCAAGATGGATGGAAGAAGAAGATCTGAGTGAACGGGACGGGGTGTGAATACTTATAAGGTCTGAGATATATGGAGGAGAGAGGTTGTGGATTGCTTTGAAGGTATGAAGGAGAATTTTGAAGATGGACCTGAATTTAACTGGGAGCCAGTGAAGCTGCTGGAGAACCGGGGTGATGTGGTGAAAGGAAGGGGTTCTGGTGATAATACGGGCTGCTGAATTCTGTGCCTGTGCATTCTGGTAAAACGATTTACCGTTTAAAAATAAGCAATAAGGATATAGCTACCATACATGAAACCACTGAGCAGCAGCTCTACTTCCTCTGTGTCTGTTCATCGTCTTGCTCTTGGCCATTTCCACAACACGCTACTCTAATGCTGTCAAACACAGCCATGTAGAGCACTGGATGGATGCACATGTTCAGCGTCGCTAGACCCTTTGACACCTGATACATTATGTAGAACCCGCAGGTAGAGTCGTGAGGATTGTAGATTTTCTGGTAGAAGTGACAGATCTGAGAGAAGTGGTATGGTATGAAGGACACAGCATACAAGGCAATCACTGAAGTGACCAGCAGGGTTACCTTACGCCTCTCAATCACCGTCAAGCTGGCATTCTGCCACACCACACGGATCACCAGGCAGTAAGATGTGAAAGTTACCAGGAAGGGGACAAGGCACCCAAACACCGTGAGGAAAAGCTTGTGGGTGAAGTGAGGCATTGGGTCTTTTGAATCGCAGAAGGACACACACACAGTGTTGCCTTTGTTGTTGGCATCAGGGCAAATGGAAGCAAATTTCCACACCGGGGAGGAGATGACTCCAACAGTGATCCAAATGATGACGCTGACGACTTTAGCATGAAAGGCCTCCACATACGAGCGTGCAAAGAAGGGCCACACGAGAGCCACACATCTGTTCACGCTGATTGCCATGACGAAGAAGATGCTCACGTACAAGTTGCATGTGAAGAGAAACCTCTCAGTTTTACACATGGCATCCCCGAACACCCACTCTTTTCTGTTGGAGTAGTAGACGATCAGCAGAGGCAGGGTGAGGATGTACAGCAGGTCGCTGATGGCCAGGTTACAGGACAGGACCACACCTGTGTGCCAGTTTCTTCTTTCTTTAGTGAACAGAAGCCACAAAGCAAACACGTTTCCAGCCAAAGCCACGACAAATTCAAGCCCGTACATGTACGGCAGCACGCCGATCTGAAAACCCTCACAGCTGGAGAAGTTGCTTGCCATCTTCCTTTCAGGTCGAAGTTATCCTCTTACTGAGCCGCGACCACAGGGATTATAATTTACTGTAGGTAAAGAAGTAGGATGATTATTCAACCATAAAAAATAAAAAAACACTGATTTACATATCATGGAAATGAGCAGAAGTAAAGAATCAATTACCGTCTTTGCAGATGTGCAGCTGAGCCCTGACATAAAGATAAGAATGATCCGCATCCTATCAAAAGGTATGACAAAAAGGCAAGAAGCGCCTCAATCACCACAACCATTTAAGCCCTATCGCAACAGGAGGCCTCAGATAAAACGCAAGCCACTTCCTCACGCCCACGCCTGTTACGAAATTTGCAGAAGGAAAAGTGTTAGTCACACCAGTAGCATGCGTTTGCAAGGCATGCAATTTAAATAGTGTGTGGGTTATTTGCTAGATTTATTTGTATGTTAATAACTGTCACATTGTCCTTCGAATATTAACTCACCGGTGCACTGTGGTGATTTTTCACAAGCAGGGAAAGAAGGTCCAATGTTCAAAAACGTGTAAAATGTAATATTAAACCTCGTCCCCCTTAAACACGGGTCTGCAGGAAATGTGTTCCAGCTTGTGGTGGAATTCCTCTACCTCACTGCTTGTGAGTGCAGAAGGCAGGCATTAGACCGAACTCAGCAAGGGAGAAAGCTCCAGAAAACCCTCAAACATCCCGTCATCATGACTGGAGGGAGGGATAAAAAGTTGCTTTAATAAATGTAGACACCCTGAGTTCAGCTTAAATTATTTCAGTTGACATCTACTTTAAAATCAGATCCTCAGCTTATCTGGTGCCCTGATCTTTTAACTAAAGTGATGCAAGATCATGTTTTAAAAATAGGTCTAAAAGTTCAGCGATGACCGTTCGAAGCTTGTTTCAACCAGAATGGAATTACTGCTTGATGCAGTCCTTACACAAATCTGAAGGCTTAGCCCAATCACTGGAATTGAAGATTCTTAAATGGTTTCAGTTAACCATCAACCACTAAATACCGCTTTTATTTTAAATCTGATGTCAGGAAACGTCTTCAGTGACTTTGTTTGATTCCCCCAATCGGAGGGCTTTTATTGGTGTAAGTTCAGCTGAAGCTTTGTTCTGCTTTTTTATCGTTTAGGTGACCAACATCCTTCCCTCTGGGCACACAAATGTTTACTTGTGCAACCACAAGTAAACAATGACATACAAAATAAAACAAAACCAACAATGAACATGGAGTGATATTTATACTCTGTGGCGGTCTTTCAGATAAAATCCTATTTAAATGCCAAGTTAAGAGAGAGAAATGTTTTGGATAAATCACATTTTAGACATTTCTGAATGGGAAGAGGAGATAAAAGTTTAATCATGAAAACAACAAATACAAAAGACCATGCTTGTTATTATTTACAATGTTGGCTTTCCTTCTGTCCATTCATCCATATTAAATATACTCATGTTTTGCCACTTGAAGGAAGGAGAGCAGAGATTTGCTGCCACCTGCTGCCGCAGCTTGGTACTGCTCCCAGAGTCCAGATTCAGCGTTTTCCCTTCATCTTTGTTCCTGCACCTTTCTTCTTAAAGCCAGTCTTGCCTTTCTGGCCTTTGGATTTGAATGACTTGTCTTTGTGTTTCTTTCCATCAAACTTCCCCCCACCAAATTTATTTTCCCTTTTTCCAGCTTTCTGAAAGCCGAAAGCCTTTCCTGGAGGCAGCCTCTTCTTCCCAAAGGCTTTCTCTCCATCCTTAGATTTCTTCCATCCCTTTCCAGCGGGGTCTTTCCCTGTTCCGGCTCTCTTCTGTCCTCCTGCACTTTTCCTTTTTGGGGATTTGGAATCCATTCGTCTTGAAGATGTACCAGGAGACATTTTCCTCTTCTTGGCAGGTGTGTCAGGTTTTTCTGAGCGCCGCCGCCTCCTCTTGGCAGCAGGAAACATGTCTGCACAAAACGTTGTTTCGGTTAGTAACAAACTAGATACAGTACAGGGCAGCACAGGGCTCAGATTTTATTTCACCTTCATCTGGCTCTTCCCCCACAGCCTGTCTGTAGTACTCCACATCGTCATCAGACTCGACTTCAGCTGCCTGGTTCCCCTGCAGTCCTGGATCCTCCACCTCACTGTCCGACTCCGCCTCAGCTCGTTTTCTCTTGATGCCTTCCAGGGTCTTTTTCCTGACAGGAAAGGAGGAAAATAAACTTTAAGTTTCACACTTTAAGTAAAACATAAAAGCAAAAATGATGCCAAACCCAAATTACTTGTGTTCTTCCCGCTTCTCCTTCTTCCTAGCAATGTTCTGCTCTTGCTGCTTCCGACGTTCCTCCTTCTCCTTCAGCCGAGTCTCTTTCTTCTCAAGGATATTCTGTATTTCTTCTTCAGTCTTGGATACTAAAAGAATGATTGATAAAAATATTTCCAGTCAAGAGCAAGTTGAGCCACTCGTAGTTGAAACGAGACGCACACCAGATGAGTCAGTAAGCGTTTACTTTTAGAGAGAAATCACAGAAGTCATACAGCTTGAGTCATCATGGACACCTGGACATTTAAAGCGGGTAGACATCAGGAATGATGTGCACTCACCCATGGAGTGGTACATGATGTTTCCTTCACCCATTCCTTCCTGAATCTTTATCAGCTGCAGAGTCAAACGAGGCCCAATCTGAGAACGACACAAGGAAACATTCAGCTCGTACGCAAACGCCAGCCATGCTTTAAAAACAGTCAACGGCCTGAACACACTTCGGTTAAACGAACAGCGCTTTGTTGGGACGGCATGTTGCCTCTTCCCGAGTAGACCTGTGGCAGTTCGGTGATGTTGTCCTCTCCATCGGGCTCTGCTTCACTTTCTGAAAGGTTCGCTCCCCTGTGGGTTAATAGAGAACAACCAACCAGGTTAGGAAAAGATCTAAACTCGCGCGCGCGAACATTCATAAGAATGAGCCTCACTTCATCAGCAGCTCGCTGATGTCCTCAAACTTGTTCATGTTGGGCAACTTCTCCTGCATCAGCTTCTTGACTCCTCGGCTCATCCCAACTGGGACGACCTTCAGGCTGCTGCAGATTGGGAGCATAATCTCATCAGTGACCAACAGAAACCCACCTAAGACCAGCATGAAGTAAAAGGTTTGATGGCTCATCAGTGCGTTTACTTTGGACGCACATCATGGAACAGTCAAGCCATATTCTATCATCATCTGAGCTCATCACTTCAGATTTATGTTATTAGAAATTACAACCTGCTCCAAAATGTAACTGGAGTTTAAAACATTTTTACTTACTAATGCCGAAACTGAATTTCCTGCGCTTCAGGGTCAAAATGAAGCAGCACACACCTCTTAATAAGGTTGAGGTTAATCTGGAAAAACAACAATGTTTCTCACTACAGCACATAGATAAGCAGCTACTGAAGAACAGCTGGTTAACCAAGAAATCAGAAAGCGTTTACTTTTGAAAA
Source organism: Nothobranchius furzeri (assembly GCF_043380555.1). Taxonomy (NCBI): domain Eukaryota; kingdom Metazoa; phylum Chordata; class Actinopteri; order Cyprinodontiformes; family Nothobranchiidae; genus Nothobranchius; species Nothobranchius furzeri. The sequence goes on along the minus strand of NC_091745.1, from coordinate 3,305,272 downwards.
ATCTTCATGTGCACTCAGACAACCAATGCTTTCATCACGGCAAGGTGTTTCTATAGTCAGCGATACGACGGCAACACAAGCTTTAGTCAACATACCGTTTGCACGTTTATAGAAGGAAACATGTTCTGGAACATGGTGGCCATGAGTTTGACGTGCATGCCATCCATTCCAAAGTTACTGAGGATGAGGAGAGGGTGGTGTGTGAACTGCTGCTCGTGCATCCTGTGCTTCTTCAGAGATGAAACGACATCTTTCACAAGAGAATACTGCAGGAAAAAGTATTGAAATGAATAAAAATTGGTTTAAAAAGATAACATGACTTCAGCAGCTCGGGGCCCATCAGTGCGTTTACTTTGAAAAGCATCACTTTACAATCAAGTTCTTAAATGTCATCAAATGAGCCGATAAAAGTCAAACGGGTTTTACTGCTGGGCTTAAATGTTTACCTTGAGGACTTTGAAATAAAGCGTGGGGCCTTTGGGAAGTCGAGCAATTCTCTGTAGAGAAAAAAACGGGTTGTGGAGATTAGAAATGTCTTAATTATTACAAAGCTGCATGCTTTAGTTTCAAATTCTCACCATGTTGATGCTGTTGGGAGTTTTGCCGAAGATTATGAAGTGTGTCACCCCCAGCGGCCCCGCTACCGACACAAAGTCTTTCAGAACATTCTTCTTACGAACCTGTTAAAAATGTAAAGAAACGTAAGAAAGCATGTGAGTTGGTGACGAGATGCTAAGATTAGGGATGCAACAATACCACTTTTCCCCAAACCCATTCGATACTTGGATCTGAATACTTGCAGACACGGATACTTCCACCACACAAAAAATGCAATGAATTGGAATACAGGTTTTATTTTCTTCTCTGCTTTCAACAGGAAAAGACTGTGAGGTAGGGCTGGGCGATATGGCCTAAAATTAATATCACGATATATTGAGGATTTCACCTCGATAACGACAAATGGATGACAAGTACTGGTATGCGCAGGAACATCTTCCAACATGTGCGGACACGTGACAGACCTTCAGAGACTCTGCGGTGTAAGGCTGCATGACTCTCCTCATGTCCTGGATCAGCTGACCCACGTTTTTTCCAACCTGACCCCGGTGAAACACGAAGGAGTGGGGCACAGATCGGTAACTCTCATCGGCCACATGGTTGGCTAATGATCGGGATTTCTTCTGGTTTTTGGTCTGATTGAAGGAAAAAAGAACACAACCATAGGATTTGTTAAGTAAAAAACTGATTCCTTAACAATGCTCAAGAAACCTAACCACAGAAGGCTCAGCTACGGAGTTAAAGAATCGAATCACAAAGCGACGCAAAAACGGTTCACCACATGACTCATTTTAAATACCAGAAAGACCACACCAAGCTACAGTCCATCTATAAACGAACAACAAAAACCTCCATAACTAAACAACAAATAACTTTTATATCTACGCTCTAAGTGATTAGCAGCATTGTGCTAGCGGCTAGCTACGTACCTTTGATTTCCCCATGATTTAACACGAGACGAAGCAAAGGAACAAGTCAAAAACCTACAAGAATCGTTGTACAAACAATTTTAAGCTACAATCATTCTCCCGGCAAAATGTATCTATCAAGTACTGCTGAACATTTAACTTCTAATTCGTTTCAACGTCTTCCACATGGTGAGGTGACCCGTCAAAGTGTAACACATTAATGTGTCCGTGCTACTATAGCATTCTTTCGTCAGTTCCTAGCTGGTGGTTTAAACCACAGACGGGTTTAACCCTTAACCCGATGGTTTAACCACCAGGGGGGAAATAATACAGACGTAGTCTCTGTAGAAATGCTGAAATAAATGTTTATAACTATCGATTTTTGACTAGGAAACAAGGAACAAATGTCTGGAAAAAATTGAGTACCATAACAAAAAATTTAAACAGCTGATTTGAAAAGGGAAAACATATAAGTGATCTTTTCACTTCAGTAAAGTTAGCAAGATATTCACAGATTCGACGTTTGTGGCTCAATACCTTCTGAACACGGGGGTATTTAGAAACATAACATACCTCTTTGGCAGTGGTGAATGTAGCAATTTGGGGGCCCAAGGCAAACACAAACATGGGGCCCCCTTACACAAAATTTTTGACAGTCTAATCTTTAACTGGATTTGCGAAACTCTCCCCTCTTCTGACATAAGTTATTTTCCCTTTTATAAGTCCTCCAGGTGTCGTTTCCTGTCTTTCTCTCCCTTTGAGTGCTTCAATATTTGCTCTGCTTTCTTCTTCCTGTCAGCGCTCCTGTGCTTTTGCCTTTCTTTTTTTGTCTGTTTTCCATTTTGGTCTATGCTTTCCTCCCTTTAAACATTTTCCACTGTCTTTCCTTTCTGCTTCCTTTTGATGTTTACATAGAAAAACGACGTCACTTTTGGAAATGAAGATTAAAGGTTTTGTTAAAGCAAGCTGCTGCTTTCTCTTATTGGAGCCACCAGGATAATTCCATTTCATGCTTAATGTTTTGACTACTGCTTCGAGTTTGTTACGAACGCTCCCGCCTCTCTTCTTCTTCTTAGTCAGCAGTTTGGTCAGCTTAAGCCTAACAAGGCAGCAGGCCCTGATGGTGTCCATCCACGCACCCTTAAAGTTTGTGCAGAGCAGCTTGCAGCTGTCTTCCACTACATTTTCATGTTGTCCTTGTCTGCTGCTAAAATACCTGTAATGTGGAAAACGTCTTGTCTTGTGCCGATCCCTAAGAAAACAGGTGTCAGCTGTACGTTGTCCAATCTTAGGCCTATTGCGTAGACATCACATTTAATGAAATGTTTTGAGAGAGTCGTCCTTAAATACCTAAGAGAACAGGTTGTTTCCTTCCAAGACCCCTTGCAATTTGCATATAGGAAGGGTGTGAGTGTGGATGATGCCCTTCTGTATCTGCTGGACATTATTTATAAACACCTTGAAAAAGCCAGCAGTTCAGTGCGACTTATGTTCTTTGATTTTTCTAGTGCTTTTAATACCATTCAGCCCCATATTTTAGGAAATAAGTTATTGGATTTTAAGCTGCACAATTCCACCACTGCCTGGATTTTAGACTAAAATCTAAGACTTAAACAGGCCTCAGTTTGGGAGGGTTGGGGGTAAGTGCTCGGACTTGATTTTTACGAACTCTGGTGCACCACAGGGGACAGTTTTATCTCCTTTTTTATTTACACCTTATACAGCTGACTATAGGCACAGTTTACCATCTGGTCACTTACAGAAGTTCTCTGATGACACTGCCCTACTGGGCCTGATCTCCCGGGGTGACGACCTGGCTTACAGGGAGGAAGTTAACTCCTTTGTTGGATGGTGTGATGCAAATTTTCTACAACTCAATGTTGGCAAAACACAAGAGCTGGTTATTGATTTTAGAAAGAAAAAACAAACATTCTCTCCAGTGGTCATCAAAGGCCAACTCTGACGACTCTGCCATAGTTGGCCTCATCACTGGTGAGGATGACTCAGAGTACAGACGGGGGACTCTGGACTTTGTGGACTGGTGTCAGCAGAACCACCTGCTGATCAACGCCGGGAAAACCAAGGAGTTGGTGGTGGATTTCAGGAGACGCAGACCCACCACAGTGACACCGGTGAACATCCAGGGAGTGGGCATTGAGATAGTGGACTCTTATAGGTACCTGGGTGCTCACCTGAATAATAAACTGGACTGGAGCCACAACACGGATGCTCTTTATAGGAAGGGTCAGAGCAGACTCTACCTGCTGAGGCGGCTGAGGTCATTTGGGGTACAGGGAGCGCTTTTAAAGAGCTTCTATGACTCTGTGGTAGCATCTGTCATTTTTTACAGCGTGGTATGTTGGAGCAGCAGTTTATTGGCAGCTGAGAGGAAGAGGTTGGATAAACTCATCAGGAAGGCCAGCTCTGTTCTAGGATGCACCCTAGACCCAGTGCAGGTGGTGGGAGACAGAAGGTCTCTGGCCAAAATAACATCTTTGATGGACAGAGTCTCTCACCCCATGCATGTAAATGTTGCTGAACTGCAGAGCTCCTTTAGTGACAGACTGCTGCATCCTAGATGCATGAAGGAGCGTTTCCGAAGGTCCTTCCTCCCTGCAGCTGTTAGACTGTACAATCAGAACTGCTCCCAAAAAAACAGTAGTCGGCATCAGTGCTGTAATAACTTCTACAATTATAACTTACACATTACTTTTTCTCAGCTTATACATGCAATAATTTATTGAAGGCTACATGTCTACTTTTTAATGAACGGGTAAAAAATAAACAATCTGCACTCTTTTAATCATCTTAAACTTTTAAAACTATTTTAACATCTTCAGTATCCTGCTATGCTTACACATTATGTGTGCGCTTATATAAACAACTGTATTGTACTCTGCTCTGGTAACTATTGTCCATGATGTAAATATGTAATAACTGTGCTTCTGTTCTGTGTCCTGCATTGTTTGTATATGTGTGATGTTGCTGCTGACACAACCAAATTTCCCCTTGTGGGACTATTAAAGGATTATTCTATTCTATTCTAGAAACTGTGGAGACATAAATATCTCGGGGTGTACCTCGACGATAAGTTAAACTGGAAAAGGAACAGTGACGCTGTTGTTAAAAAGGCCCAGTCCAGACTGTTTTTTCTTAGGAAGCTGAGATCCTTTGATATAAGTAGGAGGCTCTTGAATGTGTTTTATCAGGGGATTATGGCCAGTGTGTTGTTTTATGCTGTGTTGTGTTGGGGCAGGAGCCTCACTGCTGAGGACAAAAACAGGATCAACAAAATGATCAAGAAATCTGGCTCAGTGGTTGGGCAAGGCTTGGACTCATTTGACATGATCATCGACAAAAGGATGAAGAGTAAACTTAAGACAGTTATGACTCTGGAGGATCACTCCCTTCACCAGATTTTTAAGGATCTCGGGAGCTCTTTCAGTGGGCGAATGTTAATGCCCCGGTGCTCCACTGGACGTTTTAGGAACTCTTTTATTCCAGCTGCAGTGCGTTTTTACAATGAGCATTTCGTATGATTGTATATTTGATATTTTTATCATGATTGTGGCTTATAGCAGTGACCAGTGAATGTTTTATTGTGTGGATGTGCATGTTGTTTTTACTTGTCCAAGGCAATTCAATTTCCCCCTTGGGGATTAATAAAGACAACCTTAATAAAGACAACCTTACAATATTTGTGGTCTTATGGCACTTGGCAAACAACAATTTGGTGCATTACTGCCACCAACTGGATTGGAGTGGAATGACTACCAATCACTTCCTGTTTGTGCATCGGTGTCTTAAAGGAATACTCCATTGTGGCATTGACAGAGGGGTGCCAGCAGTCAGGGCTAGGGGGCCCCCCAACATAAGGGGGCCCCTGGCGGCCGCCGACCTATGCCTAATGGTAAAACCGCCACTGGTGTTCAGAAGGTATTGAGACGCAAAAGTCGAATCTGTGAATATCTTGCTAACTTTACTGAAGTTAATGACTCTCAGTAATAATAAATAAAAATGCAAATGGCTTTCAAAGTGCTTTACTCTATGGCCACAGACATGTGTACATGTTCATGTCTATGACTACGGCAGTTCCAGGCTCCAGCCAGCGTCAGCGTTAGCCACGTGGTGTCTCTTGCATTACATTGGATTGGCATGCGGCCAGGTGACGTCACAAAGCTTGCTTGCTGAATTCCACTCAGACACATTAGTCAGTGACCGGTTGAGCTGAAAGAAGCCATTACTTCGACAAATATTCTGTCTTCTGAGTTTAAAGAACATTTAAAACTGAGTTCAGATATGGAAAATACTTTTAAATTCCAAAAGGGCGTCTATCTTTGGAGCAGAATAACTTTATATCACATCGACAAAATTCTCAAACAACGCAATTTTGGACACTTGGTTCAGTGTACTGATACTCAGACTGGTGAAACATTTGCTGTTAAATGTATCCGAAAAAAGTTTGCAGAGAAATACAGACAAGAAGCCAACATCTTACATCATGTTTCAAACCTGGATCAGACGAAAATCATTTGGTGATGTTTAGAGAAAGCTTTTCTTATCAGGAATGGTACTTTTTAGTCTTTGGGAAACTGGACATGACATTAATGGACTACATGAGAAAAAGAGATGGTAACCTTTGAGTTTAAACAAAATTAGGATTATTGCTCATCAGATGCTTTTAGCCTTGGATTCCTTGAAACAACCTGACGTAACTCACTCTAAAGTTACTCCAGAAAACATTATGTTAGTTGACCACGAATTACAGCCGTTTAGCGTTAAGCTAATTGGCTTTGGGAACGCGGCTTCAACATCTCTATCGCAACAGGATATTCCACAAGCCTGTGGCTACAGCCCTCTGGAAGTTTTCTTAGACAGTCAGGATGAAAGCGTTGATGTGTGGATACTTGCCTGTACGCTGGCTTTCTTGTATCTGGGTTTTCCACTATTCCCAACTTGTAATGAGTACTTTTATGTAAAAACTATAGTACGGCTGTTGGGTATGCCCGATGACAGTTTATTGAATGGGGTGGAGGACTCAACACTTTTTTAATCCTGCATTTTCTTGGACTTTTAAATCATTTGATGATTATTTAGAAGCAACGGGAAAGCCATTTGACAGAAATTCTGAAGAGTATGAAGATTTACTCTCTCTGAATCATTTACTGAATTCAGGACCAAGGGAGCAAAGCTTTATTGAGCTAGAAGACAAGAAGGCTTTTATAGACCTGTTAAAAGCAATGTTACGACTGAATCCTGACAGGATCCTTCCAGCAGAAGCTCTGGAACATAGATTTATTACCATGGAGCACCATGCCAGTAGTAAATGCAAATATGTTACTATTGCCCATGGATTAACAGAAGGGGGTAAGAATCTGTACAAAAACTAAGAGACAGAGCACGACTTAAAAAACTCAGAGATGGTAAATCAGGATTTGTCGGATGAACAAGCAGAAAGAACTATACCGTTAAAGAAGGGTGATGTTATTCGAAGGTCATCAGCTGTTTACTGTGTGGAAAAACAGCTCGGATCAGGAAGTTTTGGAGGGGTTGTAATGTGTAAAGTCTAAGGAACAGATGAACGAGTCGCAATAAAGATCATTTTAAACGAGGAAAATGCGACACATGAACTGGACGCAATGAAATACCTGATGAATCTTGACTCTACGCAAAATTATATACCCAAGTTAATAGAAGCATTTCAACATAACAATATGTTTTGCTTTGTGTACGAGCTGTAGCTTCCGGAAATGGTCTGTTTTTCAATCTACAGGTCACCTCTTCAGTATCGGTCATTTGGAGACATAAGTCTCCAACTGGAGCTCTGATCTACACAAGAGACTGTTGCTTCAAGGCCCTTCCAGGCTCACTCTTATCTAAGACTGGTATTTATTCACAGCACAAGACAGAAGAACTTTTAAAACTTATAAGTTAAACAATCATTAAATAAACGTTTGTTTATATTCACTTATAACAATTAGAATATTATGAAATGCTTTCAGTAATCTGTGCTTGAATGACTGAAGTTTGAAATGAATGTTATATTATTACATTGATTTATATGTGGATCAGTAGCGTTGATATGACAAGGCCATCACCATCTACACCAGACACAAAGACAAATTAAAGTTAAGTTAAACCCATGGCACATAGATTTTCTTTACCCCAGATCAGAGCATCCGGTATCTCAAGGAGGCGTGTGTTCTGGGGTTGTCTTGGTAATATTCCTTAACATGGCACGCTCCGATTGGCCACACATATCATAACATGAGAATATTAAAACAGAATCACTCTGGTGATTCAGCAGTTTCAATCAGTCAGTCAGTCGGAGTCGGAGTCGCATTCCAGCTTCTCATCATCCAGCATTTGTTCTAGAGAGCGCTTCGGAACATCCGTCCGGAGCGTCCCCTCTTTAACCTTGAGCAATTGTGACAAGCTGCCAAACCTTGCTAAAAGCTGCCTACTGCTGACACAGCAAAACGGTTCCTGCAGAACAAAGCTTATATTGTCCGACTCCTTAAGAGTCTTTCGAGAAGCAAACGGTTCCATCCAACCTGTGTGCCTGGCGACATCTCTGGACTGGAGAAGTTGGCGCTGTGGTAAGTCTACTGGACCTGGGCGCCCAGAGGTCATCCGACCTCGACGACTTCCAGATCCATGAAGAGGGTCTCCGAGAAGGGTGAGGTAGAACACAGTGTGATTGCGTCTGATGCTTTTTTGATGGAATCAACCTCATAGCTTAACGCAAACCAAATTCTTTCCCTTTACACCTAGAACTCAGCTTTCCCAGATACGGAAGTTCTGATAACATCATGTTCACACATAGGCACCATACATTACGTCTCCTCCATCTAGATTCATCCATCATTGTAAATATTAGTTAACTTGTCATATTTTATTGTTTGGAAAATAAATTTTTACTTTTACAAACCTGACTCTTTCATGAATCAAAACAAATTGTTTACAAACCATGAATAAACAAAGAATTCTAGAATCTTCTGATTAAACATACAAGACCAAGCAGGTTGATATTATATATTTATATAGAGTATCACAGCTTATTGGTCATAAGTAGAGTTAATATATTAAGCTCTTAAAGCACTCAATTTACCAAATCCTTACAGAATTCTTGGATCGAAGTCTGTTCGATTTGATGAAACAAACAGATTGGATTCCTTTGAATTTGTCTGAAATCAGATATTTTGCCAAACAGCTGTTAGAAATGCTTGACTTTCTTTGACAAGTCAATGTCACTCACAGAGACATCAAACCAGACAATATCATGCTGGTTAATCATGACACAACCGTTTAGGGTGAAGCTAATCGATTTTGGACTTGCTGTCAGAACATACCAGTTATCAGAGAACGATCTCATTCAGGCTTTATCTTACCGGGCACCTGAGATCTTGTAAAGTTCCTCGGTCTACCTGACACCCAGTCTCTAAGTACAGGTTGGCAGGCCAAACGCTTTTTCACACTTGCCAAGAGCAAGCCTGAACCTTTTTGGAGACTTAAAACGCCTAAGGAATATGAGCAGTTCACAGGAAGCAAGATTAAGAAGAGTAACCCAATTTATGATTCGTTTAACTCTCTACATGATATGGTGAAAATGCTTCCACAGATGGAAGATCAAGCTGAGATCGAAGATGTGAAAGCATTAGTATTGATTTTATTAAGAAGATGTTACGTGTTAATCCTGGAGACAGGATCCTTCCAGCAGATGCCTTGGGTCACACCTTTATAACTATCAGTCATTTAGACGACGCCAGGAACAGTCCATATGCAACTATGGCTCATGACTTAATGACAAGGCGTAAAGATAGGAGCTCAAACAGTTTTGCAACTCAAAGTTAATTCAGCAGTGACTAGATGATGCAATCTGCTGGGTCTTATTAGATAGAAAACCTATAACTAATAGGAATACTTAACTGAATTCAATGTACTTTATAATAAGTTAGTTTCTTTAGTAAAGTTAGCTAATCACAGGAAAATCTCTCAGAGGCAGTCAGCACAGATGTTGAACTAAATACAGAAATTATCGCTACTGAGAACTCGACAGTAGATAATATTGAGCCACAGTTTGTTGAGGTCGAAACAAAGGTCACGACTTTAACTACCGTAAAACGATTCTTCACAAATATGTGGAATCAGTTCACGTACATGGGTGAATCATGAATCATGATACCCTACCTCCCATTATTACTGGATCTGTTTATCAAACTCCCATCGGTCGTGGGAGAAGGCTGCAGTAATCGAGGCGGGAGATGACAGTAGATTGCAACAGGAGCTGGGTGGCATGTTGTGTTAGGTATGGTCTGATCTTTCGTATGTTATACAGCGCAAAGCGGCATGAACGAGCAACAGAGGCAACATGATCTTTAAAGGTCAGGTGTTCATCAATCACAACACCCAGATTTCGAACTGCTTTTGAAGGAGCCAGCGATAGGAAGTCATTTTTGACTGAGATATTGTGCTGTATGGATGGTTTTGCTGGGATGACAAGTAGTTCAGTTTTAGAGAGGTTGAGTTGGAGATGGCGGATTTCATCCATTTTGATATGTCAGAGAGACAGTTTGACATTCGTGCAGAGACAGTGTGGTCGTCCGGTGGAAATGACAGATAGAGCTGGGTGTCTTCTACGTAGCAGCGGTAGGAGAAGCCATGTGATCGAATGATCTCACCCAGTGAGGTGGTGTATATGGCAAAGAGAAGAGGTCCTAGTACTGAGTCCTGGGAGACTCCTGTGGCAAGATGGTGCACGGTAGAGGATTGTCCAAGCCAAGATACACTGAATGATCGTCCTGTGAGGCACAATTCAAACCAGGCGTGTGCTTTCTCTGTGATGGCATGCTAGAGAGTGCGGACAAAAGGAAGCCATGGTTGACAGCGTCAAATGCAGCCGATAAGTCGAGCAGGATAAGCACTGAGGATTTGGCAGTCGCTCTAGCTTCTTTTAAGGATTCAGTGGAGTGGCCCTTTTTGAACCCAGCTTGGTAAGGGTCAAGTAGACAGTTTTGTGAGAGGTTCTGTGATCTGCTTGAAAGCCACCCTTTCAATGATTTTGGACAGAAAAGTGTCATGATCTGCGTCTGCCCCTTCCCTCATGTGTCTCCTGGTGTTCCCCATCCATCTCTAGGTTCTCCTGTTGTGTATCCTAGCGCCCTCTTGTGTCATTGTCTACGCCTTCCTCATGTGTTCCCAGAGCTGCAGCCCCTCTAGTCCCCCCCCCCCCCAGGTATCTCCCTCCAGGTCCTGTGCTCCCCGTGGTCCTCCTTAGTCACGCACCTGTAGTGTCTCTTTCTGTAGTGTTTTCCTTTAGTTTCTGCTGTTCATCTATTAGTCTCTTTTGGTGTGTTTCTCTCCCCAGATTGTTAGTTATTTGGCTCTTCTTGTTTTTAGGTTCTGTCTTAGATCATGTTATTTTTCTTCCTCCTCAACTCACTGCCCTCTTCCTGATTAGTAATTGAGTTCACCTGTTCTCTCTCTCCCCACACACCTGCAGTTCATCTCTCTCTCATCCTCCCCAGTGTATATAGCCCTGTCTGTGTCTCCGTATGTTTGTCGGTCCATTGTTTTCTGTCAGCTCTCGTCTCGTTTTGGATCTCTAGTTTTTCCTGTACTTCTTGAGTCTCTAGTGTTTCTCTTGGATCTCCAGTTCAGTTTTTGGATATTTTGGATTTTGGCTTCCAGCCCTTTGGATTTATTTTCGTTTTGTTCATCCTAAATAAAAGGATTTTACTTTGTCTCCACTCCTGCCTCGTGTCGTCCTGGGTTCTGCATTTTGGGTCCTAACCTCCTCCTGGCTCGTCTCGTGACAAAAAGGGAGGAGAGAGAGAGGTCGGTAGTTCTCCACATGATTTGGAGGAAGAGATGGGTTTTTTTTAACAGCGGTTTAACCTGAGCATGCTTGAGAGAGGTGGGAAATGTACCGGATGTCATTGAAGCGTTGATCACATGTATGACTGCTGCGGCTACTGTAGGAGCAATAGCTTGGAGCAGCTTACTCGGAATGGGGTAGAGTGGGCATGTAGTAGGGCGGCTGCACGTGAGAAGCTTGGACACACAGTTCTCAGTGAGAGGGGAAAAAGAGGAAAATGAAGCAGCAGGGCTTGAGATGGCTGGGTTAGAAGGACTTTGTGGTAGCGAATGTTCAGGAGTGGCCAGTTGAGTAAACTGTTTGCTCATAGCTGCCACTTTGTCAGTGAAGAATGAGGCAAAGGTGTCAGCTGATATATTGTTGGGAGGGGCGAGCAGTTTTGAATGTTGAAAATAGTTTCTGAGAGTCAGTAGAGCTGAGAAATTTGTCAGTGTAGAAAGCTTTCTTTGCATCAGTGATACTGGCAGAGAATGAGGACAGTAATTCAGGAAATTTCAATTGATCACCAGGATCTTTTGTTTTGCGCCATTTCCGTCCCGCAGCTCTAAAATTGGTACGTGGAGACTGGAGGGTGTCATTTAGCCAAGGGTGCGACTGAGAGGATCTAGCAGGTCTAGTGGCTAAAGGGCACAAGTTGTTAAGACAAGACTAGAGTGTAGAGCAGAGTGACTCGGTGGCATCATTCACTTCATAAGCAGAAAATGTGCTGGGAGATGCAAGAGTGGAGGCAACAAGAGAGAAGTGGTTGGGTGCCAGATTGCGGAGGTTGCGGCGGAATGAGACCATTGGGGAGGAAGCAGTGGACCTCCCTTGTAGAGTCGGGTTGAAATGGATGAAGTAATGATCGGAAAGATGCAGCGGTGAGACAGAGATTGTGTCGAAGTGTGGGGTAATAATTGTAAAAGTTTACTACAATCCCTCTTCAAACTCCAAACATGTTCAATAAGGAACACAAACACAAATGCAACCAATTCAGCATTTCCAGTTACTTCCCCTTTAAGAGAAACCAGCAACCATTGATGACCAGCGTTACAAAGTGCTTCACAAAAACACACACAATAAACCACAAAGCATTTAAAATAGCATTAAAATAAACTATACATTTTTAATAAACGTGGTAGGTGGTGGTCTGGTAGTGATCTGGGATTATGAAAAAACAATTAACTATAAATGTTGGCTCTGGAAGCGCTGTGCAGATCTTTGTTGCCTAACCTGTTGCAGAGCGTCCTAACTTAACTGGTCATCCAGGACATCTGGTTAAAGAAAATGATAGAAATAAATCTTTGGCACACCACTGGCTTACTTATTTATTCATTTTTTTTGCAGGGTCACAGGTTGATGGCAGAGGGAGGAGACATCCAGATTCCTGCACTGAGCTTAACAAGTACTGGGAGGCGGCATCTCTGGGATAGTTTGTTATTAGTTGTCCCTTTTGTGGGATCCTGAGACAGAAACTCAACAGATCAGCTCCTAACTAACCCGGTCTTCTCTCTGACGCAAACTGATTTGCCTTCAGATTCAATTTGTGGACAACTTAGAGCTTTTAATTTGGGGAAAGTTTCCCAGTTTCTTCAAACCTGTAAATGTGTGGGAAAAATGCAAAAATGAAGTGCTGTTAGCTGCTGCTGCCCATTGAAAAACAGAAGAGAGACGTCTGCGACAGTAAGTTCATGCATTTTTTATATTTTTCAAGCAACCAAATAAGCGTTTACCTGTTTAAACGTTTAACTTATATATTGTTCAGATCTTATTTTACACAAACTGAGTAAAACAGATTTTACTTGTAAAAAGGAATATTAAAGTTGGATATCACCGATAACCAATCAGCTTTGTTCATGGAGCTGTGGGTCTGACTGCGGTGTTGATCAGGTGCTGGTGGTGTGTTTATTCTTCTTGTTTGAGTGTCTTTTTAGTATTGACATGCTAAGTTTCAGCCGTGTGTGTGTGTGTGTGTGTGTGTGTGTGCAGTTGAACTTCTAAAGAAAGATCGGTGAAAACCACAACTAAACCACAAACATTCATTTTAGTTCAAAAATATTTGTTGCCAACGTTTGGAGTAAAGTCAGTGGAGTGTTTCATGTTTCGTGATGATGATGTTTCCTAATCCACCACCAGGATTCTCCCAGATGTTCAGGGCATTCATGGATCAAACGCTGACGATAGTTCTGACACTCTTACTCTTATGGTGCCTGGACACACAAGACACTAGAGGTCAGATGGTCGGAGCCCATGATACAAACAAGCAGTCGTCATGCTCCCCTAATGCAAAAGCAAGTCGTTGCTCCTACACCTTCATTGTTCCACAGCAGAAACTGACTGGGACTCTTTGTTTGAACACACACTCCTCTTCGCCAAACCGCTCTGAGGTGGCGCAGCTGCAGGCAGAGCTCAAACAGCAGCAGGAGCAGCTGAGGAAGCTCCAGCACCAACTGGAGCAGGAAGACTCTCTTGTTATGGAGGTGAGAGCCCTGCGCAAGGAGAGCAACAGCATGAATACTCGCATTGCCCAGCTCTATGCCCAGCTGCTACAGGAAGTCATCCACAAGAAGGACCAGGTTTTGGAGCAGCAACGGGTGGAGAACCTCCTTCTAAATGCTACAACACAGGTGAGCAAAGAACCACAAAGAAAGCTACTTCCTATTCATCATTAAACCGACTTTACACCTGCTGGGGGCTTGGGACACGCCAGGCATTAGAGGTGTCCAGTAATTACAGGGAACTGGAGAAGAAATATGGAGCCCTCACCTCCACGATAAGCTCCCAGAATCAGTTCATCAGCCGGCTGGAGAAGCAGTGCCAGTGCAAGGATTCCAGCAAGCCCTCTCTGGTGGGACACAAGCTCTTTACGATGTAAGCTAAACATGTTCACATGAACTAAGATCGATGTGTTGTTCGTGTTGGGTTTAACAGGTGATGACGGAAGCAACAGACAGCCGGTCTAAAGAGCATCATAATTACAGCTCTGAAGTCAACAAAGGGCCCAACGATGTTCAAAGGGACCAAAGTGCCACCTCACTGCAAACAAAACCAGAGGAAGCTCACCCCAGAGCTCCGACTGAAACGCCTTTTGTTAGCTTCCTTGCCACAAAATCTCCAGGTACACCAGAGTCCCACACATTCCACAGTAACAGGCTGTGTGTAGAGCCGTATCAGCGTTATTTAGCTGTTTAGATAAGCAGCAGAAGCTGATGGAGTCACTGACCCACGGGTGAAAGTCTTATCTTCTTGGGAATGCCTAAACAACGTCAGCTGCTCAGAACTTTAGCTTTACAACGAACAGCACATTTGCTTGACACGTTGTTACTTAAACTCACACAATTGTAAGTGTAGCAGTTAGAGCTGAAGCAACACCATCTTGGATGTGACTCAGCACTTCCTAAATGACTGATGAAAGAGTGCTGCTTGCGACACTGAGCTTATGTAAAAACTCCTGCGATGGGAGCTTATTAGGCATTATCGCTCCTCATGGGAGATTCTCTGCTATGTATACATTTGTGTCAGTGCTGATGCCTGTTTCCACCTTATCTCTGTGGTGTGAGACACTCAACATGAGCTGGAACAAAAGAAAAAAAAAGGATTCTCCAACTAGATAAACTGAAGCCGCAGAGCTTCTTTGATCTGTTTAACATCACAATTATTTTGCGAACTCCAAACAGCCCCTCTGACATTTATATTTAAAATGTCAGACATTTATAGATAGAAGCACATTCACCTACTACTGCATGTGTTAGTTGTGTATGTGTCCTTGGCTCAGGACCATGGCGGGATTGCCAGCATGTTCTGGACTCAGGAGAGACTACCAGTGGGATCTATCTGATCCGCCCTGCAAACACCAACCGTCTCCTGCAGGCCTGGTGTGAGCAGAGTCATGAGCAGGGAGGGTGGACTGTCATCCAGAGGAGACAGGATGGATCAGTCAACTTCTTCAGGACATGGGAGCAGTACAAGGTCATGCATCTTTAAAACCTGGCAATTGCACTGAGGGTGATTATTGTTATATTAATCAGCTGCTGCAGTGGATTTATGAAGCTGTGTCGCTGATTTACACATCAGTCGTAAATGCTCGTGTAATGTGCTTATTTGCTATTTAAATAAATCAAATGTGAACCAAGTGTTCCATTAAAGCCCATATACTGCAGTGATTTCTTTTGAGAAGCATGATGTTAGTGCAAGGGCGTGAGTGAGGCCATGAACATTTGTCTTCAACTATAAAAGATGCTGTCATTAAAACCTAATTAAACATCTTTGAGACAGTTAAACATTTTATTTTCTAAATTTGTGCTATAGTGACAAAAAACTGAGTAAATTTAGCAGACATTAAAGTATTGTGTTTGTGTGTTCCAGCAAGGCTTTGGGAACCTGAATGGGGAGTACTGGCTCGGTCTGGAACACCTCTACTGGCTCTCTAAGCAGAGCAAATACAAGCTGCGCGTGGCCCTGGAGGACTGGCAGGGTCGACAAGTGTTTGCGGAGTATGACAGCTTCCACCTGGAACCGGAGAGCGACTGGTACCGCCTGCGTTTGGGTCAATACCAGGGCAACGCTGGGGACTCTTTCTCATGGCACAACAACAAGGCCTTTACAACTCTGGATCGAGACAAGGACAGCTACACGGGTCTGATCCTGCTCCAAAACTCTCCCATCTGAGGAGCATTTGTGTGTTCATAATCATTTCTTCTCCTTTGCTGCACCAACAGGTAACTGTGCTCACTACCAGAAAGGAGGCTGGTGGTACCACATGTGCGCCCACTCTAATCTGAATGGTGTGTGGTATCGAGGCGGACACTACCGAAGCCGCTTTCAGGACGGGGTGTACTGGGCAGAGTTCCACGGAGGCTCCTACTCGCTGAAAAAAGTTTCCATGATGATTAAACCCACATAGCTACATCACTGCATGCATGAAAGAAGCATATCAACCCAGGCATGGACACCACAAAGGGCCATGTGGATCAAAATGTTTTGTGTGTCTGCATCATAAATAAAATGTTTAAACTTGAAAGGAAGACAGGTAAATACTAATTACAGGTTGAACACCAAGTTTTGTCTTTTTTTTGTTGCCCACTTTTTATGTTTCAATAAAACTGAATTAAAGTAACAAATATACTCAGGTTTTTAAAGAAGAAAATATGATTACCAGCTGCATAGAATACTCATTGGGAGGGATCATCATCAACAGTTGCGCCACAAAGTGTTTCCTGTTTCCTGTTCACAAGGGCGTACGTTTTCCCTTAGAGCCCGCTTTCTTTTTCTACCTACACACATTTAACTGTCATCAGCGGGTCATCAGCCAACTCTGAGCCAAGAGTCGGCTCGTCCGGTCAGAGAAGCAGACGATAAATCACACGAATCCTCGAGCTCCTGCAGCTGCTGCAGCATGCTGCCTCTTAGGATGCTGGGCCTTCTCCTGCTCTGCTTGCCTCTGTGTGGTGAGTGAAAACGATGCTCTGACAAGCTTCAGTCATAACGGTCAGCTCTTTATGTTTAGTGTTTGGTTTTGATGTGCTTTCTCGATTTTCTTTTCTTTTGATCATCGCCACACGGATGATGGGATGTGTGAAAGTAAAAGTCAAAATGAAAAATATAAAATCAACAGATGATATGAAAGGACACAACCTTTTCTTTAGTTTTAAATAACAAGAGTCCATGGAGTGAGGTGGGGGTCAGGTGGATGAATTGCTTTGAGTTATGATAATTTGCACTGTTGTGTCTCCTGTGAACAGAGGCTCATCAGGACATGCAGGGGACTTATACCCTGGCACGGTTTACTAAACAAACTTCTCATAACTCAGAGTAGGGTCCCTGCCTGATCTTTGCCACTGCCAGGCTCCGTAAAACTTTACATTATTTGCTAGAATTTTTCATCAGGCAACAGGAAACCTACAGACCAACAGGATGAAATGAGTGGTGTTTAATAGGGAGGGGCAGGTGTTGTAAAGTTTGTGGAAAAAACCCTTCTGTGCTAACAGCTGAATGTGCAAACTGGGCTGGCGGCACAACATGGGTGTGGTGGTGATCTTTAGGTCATTTCAAAGTAACTCAGCAGTTTAACTAGTCTTGATGCCGCACACCACAGAGCTTACACAAATACACACCAGTTTAAAATGCATTTAAAAGACATTTGTATGGAGAAAATAACAAGAAACTGTGTCAAACTTGTCTGTTTTGTATGTTTTATGCAAATCTCATGGTTAGAACTTGAGAAATGATCCGACGATAATGTTTTAATGCAAGTTTATTTACGTTCTATTCATATACCTTTAAAAAGGTGTTGCAATTCAGATATTTATTTAAATTTTGGTTAAAGCATATCTTGTAAGTGAAGTTTCCATTAAAAATTACAAACATGATAGGCCGCAGATGCATAATTTCATCGTGCATTTGACAGGACTTCATATCAGCAGAGGGCAGCAAAGTGCTTCATGGCATTGGTATTCTATATCTACAGATGCAGGGAACACGTGCCCCCTCTCACTCAACCCTCTCATTGTGGTGGACCCTCCTGTGGTCGAGTTTGGAGACCACGTCTATGTAAACTGCTCCACGGAGGAAGAATTTGAAGAAATCACCCTGATGTTAGGAAACACTCAAACCAAAAATGAAGAGTTTGACAATGTCGCTTTCAGCTTTGCCAAGATGACAGACTGGGATATGAAGTCAGAATGCAAAATAAAGCTAAACAACTCATTTGAATGCAGCAAAGAGTTGGACATAATTCTATACCGTAAGTGTGATTTCAAATGAATACAGACAAGTGGGTAGGAAGATCAAAACAACATATACAACACACAAACATGAACTAACATCTGTTTTACATTTTTTTCTGTCAAACAGAAATCCCAGAGGTCCATCTCTTTATAACAGAGACAAAAACTTTGGGCGAGGAGACAAATTACAAACTTCAGTGTTACGTCTGTGATGTTGCTCCTGCTCAAAACCTTACAGTGAGGTGGTACAGAAGTGATGAAATCCTGGATGTGCAGGTCTATTCTGAGACAACCAAGACTCCTGTGAACACATCCAGCATGCTGGTGGTCAATGTCACCAGAGATGAGAATGCTGTTGAGGTTAGATGTGAAGCTCAGCTGGAGCTAGGACCGCACGGACCTCAACATCCTGTCGTTTCCCAGACACTCAATCTCTCAGCTCTCTGTGAGTCAACATCTTGTCTTTTCACAGTGTTTTATTTTAAAATTTAAATTTACGGTGAAAAATTATTTAATGTAGGGTCATTTTCTGTCAGAAGATGAATAAATTCAAAATCTTGATCTGTGTTTTTTCCCTCAGATGCTCCTGAGTTCAGGACAAACCAGAGTAGACACATCATTGTAAATGAGGGTGAAGATGTCAGTCTGACCTGTGAAGCAGATGGGATTCCTCCTCCTAAGTACCAATGGACCATTAATGGAATTGATGCACTGGAAACCTCAGATACTCTGAAAATTATTAACGTTAACAAAAGTGCCACATACAGCTGCACAGCCTCCAATAAACATGGAAATGTGACGGTGAACGTTTCTGTTGACGTGCCTGAAGTAACCACAACAGCAGCTCCAGCAGCCATGGCCTCTCCTCAGGCTCTGACACCACAAGGTACTCACTTACAGAACTTCCCAGGTGTTTTTAATCACACTAATATAATTATGCTGTTCCAAAGGAAATTGACGTCTTTATTTCTTTTATGGGGTCATGCACAATGGTTCTTTAGATTTCTGAAGATCTTTCAAAAACGTTTTCTTTGGCTTTTTTCTCTGATCTTAGTCAAGCCCTTGAAAACTCAGTGGGCAGTGTGTACTAAAAGATTTGTAAAATGCCCAAGTATAGGACTCATGATAGTCTGAATCTGCAACATGCTATTGACAGCAGATGAACAATACTTGAATAACATCTTTAAGACATAGGAAAATAAATCCAGTCCATCCATTCATCCATTTTAATCCGCTTATCGGGATTCGGATCGCAGGGGCAGTAGCCTAAGTCGAGAGGCCCAGACTTCCCTCTCCCCACCCACTTGGACCAGTTCCTCCGGGGAAATCCCAAGGCGTTCCCTGGCCAGGTGAGAGACATAGTCCCTCCACCGTGTCCTGGGCCTTCCTGTAGGCCTCCTCCAGGTTGGACGTGCCCGGAAAACCTCACCAGGGAGGCGCCCAGGAGGCATCCTGACCAGATGCCCGAGCCACCACAACTGGCTCCTCTCGATGTGGAGGAGCAGCGAATCTACTCCGAGCCCCTCCCGGATGGCTGAGCTTCTCACCTTATTTCTAAGGGAGAGCCCAGCCACTCTGCGGAGAAAACTCTTTTTGGCCGCTTGTATCCACGATCTCATTCTTTCGGTCATTACCCAAAGCTCATGACCATAGGTGAGGGTAGAAACGTAGATCGACCAGTAAATCGAAAGCTTTGCCTTCTGACTCAGCTCTCTCTTCACCACGACAGGCCGGTACAATGCCCGCATCACTGCAGATGCAGCACCAATCCGCCTATCGAAATCACGCTCCAGTTTTCCCTCACTCGTGAACAAGACCCCAAGATACTTAAACTCCTCCACTTGGGGCAGGACCTCATCCCTGACCCGGAGAAGTCATTCTACCCTTTTCTGAATCAAGACCATGGTCTCACATTTAAAGGAGCTGATTCTCATCCCAGCTGCTTCACACTCGGCTGTGAACTGCTCCAGCGAAAGCTGAAGATCACGTTCTGATGAAGCCAGCAGGACCACATCGTCTGAAAAAAGCACAGACCTGATCCTCAGGCCACCAAAAAGGATGCCCTCCACACCTTGGCTGCATCTAGAAATCCTGCCCATAAAGGTTATGAACAGAATCGTGACAAAGGGCAGCCTTGGCGGAGTCCAACTCTCACTGGGAACGAGCCCGACTTACTGCCGGCAATGCGGACCAAGCTCTGACACCGGTCATACAGGGACCTAACGGCCCGTATCAGAGGGCCTGGTACCCCATGCTCCCGGAGTACCCCCCCACAGGGCCCCCCGAGGGACGCGGTCAAACACCTTCTCCAAATCCACAAAACACATGTGGACTGGTTGGGCAAACTCCCATGCTCCCTCCAGGATCCCCCTAAGGGTATAGAGCTGTTCCAGTATTCCACGCCCAGGACAAAAACCACGTTGCTCCTCCTGAATCTGAGGTTCAACAATCCGACAGACCCTCCTCTCCAGAACCCCTGAATAGACCTTACCAGGAAGGCTCAGGAGTGTGATCCCCCTGTAGTCGGAACACACACTGTGGTCCCCCTTTTTAAATAAGGGGACCACCACCCCGGTCTGCCAGTCCAGAGGGACTGCCCCTGATGTCCACGAGATATTGCAGAGCCGCGTCAGCCAGCACAGCCCTCACAACATTCAGAGCCTTAAGGAACTCCGAGCGGATCTCATCCACCCCTGGAGCCTTGCAACAGAGGAGCTTTTTAACCACCTCAGTGACCTCAGCACAGAGATTTGAGAGGTCAACCCAAAGACCCCAGACTCTGCTTCCTCACTAGAAGACGTGTCGGTGGGATTGAGGAGGTCTTCGAAGTATTCTGCCTACTGATCCACAACGTCCTGAGTAGAGGTCAGCAGCTCACCTTCTCCAAAATAGATAGTGTGGGTAGCGCACTGCCCCCCCCCCCAATGGTGGACCAGAATCTCCTTGAAGCCGTACGGATGTCTTGCTCCATGGTCTCACCGAACTCCTCCCATGCCCGGGTTTTTGCCTCGGCGACCACCCGAGCCACATTCTGCTTGGACTGCCGGTACCCGTCAGCTGCCTTTGGAGTCCCACAGGCCAAAAAGACCTGATAGGACTCTTTTTTCAACTTGACAGCATCCCTAACTGCCAGTGTCCACCAGTGGGTTCAGAGGTTGCCACCACGACAGGCACAGATGATCCTGCGGCCACAGCTCTGATCGGCCACCTCAACAATGGAGGCACGGGAAAGGGTCCATTCAGACTCAATGTCCCCCGCCTCCCCCGGAACATTTTGGAAGTTCTGTCAGAGGTGGGAATTGAAGCTCCTTCTGACAGGAGACTCCACCAGACTTTCCCAGCAGACCTTCACAATACGTTTAGGCCTGCCTGGTCTGACCGGCATCCTCCCCCACCATCTGAGCCAACTCACCACCAGGTAGTGGTCAGTTGACAGCTCCACCCCTCTCCTCACCCGAGTGTCCAAGACATGCGGCCGCAGGTCAGATGAAACAACAACAAAGTCGATCATCGAGCTGCGGCCTAAGGTATCCTGGTGCCAAGAGCACATATCGACACCTTTATGTCTGAACATGGTGTTCATTATGGACAATCCATGACTGGCACAGAAGTTCAATAACAAAACACAGCTCAAATTCTGATCGGGGGGGTGGGGGTGGGGGGGGGTCCTCCCAACCACACCTCTCCAGGTCTCACTGTCGTTGCCCACGTTAAAGTCCCCCAGCAGAAAGAGGGAGTCACCAGAAGGAGTGTTCTCTGGCACCCCCTCCATGGTCTCCAAAAAGGGTGGGAAGTCTGAACTGTAGTTTGGTGTATAAGCACAGACCACAGTCAGGATCTGTTCCCCCACACGTAGGCGGAGGGAGGCTACCCTCTCATTCACTGAGGTAAACCCCAACGTACAGGCACCAAGATGGGGGGCAACTAGTATGCCCACCCCTGCTCGGTGCCTCTCAGTGGGAGCAACTCCAGAGTGGTAGAAAGTTCAACCCCTCTCAAGGAAACTGGTTCCAGAGCCAGAGCCATGCGTTGAGGTGAGTCCGAATATATCCAGTCGGAACCTCTCAACCTCACACACCAACTCAGGCTCCTTCCCCACCAGAGAGGTGACATTCCATGTGCCAAGAGCCAGCTTCTGTAGCCGAGGATCAGACCGCCAAGGTCCCCGCCCCCCCTTGACTACCACCCGTCACACACTGCACCCCTTTTACCCCTCCCACGAGTGGTGAACCCATGGGAAGGGGGACCCACGTTTCCTCTTCGGGCTGTGCCCGGCCGGGTTCCATGGGTGAAAGCCCAGCCATCAGGTGCTCGCCAATGTGCCCCACCTCCAGACCAGGCTCCAGAGGGGGGCACCGGTTACCCACGTCCGGGCGAGGGAACACGGTTTCCATTTATATTATTCATCATAAGAGGTCTTCGGGCTGCTCTTTGTCTGATCCCTCACCTGGGACCTGTTTGCCATGGGTGACCCTACCAGAGGCTTAAAGCCTCAGGCATCTTAGCTCCTAGGATCATTGGGACACTCAAACCCCTCCACCATGGTAAGGTGGCAGCCCAGGGAGAGGAATATAATAAATCCAGTGTTAACCCTAAATGCACCATGCATCTGTTAGACCTCGGACCAAGTTTTAAACCAAAAGATCATTAGAAATTATTTGTAGATACTTTTTCAGATGAGAAAATTGTGTAATCTTTCACCACCTTTATTCTACTGAATATGTGCACAGAAAAAAATAATGGCAACCCATCAGGAAGCAGAATTTTGCTCAAGAGCACTTTGAGAGGTTACTAGAAATGTAATTCATTGAAAGCCATTTGCCAGGAAGGAAGGATGACCTGATACTTTTTCACAGTACATGTTGGGTAATGTGTTTTTGTTTATTCTGTTTTATAGAAATCCCAGAAGTCCTCTTCTCCATAATAAGCACTGATGTTCAGGGTATTGTGAGCCGTTACCTACTGCAGTGCGTGGTGGTCGGTGCCACTCCTGCTGAAAACATCTTGGTCAAGTGGTACAAGAACGATGTAATCATAAAGTCGGTCCATGAACCAGCCAGAACACCTGTGAACACATCCAGCATGCTGGTGGTCAATGTCACCAGAGATGAGAATGCTGTTGAGGTTAGATGTGAAGCTCAGCTGGAGCTAGGACCACACGGACCTCAACATCCTGTCGTTTCCCAGACACTCAATCTCTCAGCTCTCTGTGAGTCAACATCTTGTCTGTTCACAGTGTTTTGTTTTAAAATTTAAATTTACAGTGAAAATGATCTAATTTAGGGTCATTTTCTGTCAGAAGATGAATAAATTAAAAGTCTTGATCTGTATTTTTTCCCTCAGATGCTCCTGAGTTCAGGACAAACCAGAGTAGACACATCATTGTAAATGAGGGTGAAGATGTCAGTCTGACCTGTGAAGCAGATGGGATTCCTCCTCCTAAGTACCAATGGACCATTAATGGAATTGATGCACTGGAAACCTCAGATACTCTGAAAATTATTAACGTTAACAAAAGTGCCACATACAGCTGCACAGCCTCCAATAAACATGGAAATGTGACGGTGAACGTTTCTGTTGACGTGCCCGAAGTAATCACAACAGCAGCTCCAGCAGCCATGGCCTCTCCTCAGGCTCTGACACCACAAGGTGCTCAGCCATGTTTTCTTTACAGCCAACATTCCTTCTATATTCTGCTGATAATGAATTTTTGAGCACCAAATCTCATCTTATCGATGACGTCTTTGTGACCGACAGGCTGCAGCATAACAGTGACGCCCCCTGAGGTTGTTGTGAAATTTGGAGATCCAGTTGCGATTAACTGCAGCACGGCTGCCACAACCACATTCAGAATGGGATGGGAGTATTCAGCTGGCAAAGCTACTGTGAACAACTCTTACGCATTTTGGAAGATTGACAAGCTGGAAGACTGGACGTTGCAGCCTATTTGCTACGTTTATCCAGATATTGGAAGTCCGTGCATAGAAACTGCTTCCATCATTCTTTATCGTGAGTACCAACGTGGTCCTATAACGCCAAATGGATTATTTACCAGAACATTTACAACAGTACTTTTTTTTCAATTAAATCTATGACTTGCAGGGCATTTATATGCATCTAATTTCCTTAGAGCACGTTACAACATTGCTGCAGTATCCTAGTGTTGGTGTAAAACTGAATTAAACTGAATTTAAACGATAAACATTTCTTCCCCCAACAGAGACTCCAGATTTAGTCTCAGTCTCCGCACTGGAGGATGGCCCGATGGAAGCGGGTTCAACGTACCGCTTAAAGTGTGACATCTACAACGTGGCTCCTGCACACAACCTCAGCGTGAAGTGGTACCGTGACAACACAACCCTGTATACAGACCACATCACAACCTACGATGTGACGCCACGCAACGTAACCTCCAGCCTGACCATCACTCCCCTGAGAAGTGATCACAGATCCCTTTTCAGATGTAAGGCTGAGCTGCACCTTGGGCCAAGAGGACCAGAGCTCCCTCCCACTGCAGCCTCAGCACCTTTTGTTGCCACTGTACTCTGTAAGTGTCCCCAACAACGTTCTGTGTTTTCACACACAAGCTGGTAAATTTCAGTGATTCTGTTCTACTCTTAATTTTTAGGTAGCCCAGTTGTCAAGACTAGCAAACATGAGCTCATAGATGCTGAAAATAAATTCGGTTTACAGCATCTGCTTTGTGAAATCAATGGGATTAAATGCAAATCATTTAAAATCAAACAAATTGTTAAAATTTTGTCAAAATAATTATTACCACTTTTCAATAGACGCTCCTGAGTTCAAAGAGGGAAACATCAGCAAAGAGCTGACTCCAGACAGAGATGTAACTTTTGACTGTAGCGCTGAGGGCAACCCCGACCCCGAGATTAAATGGATCTACAAGCCTGCACACAACCTGAAGGAAACCACTGAGGGGCGTCAGAAGATCATCACAGTCACAGCAGCCACGTCTACCAACGCTGGTTTTTACATCTGTGTTGCCACGAATAAAGTTGGGAATGTGACAAGAACGGTCACACTGGTGATGAGAGGTATGAATACACACTCTGCAGAGCATTTCAGCTGAAGTTACACAGCGTGCAACAGAAGAACAAATTAAATGATGTGACTTATTGGTTGAATGTGTTATTTGTGTGTTTGTCGAACAGGTAAAACCAGCAGCGTCTTCGTTTACTGGCTGCCTATTCTCCTACTGGTAATTATTTTACTGGTGGGTTTATATTGCCTCTGCCATCGCAGGAAGAAAAAAGGAGAGTATTCTTTTGTTTCAGACTCAGATAAATCCTCCATCCCTATGACTGGCTCAGCAGCAGGGAAATCCCAAGAAGGAAACCAGAACAACTTGTAAACTTACATTTAGAAAAACAGAGATTGTAAAAAATGTTCTGTGTAAAATATCTTTGTTGTGGGAAGAAGACGAGTGGAAAGTTGCACACTCAGCTGTCCTTTTATTTTGTTTCAGTATATCCACTCTTTGGGATTCCAATTGTTTCTTTTTATTTGCATCCACTCTTTTTATTTATATTGAAACCATATTAACACTGTTGCCTTCTCATTCACTGAAAGTATAGAGACGACGGACCTTGAATCACAACACATAATTGAAGTTACTGGACTGAAGAAAACAATTAAAGAGGTCACTGATGGATGATTTTAATTATGAAATAACATTTAGCTCAATAATTATGTTTCTGACCATGGATTACTTTACTGTTATATGAAAGTCTAAATGAGTTAACATCACAAGCTTATAAGCGTGTGAGACAATAGATGGTATATTTTACAAAATAAAATAAAATAAAATAAAATGTCGGGATCCTCCAGAGCTAGAAAATTCTTGAGCAGAGTCACGGACAGACAGACAGACAGATAGATAGATGATAGATAGATACTTAAATTTAGGGTTCATTAATATAAATTAATAAACTGGAGTAACCTTTTTTCTGCACAGTGAACTCAGCATTGATAAGCACGGATTTGCTCTGTGGAAAAAGCAGATCTTCCATGTAATTTTTTTTATTTGCAGAAAAATAAACTTTTCAAGTTGATCAAGAAAAATGGTTTGTTTAATGTAGTTCTTTGGGATAACATCTGTCAAAATCGGTATCAGGTCAGAACGGTGCAAAAATCAGAATGTTTTCCCTCAAGACTAGAATCGATGCATCTCTAGCCAGGACATAAATTCTGGTCTCAAAACTTTAAGTAGTCTAAAAATTTCCCTAAAGTTGTTCAACCCTCTGGAGGCAGGCGTTGCAGATTTGCAACAGTTAAAACCTACCTACCTGGTTACTCCACATGTGTATCTCATGAGCATTTTTTTAACTCAGAAGTACCCCTGAAGGACTTAGTTGTTTGTCCTTGTATCAAAACTTATTTTGAGCCTGAGAGGGTTAAAAAAAACTACAATCAACAGTCAAAATGACCAGTAGGCTATAACATGAATGCAATGTTTGCAATGTCTGTTTGGTTCAGTCAATATTTGGGGTCATAAGTCTGTGCCATTGTTATTTTGTCGATCTTTGATGTCAAGAACTCAGGCAGAACCAGCAGAACTCAGGTAGAACTCAGATAGAACTCAGACACAACCAGCAGAACTCAGGTAGAACCCAGATAGAACTCAGACACAACCAGCAGAACTCAGGTAGAACTCAGATAGAACTCAGACACAACCAGCAAAACTCAGGTAGAACCCAGATAGAACTCAGACACAACCAGCAGAACTCAGGTAGAACTCAGACACAACCAGCAGAACTCAGGTAGAACCCAGACACAACCAGCGGAACTCAGGTAGAACCCAGATAGAACTCAGACACAATCAGCAGAACTCAGGTAGAACCCAGATAGAACTCAGACACAACCAGCAGAACTCAGGTAGAACTCAGATAGAACTCAGACACAACCAGCAGAACTCAGGCAGAACCCAGACAGAACTAGCAGAACTCAAGCACAGAACTCAGGCATAACCAGCAGAACCCAGAAAGAACTCAGACAGAACCAGCAGAACTCAGCCAATCCAGCAAAATCCAGACAGAACTAAGACAAAACTAGCAGAACTCGGACAGAACCCAGACAGGACCAGCAAAACCCAGACAGAACTCAGATACAACCAGCAGAACTCAGGTAGAACTCAGATAGAACTCAGACACAACCAGCAGAACTCAGGTAGAACTCAGATAGAACTCAGACACAACCAGCAGAACTCAGGTAGAACCCAGATAGAACTCAGACACAACCAGCAGAACTCAGGTAGAACCCAGATAGAACTCAGACACAACCAGCAGAACTCAGGTAGAACCCAGATAGAACTCAGACTCAACCAGCAGAACTCAGGTAGAACCCAGACACAACCAGCAGAACTCAGGTAGAACCCAGATAGAACTCAGACACAACCAGCAGAACTCAGGTAGAACTCAGATAGAACTCAGACACAACCAGCAGAACTCAGGTAGAACTCAGATAGAACTCAGACACAACCAGCAGAACTCAGATAGAACTCAGATAGAACTCAGACACAACCAGCAGAACTCAGGTAGAACTCAGATAGAACTCAGACACAACCAGCAGAACTCAGGTAGAACCCAGACACAACCAGCAGAACTCAGGTAGAACCCAGACAGAACTCAGAACCCAGACAGGACCAGCAGAACCCAGACAGAACTCAGATACAACCAGCAGAACTCAGGTAGAACCCAGATAGAACTCAGACACAACCAGCAGAACTCAGGTAGAACCCAGATAGAACTCAGACACAACCAGCAGAACTCAGGTAGAACCCAGATAGAACTCAGACACAACCAGCAGAACTCAGGTAGAACCCAGACACAACCAGCAGAACTCAGGTAGAACCCAGACAGAACTCAGAACCCAGACAGGACCAGCAGAACCCAGACAGAACTCAGATACAACCAGCAGAACTCAGGTAGAACCCAGATAGAACTCAGACACAACCAGCAGAACTCAGGTAGAACCCAGATAGAACTCAGACACAACCAGCAGAACTCAGGTAGAACCCAGATAGAACTCAGACACAACCAGCAGAACTCAGGTAGAACCCAGACACAACCAGCAGAACTCAGGTAGAACCCAGATAGAACTCAGACACAACCAGCAGAACTCAGGTAGAACCCAGATAGAACTCAGACACAACCAGCAGAACTCAGATAGAACCCAGATAGAACTCAGACTCAACCAGCAGAACTCAGGTAGAACCCAGACACAACCAGCAGAACTCAGGTAGAACCCAGATAGAACTCAGACACAACCAGCAGAACTCAGGTAGAACTCAGATAGAACTCAGACACAACCAGCAGAACTCAGGTAGAACCCAGATAGAACTCAGACTCAACCAGCAGAACTCAGGTAGAACCCAGATAGAACTCAGACACAACCAGCAGAACTCAGGTAGAACTCAGATAGAACTCAGACACAACCAGCAGAACTCAGGTAGAACCCAGACACAACCAGCAGAACTCAGGTAGAACCCAGACAGAACTCAGAACCCAGACAGGACCAGCAGAACCCAGACAGAACTCAGATACAACCAGCAGAACTCAGGTAGAACCCAGATAGAACTCAGACACAACCAGCAGAACTCAGGTAGAACCCAGATAGAACTCAGACACAACCAGCAGAACTCAGGTAGAACCCAGATAGAACTCAGACACAACCAGCAGAACTCAGGTAGAACCCAGATAGAACTCAGACACAACCAGCAGAACTCAGGTAGAACCCAGATAGAACTCAGTCACAACCAGCAGAACCCAGATAGAACTCAGACACAACCAGCAGAACTCAGGTAGAACCCAGATAGAACTCAGACACAACCAGCAGAACTCAGGTAGAACCCAGATAGAACTCAGACACAACCAGCAGAACTCAGGTAGAACCCAGACACAACCAGCAGAACTCAGGTAGAATCCAGACAGAACTCAGAACCCAGACAGGACCAGCAGAACCCAGACAATACTCAGACAGAACCAGCTCAACCCAGACAGGACCAGCAGAACCCAGACAGAACTCAGATACAACCAGCAGAACTCAGGTAGAACTCAGATAGAACTCAGACACAACCAGCAGAACTCAGGTAGAACCCAGACACAACCAGCAGAACTCAGGTAGAACCCAGATAGAACTCAGACACAACCAGCAGAACTCAGGTAGAACTCAGATAGAACTCAGACACAACCAGCAGAACTCAGGTAGAACCCAGACACAACCAGCAGAACTCAGGTAGAACCCAGATAGAACTCAGACACAACCAGCAGAACTCAGGTAGAACTCAGATAGAACTCAGACACAACCAGCAGAACTCAGGTAGAACCCAGACACAACCAGCAGAACTCAGGTAGAACCCAGATAGAACTCAGACACAACCAGCAGAACTCAGGTAGAACTCAGATAGAACTCAGACACAACCAGCAGAACTCAAGTAGAACCCAGATAGAACTCAGACACAACCAGCAGAACTCAGGTAGAACCCAGATAGAACTCAGACACAACCAGCAGAACTCAGGTAGAACCCAGATAGAACTCAGACACAACCAGCAGAACTCAGGTAGAACCCAGATAGAACTCAGACACAACCAGCAGAACTCAGGTAGAACCCAGATAGAACTCAGACACAACCAGCAGAACTCAGGTAGAACCCAGATAGAACTCAGACACAACCAGCAGAACTCAGATAAAACTCAGACACAAGCAGCAGAACTCAGGTAGAACCCAGATAGAACTCAGACACAACCAGCAGAACTCAGGTAGAACTCAGATAGAACTCAGACACAACCAGCAGAACTCAGATAGAACTCAGACACAACCAGCAGAACTCAGGTAGATCCCAGATAGAACTCAGACACAACCAGCAGAACTCAGGTAGAACCCAGATACAACCAGCAGAACTCAGGTAGAACCCAGACAGAACTCAGGCACAACCAGCAGAACTCAGGCAGAACCCAGACAGAACTCAGGCACAACCAGCAAAATCCAGACAGAACTCAAGCACAGAACTCAGGCACAACCAGCAGAACCCAGAAAGATCTCAGACAGAACCAGCAGAACTCAAGCACAGAACTCAGGCACAACCAGCAGAACCCAGAAAGAACTCAGCCAAAACCAGCAAAATCCAGACAGAACTAAGACAAAACTAGCAGAACTCGGACAGAACCCAGACAGGACCAGCAAAACCCAGACAGAACTCAGATACAACCAGCAGAACTCAGGTAGAACTCAGATAGAACTCAGACACAACCAGCAGAACTCAGGTAGAACTCAGATAGAACTCAGACACAACCAGCAGAACTCAGGTAGAACCCAGACACAACCAGCAGAACTCAGGTAGAACCCAGATAGAACTCAGACACAACCAGCAGAACTCAGGTAGAACTCAGATAGAACTCAGACACAACCAGCAAAACTCAGGTAGAACCCAGATAGAACTCAGACACAACCAGCAGAACTCAGGTAGAACTCAGATAGAACTCAGACACAACCAGCAGAACTCAGGTAGAACCCAGACACAACCAGCAGAACTCAGGTAGAACCCAGATAGAACTCAGACACAACCAGCAGAACTCAGGTAGAACCCAGATAGAACTCAGACACAACCAGCAGAACTCAGATAGAACTCAGACACAACCAGCAGAACTCAGGTAGAACCCAGATAGAACTCAGACACAACCAGCAGAACTCAGGTAGAACTCAGATAGAACTCAGACACAACCAGCAGAACTCAGGTAGAACCCAGATAGAACTCAGACACAACCAGCAGAACTCAGGTAGAACCCAGATAGAACTCAGACACAACCAGCAGAACTCAGGTAGAACCCAGATAGAACTCAGACACAACCAGCAGAACTCAGGTAGAACCCAGATAGAACTCAGACACAACCAGCAGAACTCAGGTAGAACCCAGATAGAACTCAGACACAACCAGCAGAACTCAGATAAAACTCAGAGACAACCAGCAGAACTCAGGTAGAACCCAGATAGAACTCAGACACAACCAGCAGAACTCAGGTAGAACTCAGATAGAACTCAGACACAACCAGCAGAACTCAGATAGAACTCAGACACAACCAGCAGAACTCAGGTAGATCCCAGATAGAACTCAGACACAACCAGCAGAACTCAGGTAGAACCCAGACACAACCAGCAGAACTCAGGTAGAACCCATACAGAACTCAGGCACAACCAGCAGAACTCAGGCAAAACCCAGACAGAACTCAGGCACAACCAGCAAAATCCAGACAGAACTCAAGCACAGAACTCAGGCACAACCAGCACAACCCAGAAAGAACTCAGACAGAACCAGCAGAACTCAAGCACAGAACTCAGGCACAACCAGCAGAACCCAGAAAGAACTCAGCCAAAACCAGCAAAATCCAGACAGAACTAAGACAAAACTAGCAGAACTCGGACAGAACCCAGACAGGACCAGCAAAACCCAGACAGAACTCAGATACAACCAGCAGAACTCAGATAGAACTCAGACACAACCAGCAGAACTCAGGTAGAACCCAGATAGAACTCAGACACAACCAGCAGAACTCAGGTAGAACCCAGACACAACCAGCAGAACTCAGGTAGAACCCAGATAGAACTCAGACACAACCAGCAGAACTCAGGTAGAACTCAGATAGAACTCAGACACAACCAGCAAAACTCAGGTAGAACCCAGATAGAACTCAGACACAACCAGCAGAACTCAGGTAGAACACAGATAGAACTCAGACACAACCAGCAGAACTCAGGTAGAACCCAGACACAACCAGCAGAACTCAGGTAGAACCCAGATAGAACTCAGACACAACCAGCAGAACTCAGGTAGAACCCAGATAGAACTCAGACACAACCAGCAGAACTCAGATAGAACTCAGACACAACCAGCAGAACTCGGGTAGAACCCAGATAGAACTCAGACACAACCAGCAGAACTCAGGTAGAACTCAGATAGAACTCAGACACAACCAGCAGAACTCAGGTAGAACCCAGATAGAACTCAGACACAACCAGCAGAACTCAGGTAGAACCCAGATAGAACTCAGACACAACCAGCAGAACTCAGGTAGAACCCAGATAGAACGCAGACACAACCAGCAGAACTCAGGTAGAACTCAGATAGAACTCAGACACAACCAGCAGAACTCAGGTAGAACCCAGATAGAACTCAGACACAACCAGCAGAACTCAGGTAGAACCCAGATAGAACTCAGACACAACCAGCAGAACTCAGGTAGAACCCAGATAGAACTCAGACACAACCAGCAGAACTCAGGTAGAACTCAGATAGAACTCAGACACAACCAGCAGAACTCAGGTAGAACCCAGATAGAACTCAGACACAACCAGCAGAACTCAGGTAGAACCCAGACAGAACTCAGACACAACCAGCAGAACTCAGGTAGAACCCAGATAGAACTCAGACACAACCAGCAGAACTCAGGTAGAACCCAGATAGAACTCAGACACAACCAGCAGAACTCAGATAGAACTCAGACACAACCAGCAGAGCTCAGGTAGAACTCAGATAGAACTCAGACACAACCAGCAGAACTCAGGTAGAACTCAGATAGAACTCAGACACAACCAGCAGAACTTAGGTAGAACCCAGAAAGAACTCAGACACAACCAGCAGAACTCAGGTAGAACCCAGATAGAACTCAGACACAACCAGCAGAACTCAGGTAGAACCCAGACACAACCAGAAGAACTCAGGTAGAACCCAGACAGAACTCAGAACCCAGACAGGACCAGCAAAACCCAGACAGAACTCAGATACAACCAGCAGAACTCAGGTAGAACTCAGACACAACCAGCAGAACTCAGGTAGAACCCAGACACAACCAGCGGAACTCAGGTAGAACCCAGATAGAACTCTGACACAACCAGCAGAACTCAGGTAGAACCCAGACACAACCAGCAGAACTCAGGTAGAACCCAGATAGAACTCAGACACAACCAGCAGAACTCAGGTAGAACTCAGATAGAACTCAGACACAACCAGCAGAACTCAGGTAGAACCCAGATAGAACTCAGACACAACCAGCAGAACTCAGGTAGAACCCAGACACAACCAGCAGAACTCAGGTAGAACCCAGACAGAACTCAGGCACAACCAGCAGAACCCAGAAAGAACTCAGACACAACCAGCAGAACTCAGGTAGAACCCAGACACAACCAGCAGAACTCAGGTAGAACCCAGACAGAACTCAGAACCCAGACAGGACCAGCAGAACCCAGACAGAACTCAGATACAACCAGCAGAACTCAGGTAGAACCCAGATAGAACTCAGACACAACCAGCAGAACTCAGGTAGAACCCAGATAGAACTCAGACACAACCAGCAGAACTCAGGTAGAACCCAGACACAACCAGCAGAACTCAGGTAGAACCCAGACAGAACTCAGAACCCAGACAGGACCAGCAGAACCCAGACAATACTCAGACAGAACCAGCTCAACCCAGACAGGACCAGCAGAACCCAGACAGAACCAAAACAAATTCAGACAGAACCCAGACACAACCAGAACCAGCAGAACCCAGACGGAACCCAATGTTCTTTGGTGAGCGCGGTCCCTTTAAGACTTAGGATTTGGGAGTGACGCGGATAAAGAGCTAGTCGTCCCTGTTTCCTTCGCTATGAAAACTATTTAGGTTAACTCGGCCAGCGGCTGCCAGCTCCAGCAGACGAGGTAATTATGAAGCCGGTTCGCTTGAGCTGTTGAAGAAGCCGTGACCGGAGAGCTCCGTGGTTAACCGTGAACTTTAACGGGTCGGGATTGGATCCGCCAGGGCCGCCCTCCGAGCTGTCGGGATAACTTTGGAGAAGTTCTTCGTATTCCGGCTGAACATGGACTGGGGCACAGAACTTTGGGTGAGTCCATCATCTGACTCCGTTGAGTAGAAACACTGTAAAACGCAACGATGGCTGCTGTTTGCTCTGACAAAGTTGGGTTTGTCTGCAGAAGACGCGCCGAACTCCGTTTGCAGAACGATGCGTTCACGAACACTTTTTTTCCTTCGCTTCACATAAAAGCGGTTTATTCTGGAAAAATGCATTAAAAAGCCTCTTCAAATCATATGACTCTAGTAATTTAAATCAAATGACATTTCAGGTGATTTTCATGCTATCAAAAGCGTTGCATATAAAGTAAACTGATTTAAGGTGAAACGCGTGTTAAATTTCCGTTTTTTTACTTTTTAAGGATGTTTAAGTACTCTGGTGAAGGACGTGCAGGATGCTTCTTTGTTTATATTTTGTCACACTTGGCTTCCATAGAGATGGAATCAGCTGCTGGTGTGACCTGGCAACAGGCTCCATCTTGATTAGGTGGTTTCTCTGAGTGAAAGTACACAAAAACAGCTTTCTGACGTAAATGCTGGGCAGCACATGTTTCAGTTAACAACCAGGAGGCTGTAAAAGTCCCTAACCCTAACTGTTCAGGAGGCCGGCCCAATCAAGAGTGGTCCGGCTTTGCAGCAAACATGGAGCTACTTCCTGAAGGCAGAAGCGAGCAGCTTCAGTCTGAACACAACCATCACACACGTTCTCAGGGAACCTGCTTTGTAAAATGGAGCATTGCAAACTGCAAAGAGGAGGACAGGGAGGTTGTGACCTCATTACTGTCCCCCTCCCATCCTCCCCCCCCCGGGCCTTCCCCCGTCCCCCTTTTTCTCCCTATGCAGTGGTGCAACAGCCTAATTAGTTTTGCCCTACTTTGATTCACAGAAACATTGCTGCTCCTGTTAATCAGAAACTATTTCTACTGCAGGGCTCTGCAGCACAAATGCACACAAAAGTCTGCTGTTTTTAGTTAGCGATTAATAATCTCATGCACATGTAGAAATATATTAACCTCTAGTTGTTTGTTTTAGAGTCTAACCCCACCTGGATGAGCCTGCAGGCCTAATTGGTTTTGTTAATGTTTGGCTGGAGTCAAACTCGTAGACCTGGTCAGCTCTTTGGCATCTGCTCCCCTGATTGTTTTTAATCCGGTGGCTATTTTAAGGCACTGGTTTGCTCAGTCCAAGATGAGTGTCTGGGCTTTTAGTTGTGACTAGAACAGCAACTCCCGTGTGGCGGGTCTGGCAGGGCCATGCCTTTAATGCCTTTCATTATCGACAAGAACGTTTGACGCTGAGCTGAATCATTCACAGAAACGTTTGAAGGTGGTGAGTTGCCGTGTGACGTTTCATGACTTTTCCTTGATGTAGTTATTGAAATGATAGGAAGTTGATTTGCCACAGTCATATCTTTGTTGCCCCCACCTCATTATAATATGTGTAGTAAAAATAAAGGGCGGCTGCTTTTTTAAGAGTAGATTCTGTAATTATCAGGGAGTTATCCTCCCTGCATAAGAAGTGAAATGAAGGAGTTGAATGAGTGTCACCAGCTTTAAAAGCTTTAGGCGATTTTATGATGCGTTACAAATGCAAAGGAAATCATATTTTCTGTGGTGCTTTCCCTGCAAAATAGAACATTTATGTCACATAAGAGCTGGCTGAAACAATCAAATGTTTTCTGTGAAAGTCAGCTGACTACTGCAAACCATCTTTATGCAGTTAAACTAACAAAGCAAATTTTTCAGATGTATGAATGCACTTGTAGTTCGAAATCATCCTGATGTCACAAACAAAAAATACGTATTTTTCTATTGTCATTTCCATCCAGCAAACATCTCCCGAAAGTCTTTCAAGTAGTACAATTTATTTATTTATGAAATTTTACCATAATGCCAAATTGTCTCTTTAATAAACAGTTCATTGTAGAAAGTTCAATAATTATTTTAAGATGCTACATGGCTTTCCCAGACTCTGAAAACTTCCCTGTGATATATTAGTTGTCTTGTCGTTTCCAGATCTGTCTTTTTCTGCAAATCTCATCAGAAAGCTGCTTTCACCGTTTGTGTTCTCAGAACACTTTCCTGAAATCAGAAGTATTCAGTAGATGAGAGGAAGCTGTTTAAAAAAAAAAATTGCACCTGTCACAAAACTTCCTCATATTTTAACAACATAATTACTTCTACATAAATACTTTTATCTATGGGCTGATCTAATCTGGGTGACAGGGCCAGTGTGATTAACAGAAATGTACCTAAGCAGTATAGACGCCACTAACTGGTGCATTCATCACAGGTGCAGTATAGTCTAGCTCACATGTAACGGACACAAGGTCCCGCGCAGCATTTTTATGTGGCCCGCGAGATAAATATAAAAAATATATTAAAATTGACCCGCTGGCTGATTTTACAGCAAAGACTACAACTCCCATGATGCTTTGCAACGTTAGCTGGAGCCGATGTGCCCCCTCCTTTGTGTTTTTTCCAGCGTCTGCTGCCGGTGTGCAGCTCCGCTGTCTCCTAGTGATTGGAATTCCGGCTCTTTTTAGAGAGCCGGTTCTTTTGGATCAGCTCACCAAAAAGAGCCGGCTCTTTCGGCTCCCAAGTGGCTCCTCAGATTTTCTGTTGCGTAGAGTACATTTATAACCAAAATAATACAAAACTATGTGTAAAATGATTTACTAATGTAAAAAATGCAATGTATCAAATATTCATCATTTCTATGGATTTAATAACTGAACACTTTAAGAAATCTCCACTTTCTGACTGCTGGCGCTCATTTTCTCACTGTCTTCGTCACACTCTCCTCTCTCTCTCGCCTGTTTCCTCATCTTCATTCCCTCTCGTCTCCCTCCTCCCGTATGTGCTCTGCTGTGTGCCTGAGTCTGATCCTCCCTGTTCCCCGCCCCTACTGCTCTGTGTGTGGACAGTCTGGACACGCAGTTACACATGTTGACCAATCGCCTGTAGCGTTCACCAAAGCAAGAGGGGAGGGGGCGGCTCCCAATGACGAGCCGGCTCCCGTCGTTCACTTCAAAGAGCCGGCTCTTAGAGCCGGTTCGTTCGCGACCGACACATCACTACTGTCTCGGACAAACTAAACACTCCTCTCACTCAGCGTCAAGTTTACTCAGCTATTTGCTGACGTTGAAGCCCAGAAACAAAGATTTTAACCGCTCAGTGATGTGTTCACGACCGAAAGAGAAAGTTTTCCAACTAACTTCCAGACAGAGCTGATATAACTCCAGCGAGCAGCGACACGCCCAAATCCAACACATTCTCACACCCAAAGTGTCAAAATGTGACGCGTGTGACCAAGCCTCAATATATGACGATTTGGGATGCCCCAGCGCGTCAGGAGACGACGATCTGGGACGCGTGGCTCCGCTGGCGTCAGTGTTTGACGCCCGCGGTCACACGGACATTATTCGACTATTTAACCGTCCCCTCACCCCAATCCTAACCGTAAGGTCAGTAACTGTGACCTTAATGTTAGGATTGGGGTGAAGGGACGGTTAAGTAGTTCACAAGTCGTTCTAATGTCCGTCTCACTACCGCCGTCGGATACCGACGCTCTGGGACGCTGCGTCATCAGTGTGTACCTGATCGTTGTCTCCTGACGCGCTGGGGCATCCCAAATCGTCATATATTGAGGCTTGGTCACACGCGTCACATTTTGACACTTTGGGTGTGAGAATGTGTTGTCAAATCAGCATGACTCTGTGGTTGCTGTCGTTGTGTTTCCTCCCCGACACA
The DNA here is from genome assembly GCF_043380555.1 of Nothobranchius furzeri. Taxonomy (NCBI): domain Eukaryota; kingdom Metazoa; phylum Chordata; class Actinopteri; order Cyprinodontiformes; family Nothobranchiidae; genus Nothobranchius; species Nothobranchius furzeri. The sequence goes on along the minus strand of NC_091745.1, from coordinate 3,267,611 downwards.
CAACAACTGGTCAAGCTGCTCAGACATGTTCAGCAGCACAAACCTATGTGAGCACCTGTTGTCATCTAATGTTGTCATTATTATGATGAAGATGAACAAAACAACAGGACTCTCCTCCTCAGCTCAGATCAACCCCATGATGCAGGTATCTGGCTGGAACAGGTGAGCATCACAGTAAACCAGTGGAGCAAACTGAGCTTTAAATATTGTAGCGTTATGAAGATTATAATTGTCTGCCCTTAACAGCTGCCCCTTCACACAGTAACATCGCCAAGGTCGGACGCTTGGTTCAGTATGTTTACATTCCAGGAGAAGAGACAGAAGAAGAGAAGAAGAACGCTTTCCTTTAATTAAAGTACTTTATTCGTGATAAGCTAATCAGAGCATATGTTGATCATTAATAATCAGGTGAATGATCTGTGAAATAAAGATGTCATGAGTTGTGTTTAATGAATAAACAGGACTGCACCAGACAGACTGATCTACATTACCATGGAAACGCATGACACATTGTTTTCAACCAATCAGAGCTTTCGTCTGTCGTAGGCAGAATCTGGCTTGTTTACTTAATTTGTCCAATCCGGTTTACTAAGATTTATAAACAACTGGGAGATATAAAACAAGGCAACGCCATTTTATACTCCGTTCCATTTTAACCTCAGCTCTGTTCGATCCGAGCTACAAAGGAGTTACATCATACTCTCAACATTGTTTTCAACCAGCTCTCAATCCATCACCGCCAAAAGAGAAGTACAGACTGGCCAGCTGTACTTCCTACTTTAAGCTGAGAACGGTCAAGCTGGAGATTTCCGTCGTTTGAACCGACGAGACGACGTTCCTTCAAAATAAGAGTGAACTTGCTGACGCCTGCCGATGCTACCTGAGTCGACCCTTCAGACGGGCGTTGTGTGCTGTGACCGCTGTTTCAACCAGCTCCAGTACATCTGAAGGTCCGAGGACCTGGCAATGCCTGATCTAACACGGGAGGCTCCACTGGGTACGTAAATACGGCAAAATGGCGGCTCATGTCATCAGCTTCTGAAGCCTCGTGGTAGCCTAGTCATAACAACCAGATCCGCCTACGTCAGCCTAGAGATCCTGAACACACACACACACACACCAACACGAAACATCCAAATCCATATGCATTCATCATTGAGATAGTCCTGGTAGGTTGTAAGAATGTATAATTATAGAAATTAAAGATTCTTAAACGATCCCAACTCTCTCGTTTCTTGTCTCTCAATCAATACGGAGTGTTTAAGTAAACTCCCTGATGATAAAAACAACCCTTCTGATTATAATACTTAGATCTAACTCCAGTGTATAAATATACAACTTCAGATCATTACAATATTTAGGTTTTCTGCTCTTTTTCTGCTCCAAAACGTGAAAGTTAACAGGTGAGATGTTGCATTTTCATTTAAGATAAAATGATATTTTTATTTTGGTGTTGGCCCGTGAGAAAAGATTAAACCTACAGTAAACAGGAAGTGGAAATGCTGCAGATAGATGAATAGAATAGAAAATCCCTTTATTGTTCCTCAGTGCTAGATGTCACAGCAGCGATGACACTTATTACAGGAGAAAAAAAGGAGAATAAGAAAAATGAATAAACAACAAGAAAACATAAATCCTGAATAGATTTCAAAAATGCTGAATATACCACAAGTAATGAATACCGCTGATGCCTTTTATTTAAAACTGACTTGCTCGTGTGTAATTTGGTTATTCCACATTTGGTGTTAATGCAAAAATAAGTTTGTTTCCAAATTAAAAGGTTCAAAATTGCATATATGTTGAAAAAGAAAATGTGCAAATTTGCCGTCACTTTAAAAAAAAATATTAAGTTTGGCCCTCGACTCCGTCCCAGAGTTTCATTTCGGCCCCGTGTGAGTTTGAGTTTGACACCCCTGGTCTGGCTCATAAACACCCATAAGAAACGGTTAACCTTTAAAATAGATCTGAAATCAGATTAAAACTTAAAGCAGAAGTGCCTGGTTATCAGTGTTTCCTGAATCTGATGATGTGTTTGCACCAGAAAGCAGTTTATAGTGGAACTGAGTAAATAAAGGTATGGGAGACTAACTGTAGCTTTATGGATCCTGTACAAATCCGAGAGGGTGCTCGCTGCAGAACTACAAAGGCGGAGCTGCACCATAAGGTGGAGCTGCACCAGAGTCAACCCCGCCCATTCACGCAAACTCAGCCTAGCCCACTGACTTCCGTTTTTGTTTTCAACTTTATCGCAAACTGACCTGACCCACATGAATTACGGCTGTTACTAGTTTACAGTCGTTAATGCTATGTTCTGTGCTCCAGTTAAACAAGATAAATATAACTTGCTACATGACAAAGTCTGAATATATCCCGAAATAAAAAGGTTTCTCGTAGCGAATATCTGCCCACAGCCGCTCTAACAAAAGTCCTGTACAACAGCATGTACCCTCTCCCTGTGGGTTCTGGTAGTCCAGTGGCAAGATCGTCTGACTTACGTTTTGCTTTCCCCTCAGCTGATGCTGGTTCGATTCTCGGTGGGGTCGGCAACAATCTATTCAGCCAGCTGAAACATTTAATTTGTTCATATTTTAGTTGTAATGTTCATTTTCAGCAAAATATTTATGTCTCTACAAGTTCTTTGAATTTGGTCGTTCCTAAACAGCATTTTAGTTGAAACTCTGCTCACAAATGGACTCACACTGGCTAAATAAACGAATGAATAAATAAAAAAAACACATTAGTCATTATATGTTAAACGGCATACCAGTAAATTGTTGTAAACATAGTACTGGCAAGTGTAGCTAGAAATGAGGAAAATAGATTATAGAATATTTCCACTGCTGGGAGGCGAACCTGCGCAAAACTGCATGTCAACCTGACACCATCACCACTACACCACCATTTCTGATAAAACCTAGAGGGCGTTTTATTTTATTATGTTATTTGGTGTGTCTTTGTAGATGGGATGTATGGTTTTTCTGGCGTTGTCTCAGTAGAAGTCATTTCAGAAATAATTTGTCAGAAAATTCACAGAATATCCAGATTTGAGAACCAAGACCAGACCCGCTTTGGGGGAGGAGACCAAATTGAAGCTGAGATGGGAAGAAAATGCATGAATGAGGCCAAAAATGGCTTTGGCGTGTTTCTTATGAGGAAATGACAATATAACATGATTAAAAGTTCCAAAAGTTAGATTTTTAATTATATGGAACCTTTACAAAAACTGTTCAATTCACTTCTCAACTCCCTCCCCAATCTTGCATTTTTTAGCTATAACACCCTCTTTGGTTCCAGAATGCTATAAAGTCTTGACAACTGGAAGGAATTGGACTGACTCCGATAGAATGGGCGGGGCTGATTCTGGAATGGGCGGGGCTGACTCTGGTGCAGCTCCACCTTCTGGTGCAGCTCCGCCTTTGTGGTTCTGCAGCGAGCACCACTTGACAAATCCTGCATCACACCGAGCAATTTCTAACCTCCATCTCCTCACGTGTTTTGTTTCACGTGCCATGGACTGAACAGAAGTCCAAAACCTGGATATGCAAATAGTAAGCTCCACCAATGCAAAATGCCTGTAGGGCTACATCCAGAATACTACTGTTTTTTTGTGCTCGCACAGGAGAGTTTGTGAACCTTTTAGATTACTTCTGTGTCTGAAAAAAAAAGGAAACCAAAACTGAATTAATGTTTTTGCCTTAGGTTTAAATTATCCTTGAGTGGTGATGCTAATTAAATCTCTTGTGTTACCAAACTGACTTGTAGTTTTACATAAAAAGGACACGGAGGTGGTGGTACCATGTTTTGGGCCTGGTTAGCATTATGTGGTTCACTAGTTTGATTTATGCATTTGGAAGTAAAACTGAGTTTTAAAGATTGAAACTCTGAAAAACTGGCTGTAGAATGAGTCTCTGTCAGTGAGACAATATGTCACAGAAGTTGTCCAACCTGAAGAATTTCAATATTAAAATAGGCTCACAGGCTGCTGTGAGGGAAGGGACTCGGACTAGGCTTGGAAGGAAGAGCGCCAGTGATTCAGGGTTCAGGAGTTCACCCTGTAGTAGTTGGGTTTAGCTATATATATTAGTGATGCACTGATATGAACTGTTAAGGCCAATACCGATATCCGATATTAAGATCACTGTTATGGCCCATACCAATAAACTGACATTAGTGCTTCTAAAATCAGCAGATTTAGTATAGAATGAAAATTATTAAAGCTGAATTTACGTTATTCAATTCAAAGATACTTTATTAATCCCAGAGGCAAATTAGAGTGACATTATTTACACACACATTTACGGTTCTGAGATGATTACATTCACTGTTCACATGACTAAACAAATACCCCCCCCCCCCCCCCCCCCCCCGACACTAATAAACAAATGGAGACAAGATGGAAAAAATATCTGTTAATATCGGCCCGGTTTTATTTATCGGACTGATACCGATATGTTGAAAAATGACTCACATCAACCGATATTGATGCCAATATATTGTCCATCCCTAGTGTGTGTGTGTGTGTGTGTGTGTGTGTGTGTGTGACTTCTTCTTCTGCAAGTGACAGTTACAGAGTAGTTAAGTGCCTGCCCCATAACTGGAGGGTTGCAGGTTTGAGCCCTGTCTGTTGCAGTCGTCGTGTCCTTGTGCGTGGCACTTAAAGAGCAAATTGCAGGTTACATGTTTTTTTTCTAATTTCTATAAAATGCAGTCCAAAAATACTATTTGAAATGCTTATTGTGGATATTTATTTAAATCCATAAACGGTAAAATTTTTGGACTAAAAAGTGGCCTTCCTCAGCAGAGCTTCTAAAAACGCTCTTGTTTCTAAACCTGAACCTCTGACGTAACCAAAGGGAGTTAGAAGCTCGGCGCTGCCTCAGCTCAGTGTGGAGAGTGGGTAGCTTTGGGGTAGAGGTCATGTGATCCAGTCAGTGTGTGTGTTTACTAGTGTTGGCTTGTGTTCATGTTGATAAACTATAGTGTGTGAAGGCTGTACCAACTCCAGCCTGTCTGGACAGCGAGTCCTCGGCTTTCCAGATAAGAGAAACATTTATAGGCGCATCATTCATAAACTTACAAAAACATGGATGGATTGTTTATTTCTTTTGAGTGTTTAATGAGGCATAAAGACTAGGGATGCAAGCAATTAATCGATCATCGATGGATAAGATGAAACAACTGTTGATTAATGAATTTCTCGATAATTTGCATCCCTATTAGAGACCCACATGGCAGCACTTAAGGATGCAAAAAGTGAGTTTTGCATAATATGTCCCCTTTTACAATAAAGCTTTACATACTTACTTCTATTTAGTCGGTCTAGATTTCAGTTTAGGATTTAAACTTCTGAAAAGTCTTTTTTTCTTACTGGTTACATGTTTACATTCGTACTTTATCCTGCATGGAAAGACGTTTTGGTGCTGGACAATGATAACACACAAGTATTAATAGCAATACCCACATAGCATTTACAGTAAAATATTTCTAATAATAAAACGGGGCAAAACAAAAAGTCGGTTTATTTAAAGCACTTTAAAAAGCAAAGTATATAAATCAAAACACCAATGCTGAAATTATGTGAAAATTACTTAACTTTTTTTTTTACTTTCAAACCTGAAGTATTTATAGTTTAATGTAGGGCTGCAACTAACGATTATTTTCATAATCGATTAATCTGTCGATTATTTTTTCGATTAATCGATTAATCGGTTTGTTATTGTTTAGCTATTTAACCTATACAAGTGATGGATGCATTTCAGTTAAGAACAAAAAAACATAAGAGAATTGTGCAGTTGACTGCAATCTATTTTATTGCACATGAACACAGTCAGCAGTATAAAATGAGCTAAACAGTGCAAAATATCAGTCCAGAATAATTTTTAGCATTAGCTGGAAGCCTGCTCCTTCCACCATGGATAGTGGCCTCATGTCTTTTACCAGCATGTTTAGAATAGAGTTTGTAAGTGGTATGAATTGCTGGGGGGTGAGTGTCTTCTTCCCCATGTAGTTGTCCATCGTTGCTTGTTTTTTTCTGCATAAGAAACACAAATAGACTGAAATAAGTACACATATAAAATAAAGCAGCACACACACTACAACACTAAATCAATATTATATTATTTGAATTAATTAACAATATACAGTGATCATTTATTTTGAGGGTTACGTTCTACAAAATAGCCCGCAACAGGAGATATTCAGAAAAAAAGTAAAACATTTTTACTATTAAAAAGCTCTAAGTAAGAAGCTCATGAGGTTTTTACTTTGAGTCGGGAGTGTTTAAATTAGCCAGAGAAATGTGAAAAATGTTTATTTTGTGTAATACTGTTTAAGAAACATTATAAAAATGTGTTGTGAGGCGTTTTACAGCGTTAGATAGTAAAACAGCCTTTTAATAGTAAAAAAATGACTTTTTCTGAATTTCTCCTGTATTTAAAAATTGAAAGTGTACAACTATGCCGCGTTATATTCACCTGGACACAGCTTGTCTGTATATTTTTCTCCGCGGAGTTGTCCTTTTTTGAATGAGGAACATAGTTATGGGTTTGTGCCGTTTTTCTCTTAACTAGAACATTCTTATAAACAGACGTGCTAAATTTGGCAAGCGCATGATACACAACACGGAGGAGATTCACGATTGCATCTAGTCAATCAGAAGTAGAACACCGCAGACTGACGCGGCAAAAAAACATGTTTAACATCCACTATAACGAACTCAGCTAAAACACTAAGTCCAGCTTGTTTATTTTCTGTTACTTACCGGGCTGGCTCTTCCAAATGACGGCTCACTTGACCGCGGTGCTCTTCCTCTGCTGCATCAGCCCCCACATGCTTTCGTCTCAAATGTGCTCCCATACTCGTGAGGTTTTTGTCCGGGGTTTCTCTTCAGTTTTGTCGCTTCTATTTTTCTTCCGTATTTCCTCTTGTTCCGCCATTTTCTCACAGCAAGATGAGCGTCAGTAACGTGATACGTCATGAAAACCGAGGGCACCCATTGGCTCATTTCTTCTTCTACGGCTCCACTGGTAGATCAGTGGCTCATTACTGCCACACACTGGCGGCAAATTTAACAGCTTGTAACCGATGTCAGATTGTGGTAAAAAATAGACTTTATGCGGTAAAATATGATTATTAAACAACTAATCGATGACTAAAAAAGTTGTTAACTATTTTAATAATCGATTATAATCGATTAAATCGATTAGTTGTTTCAGCTCTAGTTTAATGCAACGTTTTTGAGGTTTGATTAGAAAACTACAGCGGTTGTAATGAAGTGTAAAATGTTAATATTTAATTCACTTGATTCTGCACTTGGTCCATTTAAAAAGTCCTGGCGACAGCAGTAAATCTACACATGCATCCTCAAATAAAGGATGTGCTGAGTAAGCAGAACGTGTTGGCCATTATGACAGCAACGGCCTCAAACGAAAAATGCAGCCCGTGTTTTTTTTTCTCTGTTACTGGAGGCCTTTTATGGAGGTCTGGATAGCAGGCCTTAAAAACACACCGTGATGAAGGAACACGTCTCACTAGTGCACAACAAGGCCCAACATGTCAGGAGTCCCCTTTCAAGGAACCCCCACTTAGCACAAGCTGGAGGGGGCTCTCTGTGTGAAATGAAGGACTGATTCTTTTTATTCGATCCCTCACTACTAATGGACTTGTCTGAGCTTGAAGGTGTCGGAACATATTTTGCAAAGTAGAGGAAGCAAAACTGACAGTGACTCGCTTATTTGGTTTGAAATTAAAAGGAGTCATGTGGATTTTCCTGTAAATAACACCACGTAATGGATCAGTCCTGTATGGTGATGCTCAATTTAGTAGTGGTTAATCATGACATGTATTTTAAAGATGGACAAAATAAAATAGACCAAAACAGTTTGATAAAACTGACCCAGCATCCTTCTTGCCTAGAACCTAGACTGTGCCGAAGCGAAAGGACGGTCTAGCCATGCTCCATTGGAACCTCCACAGCCTCGGACAGTCTGGTACCGGTCCACCCACAGCTCTCTGTCTGTTTGGTGGGCGGGACGTTACTGAAAAACAAAGATGGCGACGGCTTGTTTGAAACGGCTTTAACATTGACTTTGGACCATTTAGATTTGGACTTTTCTTTCAGTCAAGAACAGATACGTACTAAAGTTAATTTTAATAAAGGATGTGTTTACATCATCTTTGACGAAGTATGGAGGATGCCTTGTTGACTCCCCTACGTAGCGGTGAGTACATCACCTTGTTTGTTCGGCAGCATTGAAAGACAACTATATCCTGACCCACAACTGAGTCATCAATGGACCGTGCCCAGACTGTACTCTCACTGGCCACTTTATTGGGTACACCTTTCCAAATGCTCATTAACGCAAATTAATAATCAGCCAATCACATGGTTGCAATTCAATGCATTTAGGCATGTAGACATGGTCAAAACGATCCACTGCAGTTCAAACTGAGCAACAGCGTGATGCTATCATGCCAGTATGAACCAAACACTCAGAGGAATGTTTCCAGTGCCTTGATGAAGGATTAAAGCAGTTCTGAAGGCAAAAGGAGGTCCAACCCGGTACTAGCAAGGTGTACCCGATAAGTGTACCCTTTTTCCTGAGTAAGCAGGAGTAAAGAAACCATCTCCAACACATTTCCCACATGTGAAGAACATTCCTGGAATCCAACATGCAGGAAAATAATTGTTGTGTTTAGTTTACTGCCTTTGATTCGCCTCAGTCTCAGGCCCTGTCCACACGTAGCCGGGGATCTGCCAAAACGTAGAGATTTTTCTACGTTTTGGCCTGTCATCCACACGAAAACGGATCTTTTTAAAAACTCCGGCCAAAGTGAAGATCTGCGTTTTCTCCGTTTTGGGTGTCTGCGTGTGGACAGACAAAACCGGAGTTTTAAGGTCCGCAACGTCACTTTCCGCGACAAAAAAATGCTGACATCACGTGTGCGACCTGTGTTTACACTAGCCGGCATCATAGAAGCCCTCAGAGCTGCACTCGCTTTATCAATTGTCCAAGCGCTTTTTGCTTGTTTGTTTTTGCAAGCGGAATTACTGCTCCTTGTGGAAGACCACAGACGAAGGACGAGGTTAAGAACGGGGGAAGTACTGCCGCCTACAGGTCTGGCATGTCCTTAACAACGTATTTATCCAGGTACGTGTGGACAGAGTTTGTTTTTAAAACAAGGTGGTGTGGATGCAAGTTTTTGGAGGGGCGGATATTCGTTTTCAAAAAACCCGACTACGTGTGGACGAGGCCTCAGAGAAACATCACTGGTGTGGCCTAGACCAGGGGTGTCAAACTCATTTTAGCTCAGGGGCCACATTGCGAGAAATCTAGTCCCAAGTGGGCCGGACCGGTAAATTAAAAACAACTTCAGATTGTTTTCTTTGTTTTAATACAATCAATATAAAACAAGGCTGGAGCCTGAGGACAGTGTATCCAAAATAGTACAAGTACAACACCTGAAGTGTACTTGAAAATGTGAAAAAAAATCAATCAATAAAAAACATTCCTTAGTGATTCAAAGAGCTTACAGATCACACGGCTAGATCAGTTTCATGCAGCACTTAAAGTATATTTGACTCATTTTGCTTTACATCCTTTAGCTTTCACCAGCACATCAACATCAGGAATCACATCCTGAGTGGCGGCCAACTTCAGGATGTGATTCAAGTTCTTGTGTGAGCCTTGAGCGCAGCTTTGTTTTATTTACAGAGGAAACTTGCTCACAAAGATAAGTTTATTTTCACTCTACATGGTCAAGTATGAAAACAAAGTTTACACAACCATCTCGTGGGCCGGATTTAACCCGCTTGCGGGCCGGATCCGGCCCGCGGGCCGCACATTTGACACCCCTGGCCTAGAGGTTCGCACAGATGCTGCCTCTTGCGTTTTTGTTTCTTATTTGTCTTCTTATTGTTTCCTCAGGATCAGTATGACACCATAGAGAAGCACACGCAGTCTGGTCTGGAGCTGGTGGAGAAGTACGTGAAATTTGTGAAGGAGAGGACAGAAATTGAGCAAAACTACGCCAAACAACTGAGGTAGGCCTCACTTCTGTTGTTCCTTTATAAGTGTGTGTGTGTGTGTGTGTGTGTGTGTGTGTGTGTGTGTGTGTGTGTGTGTGTGTGTGTGTGTGTGTGTGTGTGTGTGTGTGTGTGTGTGTGTGTGTGTGTGTGTGTGAAGGCTGTTAAGAGTTTGCTGGTCTTATGACTGCTTTGGGACAGTTTATTGCTTGTTTCTGAAACACTAGCCTGATTCTCTGGCTGCAGTGCTGCTTGCTGCCTCCCCGCGTCTCCCTTCTTTCTCACCCTGTTGTCTCCCCCAGCACACAAGCTCACATCTGTTGTAGTGCTGAGCTTTGCTGGAGAGGAGAGGAAGTGGGAGCAGACTGGCACATGATAGACTGGATGTGGTCAGAGGGAGAGTGAAAGGAGGAAGAGCAGACACATAAATATATTCATTGTGGATGGTTGTTGTTTCTGCTGTGAATAAACTTGCAAAGGTTCCACCAGATTATCCCTATTTTAACCGTTTCCTGTTTGTTGAGTATTCACTTGATGCATTGTTGATGTCCACAGGAACCTTTCCAAGAAATATAACCAAAAACGAAGCAGCAAAGATGAGCCAGAGTGCAGGTGAGCGGCTTCATGTTTTGTTGTGAGGAATGTTTTTGATGATGCATTTGAAGCTCTGCCTGTCATTTTTAACCATCAGAAAGCATTTTGTTTACCAGCGTTGTCCTCGCTGTTGTTGTGGATAACATTTAAACGTCCCCAAAAGGAAACCGGAATAAGGAAGTCATGATCTACTTATTGTGGCTTTGCCCACTGCTGAGCTTTGTGCAGTTATCGTGTTATCACTGGACCCATCCGCTGCTCTTTATTCCTCCACCCTTTTCCTTTCTCCTCTGAAATGATAGGCTGACCAGCTACCAGTCTTTTTTGGACATCCTGAATGAGATGAACGACTATGCGGGCCAGAGGGAGCTAATTGCAGAGAACTTAATGATGAACATTTGCATCGATCTCACCAAGTACCTGCAAGAGCTCAAGCAGGAACGGAAGACGGTGAGCTTGCTGTGCAGAGTAGCCGTTGGTTTTCTGTTTAGAGGGACCAGAAAACGTAGTTATCGCCGCTTTCTTTTGTGCTGTTTACCTTTGTGTTTAAAATCACACCTCCCACGCTCCCTTATTTCTGCAAGTTAAAACTTTTGGACCAGTACAAAATGCACATTAGCATAAATGTGTGTACCAAGTGAGGTTTTTATTTACGCAACACACTGTTAAGGAGGAGGATGAAGAACATGAGGGTGGCAAACAGGTTTATTACAGGAGCAGAGATGAGATCTGACTGCTGCAGCAGGAAAGACGCTTAAGAGCCTCCTGTGGGAGAACTGGTCTGTGCTGCGGTGTTCTGCGGTGTTCTGTTTCTCCACGAGAAAGGCTCCGTCTGTCATGTCCGACTGCAGAACAGTACAGCAGCTTCTCGCTGAAGACGTTATGTCCTAAACAGACACTGGTGTTTGTTTTCTGGTCTGATTTGCAGTGTGGCTTTTTGAGTTCATTGTTTGTCCTGTCTCTCTGTCATCTGACCCTTCTGTCGTTCTATTTTCATGAAACTGCAGTATCTAACGGAGGCCAAGAAGGCCCAGCAGAGTTTGGAGAGCACATACAAGCAGCTCGACACTGTGAGTCTAGACCCAAAATAAAAAGAGTGATGAAAATATTCAGGTTTTTGGCCATGTGCAGAATTAAAGAGTAAAATACTGTCAGGGTGGATGCTGTTCCTGTCCGTGCAGCCACTCAGGCGGCTTGAGTTGTCAATAGTAAAAACAGACCAGCACAGTGAAGCTGTTTTCATTCCTTCAGTCATGTAAAAGCTGTTTGGCTCGAGTTGAACTTTTTCTGCTCTCCATGTGTGAAGCATCACCCGTCACAAAGAGCTTTAAAAACAGGATCGTTCTCATATTTAATCTCAGCACCGGCGTCTCTTCACTGGTCCAACGAGTTCTGTTCTGTTTCTCTGAGTCAGAGTAAAAAACGATTTGAGAGGGAGTGGAGAGAAGCGGAGCGGGCAGCACAGAACGCAGAGAAGACGGACCAGGACATCAATGCCACCAAAGCAGATGTTGAAAAAGTAAGACATGCTGGGATAATGTCCACAACACAATTCACAGTGAGATGAGTGAATTGTTTTCACCTGGAGGCGTTTTTCCTCTGTGTTTTTAGGCTAAGCTGCATGCTAATATGAAAGCACACACAGCAGAGGACTGTAAGAACGACTACGCCTCCCAGCTTCAAAAGTACAACAAGGAGCAGAGCCAGTTCTATTTTAACGACATGCCAGACATTTTCAATGTAAGTCGGGACGGTACCCGTCATCGTCTCTGTTTGTTTGCATAAAAATAAAATGACTAATCAGATCGTTGAATCACAATCTTATGAGAAATGATTAATCAGCCAACTTTTACCTCAAAGGTTCTAGGGCTGCAACTAACGACTATTGAAACGGTTAGTCGACTAATTATTAAATTTTTCTCAAATTTAGCATGAGATTGCTTTAATTATGTGAAAAATGATAATAAACACAAGAAAGATGGGTATTTCAATGGAAAATGTGTATTTTATTGAACTTTGCTGCTGATAGGCCAATTCATACTAAAAGTAAATAAAAATGCCCTGCCTAACACCAATTGGGCACAGTGCACAGTCAGTACAGACATAAATGCATAAATAAAATTAAAATACTTTTGTCAGGCACAGTCAGGCAGAACATTAAATCTTTTTTTTAAAAGCGAAAATACGTTTAAAAAATGTACACCCAAAACAAAACGTGTTGGCTTTTGTGATCTTTAAATCTTACCGAGGTGAGTCAGACTCTGTTTCATTCAACTGTCCGACGTGTTTTCTCTCAAGTGTTCATGCATCACCGAGGTGCTGCTGTGATACGCGAGGACTGCTTTGCAAATAATGCAGGTCATCTTTTTATTCGCCGAATCCAGGCTAGAATGCTCCCAAACTCTAGATGTTTTGGTACGCGTAGCTGCTGCGTTGGACGCCGCCATTTCTGTTAGTTGGCGCCCAGCAGAGAAGCTATTGTGCATGTGCGACTTTTGGCAGAGATTGTAACCCCCAAATTCCACTACCTCCGCTCCGCCACAAACTCCGCAGCAAAATCGGTCCCGTTGTAGTCAATCAGAGCTATTCCACTACTGCGGCCGTGCCGCGGCAGTGCGGCGCAGTGCGCCTCCCTCTGTTCCGGCGTCCGGCAAAAATAGAATCGATCCTATTTTCGCCGGACGCCGGAGCACCTCCGCAGTAAATGGACAGGAATCACAACCGCCCAACAGGAAAAGGAGCAAGCACAACTTCCGTTATTTCACAATAAATCGATAAACAAAAGGAGTTTTTTGTTTCATATGCACAGGTTTCACAACTTTTAACAACTATCAATGGCGCCTGAAGTTTAAATGCACAAAAGTAAGCCATAAATACAGTTTCTACTGTCAAAGTAGTCACACTTTGTTGATCCAAACACTGCTGATCTCTCAACACAAATGATGGGCAGATTAAACAGTTCATGTCGATGCTTCTCCCACACAACGGGTGTTTGGATCTAACTTCCGCGTTTATTGCTCGGACTGTATCGCAAGATCTCGAAAATCCCGCGCATGCTTGTTTGCGCACCTCAGGTCTCCGCACCGGAGCGGAGCCGTTGTAGAGCGGGTACCAGTAAAAATTGAGTTCGGAAGCGAGCGGCTGCGGAAGGCGGGGGCGGAGCGGAGGTAGTGGAATTTGGGGGTTATGAAGTGAGATGCCTCACTCGGTCGGAAAAAAACACGTCTGGCGTTTCTATTGTCGATATTTGTCGATAACATCGACGAATCGTTGCAGCCCTTAAAGGTCAACTATGTAAGAATCGTTCAGTAAAGTAGTCACAGAACAGTCCAATGTGTGTATCACGTTGCAGAGAAGGTTACAATGGCAAGATCTCCCCGTCAGCTGGCTGGGGGAATGCCAGGTTTTCTGTTTTCATAAAACATCGTTGACCTTTAAGACCTCAGTAGAAAGTTCTGAGTGTAGAAGCTCGCTCACTAGTGAGTCATCGTAGTTGATGCAGCTCAGTGATGGTTTAGTAAATGATGACTGGAATGTTAAAGCAGGACTTTGATCTGGGCTGAGTTAGCGTTTCTGATTTGTGTTCAGATGTGGGGAGTTTTAGGTCTCTGTAACTCTTCTGTATCCTTTAGAAATTGCAGGATCTGGATGAGAGGCGAATACGGAAGTTAGCACAAGGCTACATCTTGTTCTCAGACACAGAGAAACATGTGATGCCCATCATTGGCAAGTGCCTGGAAGGCATTACTAAAGCCGGCACTAACGTAAATGAGAAGAATGTGAGTTGGTTTTCAGAGATCGAACATTTGACTGTGTGTCACGAGGTCATGCAGCTTATGGGTTTGATCTGTACACTTGTCTAAACAAAACTTTGTTTTCATTTCTTGCTGTTTTTATATAGGACACAATGTTTGTGATAGAGCAGAATAAGTCGGGTTTTGAGCGACCTGGAGACCAGGAGTTTGAGGACTACAGCCAAGGCATCAATCGAGCCTCTTCAGACAGCAGTCTGGGTACGCCTAAAGGCCCCATGGACCTTCTGGGGAAGAATAAGAGCAAAAACTTTTGGCTTTTCACCAGGAAGAGTAAGGTAGGAGTTTTCCCATGATCCGAGTACCTTCGATTTGCGGGAAACAAACACCGAAAGAGGCTAGAACGACTAAAAGTGTGTCTGAAAGTTGATAGTCAAACAATTATTGATCCAAATGATTAAAAATCTTGAGTTTTTCCATCTGGTGAGATAAATCTGCCTGAGAAATCCATGTGTGTGTGTGTGTGTGTGTGTGTGGCAAGATTTCAGGTGTCACAGATGCTAAAACACAATGTTTAATGCATTCTAGAGGTTACAAGGGCAACATCTTTTTCTGTCATGTCTGTTTTCATTACCCCTGGTTTGAGTAGTAGGCCAGTATTTGCTTAGCTTGTTTGGGATTAGCGATGGCCTCAGCTCCAGTTTTGTATTTTTAGTTTGTTTTATAGTAAAATAAGTGAGATGCTATCGGCTGACTCCACGTTGATCTGTTCTTTTCCTGGTTTACTGATCTGCAGCTATTTGTCCAGTCACACCTCCGTTTACATTTCCGCCTTGTATTTCTTTGCTCTGTCAGATTATTTGTTGACTTCCTGCCATGACTTCCTGCGCTTTCTCAAGTTTAGTTCTGAGCTCTGTTTTCCCACAGATACAGATTTGTGTTAACTCTTGGATTTTCTTCCTTGTTGGCAGTCTTATGGGCTCGACACACGGGAGGCGACATCGCCTCTCCTCCATTCATTTTCAATGAGACATGTGTGACAAAGCGATAATCGCGGGTCTCCCTCCTACCAAGCGAAACGCAAAAAACATGCGTGTGAAATTTTGCGCTCGTGCACGTGCCGTGCACAGGCGACCCAGCGACTGGATCCCAGAAAGTTCAAACATTTTCAACTTTTCATCGCTGTTGCTGGGACGAGGACCAATCAACGGAGGTTTCATTCACTGACCAATGAGCGGACAGGATGCTCCGTACATCTTCGAGCAAACATGGAGGAGAAGTTGATTATTATTATGTTTTATAGTAAAATCAGAAGTAAGATTTCACATAACTCTAGCAGCACCTTGTGAAACATCATATCTACCGCTTTATTAACTCTGAACCACTTAAATAACCTTAATTCCCTCCAACCTGACACAGCCAATCAAAACAACAGAAGTTTCCATTTCGCCATGGAACAGAACGCGTAGACGGCTTTGCCGCTGGCCGCTGCCGCGTATCGCCTCCCGTGTGTCAGCTAATAAAAGCGACAGCGACAAATTTCGCTGATCGCGATTCGCGGTCGTTTGTCGCCTCCCGTGTGTCGAGCCCATTAGGCTGTTTGGAGGATGGAGGGCTATTATATATATTAGTTTTGTGTTTCTGGCTGGAATTTGATCATAATTCTGCCAGAAAAAACCCGACCTATAAAGTTAGATATTTATGGTAATGTAAAGGTTACAGTGAGTTGGCGTTTCCTGCTTATGTTAGGGTTGATTTGAACACTTTGGAGCTGGCCTCGATGTGACTAGCTGTTGGCGTGTTGCTCTGATTGTTACTCATCTGTGTTTCTCTAAATTGAGGTTGTTCCGAGAGCTCGGTTGTTTTACAGCAGTGCAAAAGTTTTAGGCAGGTGTGAAAAATGCCGTAAACAAAGAATGATTTAAAAAATGGAAGTAATGGGCCATTCCCATCTGTACCGGGTCGGCCCGGGCCGGGTAGCCCCAGTCGGCCCCAGCCTGGCCCGGTTGATTCCACACATCCTTGTCTTAAGCCCATGTGGGCTGATTCTACCCACCAATCAGAGGCTTGCTCTAATGGAAGGTGTGAATGGGCTGATTCTACCCACCAATCAGAGGCTTGCTCTAATGGAAGGTGTGAATTTGCTGTCAGCAGTGGGTGTGTTGGCCCTGGTCGGCCTGAAGCAGACCCCCTCGAGAAGAGGGCTGAGAATGAGCCTTGGTTGGCCCGGAAAAATACCAGGCCACCCAGATATGTAAACAACCTACGCTACCCGGCCCGGGCCGACCCGGTACAGATGGGAATGGCCCATTAGTTTCATCTATCAACACAAAGCAGTGAATGAACAAGAGACATCTCCATAACTCGATATGACCACCCTCTGCCTTAAACACAGCATCAGATCTTTCAGCCACACTTGAGCACAGTTGTTGAAACTGGGCTGGTAGGAGAACTAAGCACAGATCTTCTGTGGATGTAGACTTCCCTACATCCTTCTCTTTCTTCATGTAATCCCAGACCCGCTCCGCGTCGCTGGGATCAGGGCTCTGTGGAGGCGGGACCATCACTTCCAGGACTTCTTGCTCTTCTTTACACTTAAGATTGTTCCTAATGACTTTGTCCGGATGTTTGGGGCCACGAACTTTACATCTAGTAAAATGATGAAAATAAAAAAAAATCTGTGTTTATGTCTGAACTCATTCTTTCCACACCTGCCTTAAAACTTTAGCTCTGCGCTGCAGATCTGAACATTTCTTCAGAATCCTGCTCCAAAGGAGCAAAATGGTCAAAATAATAAAAAAAGAAAATAAACTTTTTGCTTTTGTTGGGAATAATATCTGGAATGCAGCCAAATGCAGTTTTATGTTTGAGATGTTTAATAACAGCAGCCTGTAAGAGGTTAGAGTTTCACACAGTTTTCATCTAAAAACAGACGCTCATATGAAAACAAATGAGAACTTATTGCCATTTGTTTTTCTCAGGCATATTTATCTCCTGACCTCAGTGATGACCCAACCTCTCCAATAGTTTGTGAACATTAAATGAAAGATTGTCTAAATAAGGCCCAGAAACACAAGGCATGAACGATGAACCTGTTGTTATGGTTACACCAGACTCATTTCTGATGCTCAGGATCATAATGCATGGGTTACTTTCATCTCATAAAGAGCCACATACAAGCCCCAGGCGTCCTGGAAAAAGCCTTTTGCATGATTCTGTTTCTGGCTGTGAGTGAATAAACCTTGACCTCTGCCTACACACACACACACACACACACACACGCACACGCACACGCTATCTCTGCATCGTGGTTTCCAGTAGGTCAACTGACAGTCAGCCTTCTGCTTGTGCTATGAGCAGCACGAGACCTGAACAACATTGAATATTCCTCCACTGGAAATGCACTCCCTCTATAATTCAGCCCAGAACCCGTCATTATGTGTCACCTCACAAAGTCTACATCACAGTGACACGGGACAGGTCTGCCAGGCCGTAAAAATCTTGATCCCTGTTTAACGGAGACATTTCTGTATCTGTTCGTTATGCACGAAAGACCTCCTACACTGTTCTAAAACTGTAAGCACCTCCACGTCCCAAGCTGAACGGGTGTTACGGGTGGCTGACTGCTAACCAGCTAATGGCCCACTCTTCCAGTCCCAGATCATAATGATCCTCCTTTCCTTCTTCCCTGCAGTGTTTGCTTGTTCAGCATGTCTCTATTTTCTGCATGTCTTACCAGCTGTGCACTCTTCTTGTTCTTGTGTGTGTGCGTGTGCGTGTGCGTGTGTGTGTGTGTGTGTGTGTGTGGCACAGAGCCCTGTGTCATCAGTCATGCTCTCCCAATTAGACGTCAGAAGTGTGAACACAGGAGACTGGCTGTACTGGCTTGAGTCTGGCCCCTAAACATTCGTATTAACTCCTCTCCTCTACTTAGAGCTCCATAACTCTCAGGAGAAGCAGCTCCGGCGCGGGAGATGTTCACATAATAACAGTCCTGTACGCGCAGCTCTTGGTGTTTACACATGGGAGCTTGTTGTGGGGCTTTTTTTAAGACATTCAGTATTGAAGACCACGAGCCACCAGCCTCCCGTGTAATTCAGCTAATGGACCCCCACCTGCACCCCCTCTCAGCATAGATTTATGTGTTCCCCTCCAGTCAAGGTGTCACGTTAACGTCTAGTGCAGTCCGTCTGCCCAGCTCCAAGAATCTATACGCCCAGTTCCACTGTGGTGATCCAGCACTCTATTTATACCCGTCCCACTGGCCTAATAACGGGTGTGGTATTTGTATAGGTCAGGCTCGAGGCTCTTCCACCTCAGCTGTACACATGATTTCCCATAAGAGTCCTGATTTCTTTCAGGTTATGATGGAGAACTGTCTAACGTTACAACATGGGTTTTATTTCCTAATTAACTGTTGCGCTGCAAAGTCAAAAACAGAAAAGCACGATTAATGTACATGAAACGGTGTTATTCTGTCATGAGCTGAGCTAATACTAGAGGGGGGCGTGTGAGAGCGTATTTAACCTCTCACCTGTGAGCAGGACAGATGTGGTTTAGTGACCTTCCCTCTGATCCTCACTGGGTTGGGCTGCTGGAGCACCAGTGTGTCTGGTTCTTAATGTGTCGTTTCTGTGTCTCTGGTCATTCCAAGCAAATTCATCCTGAATGCCTGAAAATGGAGGGTAACTGGACTTTTTGTTGTTGGATTTGATGGATGTGCCTCATCTCCTACCTCAGAGGCTTTTTCTAACAGAGACAGGACACCCTGTTGCCTTCTGTCCAAGGACTTAGCCGACTAACTCGGATCCTTGGTCTGAATCTCTTTTGAAGTTAGTCTGGATTTTTGCTTGTTTTTTCACTAGACTGGGCTGAAATCTTTAAAGCCATACTTAGCAACTTTTTCATATTCTGAAATCATTTTCTTGAGCTCATATGTGCTAAATGACCCTTTACAGGGTTATGAAAGGCTGCTCAGACCTCTATCGCCCCCTGTGGCCAGAGTATCACATTTGCAACTTCAGACCGGCAGTCCGCTCTGTCGGGACGTAAAGAAATGGAGCCGACATACCTGGCGCTGCAGTCTGCTTCCAGCACGTTTCCTGCATGTTTTAGATCATGAGCACAGTTTTATTTATTTTTTTAGTGACGAACCACTCCTGTAAACACTAATAAAGGCTAGGGAGACATTTCAGCAGATTAAGTAGTTAAAAAGACAAACGGACAGCAAGGAGATAGGTTTCATTTTCGGTTTGACCACAGAGAATAAATAATGGACACTAAAGGGTGCTAAAAGCAAGCTAAACTGCCAAGTTTGCTTTTAAATGAATGAAACATTTAAACGGAGAAAAGACAATCCACATTTGAATGGATGCTTTTGTTGTTGTGATGAATAAAATGGAAGTGCATTCGGCAGCTAAAAAGTAACTAAATTACTAAATTAGGCTTTTTATTCTCCACTTATTTCTGTTAGACCTCTTTCTGCAGCCATTTTAAATACAGTGGCCACATGATTACATTTGCGTTAGTTTTCCAGGGTTTATATAATTGTAGAAATCAACTATTTGTGCTTGAGAGACTCTGAAACCTGAAGTCATCTGGACTGATCTGAGACCAGCTGGAACCAGAGATGCTTCCACAGAGAGAGTCATAAAACAGAGTAAGCATTTAAACAACAGCATTATTTAAACTGACTCACAAACGTACTAAACAGACTAAACTGATTGGCTATTGTGGATTTTACTACTTTTTCTAGTAAAAATTTCATCTCCGAGACAAAAAAATCTATAATGGTGTGGAGAGAGGTTTTTGCTTTTGGTCGATTTTTGTAACTTTAAACAAAATCCTCGACCCAAGTTACTGAGTTGGCCTGGAATGACTCGTTAAACGAACTAAAGATGTGTGTGTTTGTTCTTTCATGCTCTTTGGGCTTGTGTGCTGGGTTTGTGCTGACTTCCAGGCATTGTGGTGTGCTTTAAGGTGTTGACCGTGTCTTTTTCTTTCCTTTGTCTCCGTATTTTTATGTTTGTTTTATTTTCCTTCTCCCCTTGTTTTCTGTTGTTCCCTCCCTCCCCTCCCCTCCTCCTCATACACCCACCTCTACCTGCCTTGTCGGGTGCTGGTACTTTGGCCCAACTCCAGTTCTCCTCCTCCATGCTCACCCCTTTCTCCAGCCCTCCTGACCCTTTGCCCTCTAACGGATCCCCGTCCCCCAAGTTTAGCCGGGAGCCACTGTCGTACTGTTTGAAGGAGATCAATAAGACGGTCAAACCCAGAATCTCTTCCTTCCGGACTCTCAGGAGATCGGTGAGTGACATGAGGAGATGATTCAGGTGCCAGGCCACCTCCACGCTTAAGGGCTTCAGTTCTCATGCCTGTTTGGGAATCACTGACTTTTTCAAAGTTAGACTTTGATTAAACACACCGCCTGTATTTTTAACACTAATGTAGGTTGAAATGAACTTTTTAAGGAAAGTAAAGCACAAACCACTTTATAGTTGTGTCAGTTTTCTATTGATTATGCATGCACTGTTTGTTTTTCCCTGCAGAAATTTACCCCAGACAAGATCATGGTACCGTAATATGGACAACAAAATGTGGTGTGGGGGATCTCACATGGCCACTTTGTCTGTACCTGCACAGATATCTGCTAACTCCTCTGTGCTCCAATAGTCATGTCGAGTTTGTGTTGAAGAGGTGGCCATCTGGTGGTGGAAGGAGGAGGGAATTCTTGGTGGTTCACGAGGAAACTGAGCGATCAGTAACCTGATTTTGTATTGGCCTGAACTTTTGCACTTCTGTGTCACTTCTTCCAGCTAGGACTTAATTTAAAATCACAAAATGAAACGTATTGTGGGTGTTATTGGTGGCAAATGGGTGGTGTTTGAGTTCAGCTCACAGAACATTTTACTCAGTTGAAGACTAAAACCATCGAATGGGGTTGAGCTGGTCCCAAACCACAGGCTTGGCGTTTTCTTCTCACATGTCCATTTCTTTGGTCTCAGTGACGGTGTGCTTATGAAAGTTGAAAATGTCAACCAAAGTTCAACACCAACCCACCCATCCTGTGACCCTTTACAGCCCACGGTGACGGAGGACTTTGCCCATCTCCCCCCTGAGCAGCGCAGGAAGAGGTTACAACAGAAACTGGAGGAAATTTCTAAAGACCTGCAGAAGGAAGTTGATCAGAGGTGTGTGTGTGTGTGTGTGTGCGTGCGTGCGTGTGTGTGTGTGTGTGTGTGTGAGTTGATATCCTGTGCATTAGTGCACAGGTACTAGAACATCGCTGCAGGAAATGTGAATACAATATTCATGCAGTGTAAACAACTCTGCGCTCTGTGTGCGTGGAACACATTTTCATCAAAAAGTCACTTTTTTTCTCCCGTCTTTCTTTCTCTTCCCAGTGAAGCACTCGAAAAGATGAAAGATGTTTACGAGAAAAACCCTCAAATGGGAGATCCGGCTAGCCTTGCATCTCAGATCAGTCAGACGTCTCTGAAAATGGAACGGCTCAAAGTAGAGCTGAACAAATATGAGGTAATTCCCCTCTCTTGTGTTTATTTTATTTTGCAAGGGCCTGGTTTCATTGTAAAATGTAATCTAAGGCTTCTTTCTTTATCGCGTAAACCCGACATGCTGATAAAAGCGACTCACTTTTTCTGTTTTGGCAATCTGCTCTTGTGTAGACGTGGCTGGCTGAAGCAGGTGCTCGAGGAGACACACTACGGTATAAACCCAACGTGTTTAACAATAACGGAGCTCATGATGCGCTCAGGTAACTGGAATTTCCATCCACACACAATATTCTTCAGACATGTGCACAGATTTGTGTTTTTTGTCTCCAGTCCTGACGGAGCTCATTCTGATGAAAGCACTCCAGATCCCTCTCAAGCCATTTACGCAGAGTTTGATGATGACTTTGAAGACGAGGAACTAGTCGCTCCGATTGGGGAATGCACAGCCATGTACAACTTCCCCGGTATGCCACAGCTTTAAATCACCCGATTCATCATCTTAATGAAAGTATCTTGTTCGGTCACAACAAATACAGCACTATCATGTGGTTTACTGGAAAAAATGAACGTGTCCAGGTGAAAATATCTCACCAATCTTTAGATCATTCGTGCACCTTTTCCTGAATCGGGTCTGAACATTTCTATTTCATGTTTGCTGTTTTCCTTCCTCAGGTGCAAGTGAGGGAACCATCTCCATGCAGGAAGGGGAGGTGCTGGCTGTGGTTGAAGAGGACAAAGGGGACGGTTGGACACGCGTCCGCAGGAACAATGGTGATGAAGGATACATTCCTACGTCTTATGTCTCCATCAGACTAAACAAATGAGGATCAGGAATCGGTCGGATTACCACTTCAGTGAACTGCCTGCAGTTCTTCCTCTTGGACCGGTCGTGAAGAAGCCTCATCATTTTTAACTAACCCTGTCGTCGTCGTGCAGAGGAATGGTGCTACTCGTGGCTAGCATCACTGCCACCTGCTACCTTAACCGCAAAGTTATTCCACTTTTCAAATGAATTCAAAGTAAAGTACTTTCTTCTCTTTCTGGCATCATTTTGATGCGAATGCTTTTCTCGTTCTGTAGCCTAAAGAGGCTTCTAAAGGTGTGAGGATGCAGTAGAGAAGAAGTGCTGCTGCCATTTTTACACCGAGTCTGAACCCCGTGCTCGTTTCAACCGGCTGCAGCAGAGGCAGGAACTCTTTTGCCTCTCATTTATCTTAAGTGAGCCACTTTCTATTTGTAACACCACTTGAGCGCCCCCGCTCAAGGATGTGTGCGAGGAACGTTTCACTCATGACTTTTAGCCGTTTGTGAGGCCAGGAGTGTGGATCTCTCTCTGGGCAAAACCCAAAAGCAGAAACTATTGGATGTTCAGACAATCGGCCTTATCGTAGTTTAATCAGACCTTCGTCAGTAGCAATCACATACAGCAGCTTATATTTTACAACTGTTGAAAAGAAACCGCTGCTGTGTTATACTCATGATAAATTATTAGGTGTGTTTGAATAAAATGTTTATAATAGGAACTAAAAACTAAGTTGTATGCTGGGCGTTCTTTTCTCCTTGCACAGAGGACAGCCTTTAGCCACAAAAGGGAGTAAAAAGTGTACACATAAAGTTTTATTTATATAATATATATATATTTTAGCTACAACACCACTATTGTCTTATTAGCTTTTAACTATTGAAATAAAGAATGTTTTGTAGTAAGAGAAAACTAAAGTATATATAATAATGTTGCTAACTGTGTTTATTTGGATTTGCATACCAAGTTCACAAGTTAGTTATTTTTTAGTGTTTATGACACGAGCAACATTCTCCTCACCGTTTGTCTTTGGTGCCTTGCTGGGTTGAACAGTTGTGTAAATACCAATTTTTCTTACATTATTTTCATCTTGTCAACACTTAACAAGTGTAACGCACATTTCAATGTTAGAAGTTATTGTGTTATCCCTGGACTTTGAAAATAAATAACTGAAACACAAATGGTTGTTGTCTTTAACATTCTGGCTGGCAAAAGTACAAGGTTTGTTTTTTAGTTCTGATTTAACTATGAACGTGTTAAAATGTTTTTACACCAATAATGTCCACAGAAATGAAGCTTTTTGTATACTGTTTGACTTCCAAATGCTGGAATTGTTGACAAATTAGTATTTTTTTAATCTTTAGATCATATTTGTTTCATAAAAGCAACAAAAGGCAGGTTGGAAATGTGCATCTATTGTGACTTTTACAACTGAACGGGCCTCAAATTTGATTTAAAGCTTCAAATAAAAAAAAAAGTAAGAGTTAAATCTCTGATTACAATTTTAAATGTCAAAAGGAAATAAACTAGTAACTTAAAAGAAAAAGTTTTCCAGCTAAACCTGTTCTGTTTGTAGAATATGCTTAAAGATGTAACATCAAATTATTAGTTAAATCTGAGTTAATAAACAGAAACATGCTACACCAGACCTGATCTAAAATTTCCTCTTTTATAAGTTACTGAATGGCACCACTTAGCCCTTTTTGAATGTTTTGAATTTGAGTGAATTCATATATTTGCTCAAAATTACTTCCTCTGTTGCAATATTTGGCTCAAATATTTAGTTAGTTTAAATTTGGGTTGGCCTCCGTTTGTTAGAAACATATCAAAACAAAAAAGTAGGGAGTGCTAATAAACTATTTTAGAAACGTATTTTTGGTGTAAACTTGAGCTGTTTTTAACCAGCTGTGGCACTGAAACTAAGAGAAACATTGTAGTAATCTGCCAGGACTTAGAATGGGAAACAGCTAAAGTTGGTCGTTCTAGTAAGCAACTTCAATAAAAGCACTAATCAGGTTTGTGTCAGTTTTGGTCAAAGCTTGAAGGAGTCGAAGAGGCACACCTGTCTCCACAGCTGCAGGTTGCAGCTTCCTGCTCTGAGCCAGTAAAACTGGGCACATGCAGCCCAAACTCAGTAGGTGGCAGTGTGCAACGTTTTCTGAAGCTTTCATCTTCTGTACATGCTTACTTTTGCAATATAGGCCATGCATTTGCATACCTGATTAAATTGCACTGGCTTCAAAACAATATGGGTTGTAATGACTAATTAAATAAGCCCAACTTGAGCGCCCCACTTTATTATTACATTATTCCCAGAAAAGTCAAGTGAAGAAAAAATGCTAACTTGGTATTTCAAATGGTTTAAATTAATTATTTTTTCATATTTTCAAAGGGAATCATTGAGATCTGTTGAACAAAGAAGAAGCTGCAGCAGCACTGATGGATCAGATCATCTGTATGCAGCTCTTTAATTCTTTAGTTGTGTTAAAGGTCAGCATTTCAATATGGCTTCTGGATGCAGCCAACATCTTGCACCTGCATGGAGCTGGAAGGCACCGCTGCATCCTGGGACTTCAACCTGCTGTGGTGGGGATATTAATGCGGAAATACACTCCGGTCATGCAGAGAGGAATAAAAGAGCTGTTTTAGAGCTCGCTGTGCGGGTTCATAGTTTATGCATATCGCACCCCTGGCAACTCCCAAATCAGCTGCAAAAAATGTTATTTTAAGCCCTGTATGGGATTTATTGTGCCCTATGTGAATTATTAAAATAGCTTTTAAATTAGACAACAGAGATGACCTAATTACCCAAATTTGACAATTTCAGTGACAATGACAATAATGGAAAGCGTAAAATCTCTCATTTGGGTTTTAAATGTCACAGATTGTGGGGACTCATAGACTCACAGCTTTATTGATCCACACATTAAACCAAGTATTCAACAGAAAAGGTTTGGTGCTAAAAAATTTAGCAGTTCTAGTTTAATGAAATGATCCATACATTTGTTTTTATATTTTTGTAAGTGAATATGCTTTTCTGTAATGTTAGAGTAGTCTTATGACTGTTTTACGTCAAGTATGGTACAGAGACAATACGGAGACAGTACAGAGGCAGTACGGAGACAGTACAGAGACAGTACGGAGACAGTACGGAGACAGTACAGAGACAGTACGGAGACAGTAAGGAGACAGTACGGAGACAGTACAGAGGCAGTACGGAGACAGTACAGAGGCAGTACGGAGGCAGTACGGAGACAGTACAGAGACAGTACAGAGACAGTACAGAGACAGTACGGAGACAGTACAGAGGCAGTACGGAGACAGTACAGAGACAGTAAGAAGGAAGTACGGAGGCAGTATGGAGGTAGTACAGAGACAGTACGAAGGTAGTACGGAGGCAGTACAGAAGCAGTACGGAGGCAGTACAGAGGCAGTATGGAGGCAGTATGGAGACAGTACGGAGACAGTACAGAGGCAGTACGGAGACAGTACGGAGACAGTACAGAGACCGTACGGAGGCAGTTCGGAGACAGTACAGAGACCGTACGGAGACCGTACGGAGACCGTACGGAGACAGTACGGCGAGAGTTCGAAGGTAGTACAGAGACAGTACGGAGACAGTACGGAGGTAGTACGGAGACAGTATGGAGACAGTACGTAGACAGTACAGAGACCATACGTAGACAGTACAGAGACAGTACGGAGACAGTACGGAGGTAGTACGGAGACAGTATGGAGACAGTACGGAGACAGTACAGAGACCGTATGGAGACCGTACGGAGACAGTACGGAGACAGTACGGAGACAGTATGGAGACAGTACGTAGACAGTACAGAGACCGTACGTAGACAGTACAGAGACAGTACGGAGACAGTACGGAGGTAGTACGGAGACAGTATGGAGACAGTACGGAGACAGTACAGAGACCGTACGGAGACAGTACGGCGAGAGTTCGAAGGTAGTACAGAGACAGTACAGAGACAGTACGGAGGTAGTACGGAGACAGTACAGAGACCGTACGGAGACAGTACAGAGACAGTATGGAGGCAGTTCGGAGACAGTACAGAGACCGTACGGAGACAGTACAGAGACCGTACGGAGGCAGTTCGGAGACAGTACAGAGACCGTACGGAGACCGTACGGAGACAGTACAGAGACCGTACGGAGGTAGTACGGAGACAGTACAGAGACCGTACGGAGACCGTACGGAGACAGTAAGGCGAGAGTTCGAAGGTAGTACAGAGACAGTACGGAGACAGTACGGAGGTAGTACGGAGACAGTATGGAGACAGTACGTAGACAGTACAGAGACCGTACGTAGACAGTACAGAGACAGTACGGAGACAGTACGGAGGTAGTACGGAGACAGTATGGAGACAGTACGGAGACAGTACAGAGACCGTCCAGAGACAGTACGGCGAGAGTTCGAAGGTAGTACAGAGACAGTACAGAGACAGTACGGAGGGAGACAGTACAGAGACCGTACGGAGACAGTACAGAGACAGTAAGGAGACAGTACGGAGACAGTACAGAGACCGTACGGAGACAGTACAGAGACAGTACGGAGGCAGTACAGAGACAGTACAGAGCAGGGCCGGAGTGGGACACATTTTCAGCCCTGGAGTTTCAGACCCCAGACCGGCCCACTTAACGAATTATTATTAAAATCATGTTAAAACTTTATATGTATAGTCTACAAAAGCACACTACTCAGTAAAGCCTTGTAATTGTAAAGCAAGAAAGAGTTGAAAGAGTTGAGTTGCTTTACAAGTAGGGTTGTCACGATAACCGGTATAGCGGTAAACCCCGGTAAAAAGGTTGACAATAAAAATAACCGTCCAGTTTTTAAAAAACTAAATTATCTCGGTGGGTTTACCGTGGCCGCGGTTTCGGCGGATTGACCCTTACCAGCCACCGTCGCTTCAGCTGAAGTTCCCGCGGCGCGCACACGCACTTTTAGTTTGCAACGGCACCAAAACTTTGAAGCTGAAATAACGGCCGAAGGAGGAGACGGCAGCGCCCAGGACATCCATCAGCCCTCAAAGAAGACTAAATCGGAAGTATGGGCATATTTTGGATTTCTGAAAAATGCTGAGGGACAGTTAATAGAAGACGGCTATCCCGTTTGCAGAACGTGCAGGAAACAAGTGTCTGCAAAAGGCAGCAACACTTCGAATCTAATGGCACATCTGCGTGACCATCACCCACGTCTCTACAGCCAGTGCAAGGTAAGTTAACATTAGCATTTTAGCTTAAATGCATGACGTGAGGACTTTTGGTTGAGGGAGAATGCAACGAGTCACTATATACTGCAGCCGCAGCGTCCTCTGGCAGCATTTAAACCGTGTCACGGACACCCTGTTGCTGGATGAAGCATCTTATTTGTTGATGATGAAGAGAAATATACAATTAGTTCCTTGTCATTGATTTGTTTACTTATTCAATGCCATTTATACTTGAACATTTGGATTTGATTACATAGTGTAGTAGTTATTTTAGTCATTTGTTTAAAGTGGATATTTATTTTAAATACATATTTTTTAAGGTTGACTTGTACAGCGCTCAAGTCAAGTGTGGACTGGAGTTTTAGATTTTCATTTTGATAATGAAGAAAACAAGTATATGAGAAAACAAGTGGTGTTTCTTTGATTTGTTTACATATTGTTTATGTTTTGAATGTTTGGATTTGTATCATTTAAACCTGCACTGACTACTGTAACACGCTCCAGAAAAATAAGCTATTTGTTCCTTTACTTGTGAAAAGTTGCACTTTTGCTAAGGCTTTGTGTTATTTTAGGTTTAATAAACACTGTTAAACTATTTCAGTTTGTGTAGAACAGGACTATCAATGCTTTCTGAACATATGCAACACCGTTTAAAAAATACCGCGATAATACCGAAAACCGTGATAATTTTGGTCACAATAACCGTGAGGTTAAATTTTCATACCGTGACAACCCTATTTACAAGAAAGAGCAACTCTTTCTTGTAAAGCAAGAAAGAGTTGCTTTACAATGTAGGTTTATTTGAACATCAGTGCACATCTCCAACATTGTTCTTTACAACACATTCTCTAACAATATAACAATCTACATTCTGTTCAAACAGCTGTTCTGAGATTTTCAAACCTTTAAAATGAAATGACTCAGCACTCCCTTTCACACTTTTTCCAGTTTCCCTAGACTCACCTGCACACAATTAAAATAATCATCTGTAAAGCTTTGGCACATTTGATATGGAAAACACATTTTTTGTAACCAATTAAAATATTTTCTATGGCAAAATATGCAGGCTTATTTCGTTTTACTTTCATTCTAATAGCGATCTGTTGTGGGCTTTGTGCATTTACTAATAAAAATACAACAGGTCACTACTATTATATGGACATTAAAATTATTATAATGAAACTGATGTTTGCTTGTTTGCACATGAGTTGGCTCACCTTCTATCCCAACAGGAGCAATACCCTCACTGCTGGCTCCTGGCTCTTCTGACACTACATTGTGTGAAAATGGTCACAATTCAGCATTCATTTTCCTTTTTTACACACTTTCTGATCAATGCTGAATCATCTAGCATTTTAGAACACTTTCATATAGAGCCAGGATAGTTTTCATCATATAAATTTTAATAATATTCAGTTCACTGACTCAATAAGTAATCCTACCTGTACATGCCCGCTCTGGAATTGTGGGTTTCTGCCTGGTGCTTATTAGGCCTACTGGATCTTGTGTTTGACTCTGACAAGACAGTTTGGTGGCATCAGTCACATCATACTGTAAATTATATTACATAACGTTATGTCATGATGCCATATAATTCATTATTGCTTAATTAACTTGAATGGTGATTTGCAGCCGGTAAAGTTTAACATCTTGACTTGCCTTACCCGTTTTATCTTCATTTGAAGTTAAAGACCGCGAGCTTGTTTGAGAAAAAAAGGTGCTCATTTTTGCACATTTAGCTGCATCCAGGGCCAGATTAAGACTTTGTTGTACCCTGGGCAACAATATTCAAGGGCCCCATCATCACGACCCAAGGATCACCATAATATGGTCACATACAGAATATTTTACTGTAATATGCAGTAAATATACTCAATGCTTGAATGCCTGACATCACGTAACCCGCTCAGGGTAACCTTTGACCCACCTTGTGTGGACTGACCAATGAGGAGAGGGTCTTAACTTGAGGCCCTCTCTTCATTGGTCAGTCTGCATGAGACTGACTCTCAACTGACGTTTAGTCATAGGCAGCGAAGCGTCTCTGTGCAGCGCAAAAGCCCGGGTGGACAGTTTGTTTAGTACAGGGTGATCATATTTCCATTTCCAAACAAGAGGACAGGGGATCTGTGCCTATGTCGTCACACTATGGCAACGCCACACAAACCATGTTGGGACCCATTTTTTTGTAAGAACTAAATTAATATCAGATTCTGCCAATAAAAGGGCTCTAAAACAATTTATATGTAAATATTTAGCATATGTATTGCAAAATCTCATTTTTCTGCTTTAGTGCTGCAACAAGGTTTTAATAATAATAAATTATTATACCTTTTGTTTTACTTCGGCATTGGTAAGCTTCCTGTGCACAGATTATTAAAGGTGCTTGTTTCAGCTGTGAGATTAGACGATAGGATCAATGAAAAAATAAGTTGTCCCACACTCCATGGAAACTTTCAGAGAATCCACAAATAGTGGCTTTCAAATAGTTTTGTTACTTTTTGCAAGTTTAGAAAAGCAGCAGATGAGACAGCATGTCTGATCATTTAGTTTTTCATCTGATAATATTAGAACATGTCAGTAATGTCTGAGGAGCTTTTATAAACACTATAACTAACACTACTGGAGAGGGTAACAATTACACAGAGGCTTCTGGGGAGCCCAGTTATGGGGGGGGGGGGGGGGGGGGGGGGGTCATTTTGCCTTGGCCCCCAAAATGTCTTGAAACGGCCCTGGGTGTGTGACTGAGTTTTGAAGGTGATCTGAATTGTATCAGATGTGTAAATATGACATGTGTATAACTTATTGTTTTATACAGGTAAAAACGTGTAGTGGAGATAAATCTACCTACCTACATTTTACTTTTCCACACTTAAGTTTTGTTTACTTGTTTTTATTTAACTATTTTCCTGTCCTGTCTGTCTCTCATCTTCCTGCGTCTCCTCTAAACTCTCCAGAAAAAAACTGCTGCCAGGATTCTTACTTTTTCACCTCATCAGTTACTTTTGAGCAGATCAAATGGATCTCCTGACCGCAAAGCGGAGTGCGCCTTTCGATGCTGCGTCAGTGAGGTGAAATCACCGCAGCACCGCGCAGCACAGGTGATGAGGTGCGCAGCAGCAGAGCGCTTCAGGCACAAATAAGACAGAAAATAGAGAATATGTGCGGACACGAACGATCGTGTGCTAATTATAGTTTTTTGGTTGCGCCACTTTGAGAATGGACCGTGCGCTGGACGCAGCTGCCTGGATCGCTGCGCAATAACGCGCTGTGCCGCTCTCTGTGCTCTCTGCTCAGAAGAGTCCATAAATGATGTAATATAGATAGAAAACTTGTTTCCGGCTCCCCTGGATGTGTAAGATATACAGCTCCCCCATAATTCGATCCCTGCTCCTGGATGAAAAGCCGGACATTTTCATCAATACGACCGCGGACCCCCAGTCCGGACGCCCGGACAGACAGTGAAAAGTGGACATGTCCGGGGAAAACCGGACATACGGTCACCCTAGTTTAATATAATGCGGGAGATTACAGACATGCCTACAGTATTTTGCTCGTGCGCTTGCTGCCCTGGGCCCCTTAGAGTTCGTGGGCCCTGGTCAATTGCCCAGTTGCCCATATGGTTAATCCGGCCTTGGCTGCATCTGTTTCCAACGCTTTCCTCTTTTTAATTCTTGCCTTCTCCGTGCCACCCTTGCTCTTTCTACTTTCCATCTTTCCGTCAACTGCGTGGTCACGTGGTGCGCACAGGCGCATACGGGGGGGAAAAAACGAGCTGCAGCCTGCAGGTAGAGCCAGCCAGAGACAGCCGGGAGGAGCGTATGTGATCAGCCCGGCGGCCTCAGTGCCATGACTGAACACCGGCACCAAAAAATAAAAATAAAATGATAAAAAAAAAAAAAAAACGAGAGCACCGGCCCCATGCGGCCCAAACATCGCGCGGCCCACCGGGAATTCTCCAGACCCTCCCGATTAGCCACTCCGGGCCTGGTACAGAGACAGTACGGTGAGAGTTCGAAGGTAGTACAGAGACAGTGCAGAGACAGTGGTTGTGTCTCAATTCAGGGTCTGCATCCTTCGTCGGCCAGATTCGTCAGCCGGTTACGTCACAGCGCCGCGACTTGGCCTGTCCCAATTCGAAGACTCCTTCAAATGCGGTCGACGAATCCGGCCTTCTTTTCTCCTGTATGAAGGATGGGTTCGGTGTATCCTTCAATGGTTTACATTTCCCAAGATGCCTTGCGGGCCGGACGGCAGAACTTTTAAAAACAATGGCGGACAGTGAAGCGGGAGCTGTCGGAGAGGGTTGCGCATATAAATGTCAGTCGCTGTGTCTCAGTTCAAGGTCTGCATCCGTCGAATAAACTTGAAAACTGTTAGGTTAAGGGCTTTTTGTGATACATGAACATTATTTTAGTTTGAAATGTTATAGTAAAAGTGCTTGTATTGCGGTCTCGGCTCGTGTGTTCGGCTGCTCGGTGTCGTACTTCTCCCGCTACGTTTTCCCCCTGATTTTAATAGAAGTTTGTATTTTAGGGACAAAAGAGAAAACCACGGACTTTATTAAGCTTACGGCGGAGATCGACCACATGATCACTGGAGCAAAGTATTCGGCGGCTGTGGCATGGAGGTACAATAACATCTCATATTTTAAAAACTGTCGTTTGAGTTTAGTTTTTTCTGCGAAAACATGAAAGGAATAACCCGTTGTCCTCTTTTCTCTTCCTGTTTCTTTTCTTACATGTTTGTTAAGACTATTCTGGAGAAAATGGGCATCCAGGGGAAGGTGACAGCGATGACCAGCTTCTGGAGCTGATCAGGGAGGACATGAGGCTGCAGAGGGAGGCAGAGCAGCAGAGGGCACAGGAGAGAAGGAAGAACTTTGACAGCTTTTTACTTTGCTAGAAAAATGGTTAAGGAAGATTAAACATGTACATATAAAAGAAATATCTAAATAAAATCAGCTCTGTATTAAACTCTTGAATTTTATTTTTGTTTACAAATGAGAATTGTTTACTAGAGGGTATCCCGCTGGGTCTTGAAAAGTCTTAAAAGGTGATAAATCGGTTTTGGTCAAATGAAGACCGTTAGAAAGTATTAAAAACTATTATCACATCTTTGCTCAGGCTCAGCTTGTCGAAAGTATTTTCTCTGAATTAGATCTCCAACAGTCAAGGAAATGATTAAAAAGCTATATAAAACTTCGAGCTCCATCGTTTAAAGTTCCTTCTCCCTTCTGCTCAGCGGTTCCACGGTTGCTAGGCGACGGAACGTTCGCCGAGGGAGTGGCGGTAATTCATGAAGGCTAGGCCTGTCCAAATTGACAGCCGTTAACATCCGGTCTACTCGGCCGACGGAGGACCAAGCCCACGTCGGCCGAGTAGGCTGGGTCCTTCGAAGGATGCAAACCCTGAATTGAGACACAGTGAGTATGACCTCCAGACAGCTTCTGGACAAACCGCCATTCACACTGACTGTAGTCCGTGTGCTGAAAGTCTCCCACAAGAGCACCAAATAATTAGAAATTTGACACAATACTTTAAAAAGTGTACCTGTAACACTAACATGAATACATTGTGAACTGACATGGCTGTCAATTACAATAAACCAATTGCAAAATAATGTGGCACAAATTTTATTTTGAAATACACCAAATGTACCTCGCTGTAACACGTCTCACTTCCTGTCCTCATGTTATTTCTTTAACTTCATGACAATCTGCATGCAGAAAAACAAATAGGCTCCACTCAGAAACTTTCTGGCGCTCCGCATCTGGTATGAATGCTCTGGTTGGACGCAGCAATTTTTGATCGATGCTGAAGCCGTACAGAAACCGGACCGCATCTGTTCTGCATTCTGTGTGAAATAAGCTTTCGTCCTCTTGGATGTGATAACGCTGAGCACATTTTAAAAGAGCTACTGAGCTTGTGTCTTGATTCTGAAAGCTGCTTCTTCATCCTAGACTTTTTAAAGCATAGAAAACCTTCTCAAGTGAGAAATGAAACATTCAAAAACAAATAAAGAAGTTTGATAACATTAAAACAGTCTCTTACTGCTTGAATGGAAATCCCACAATGCTACACAGTCAGATGACTGCAAATGAATCCAAAATGCAGCAGTTAAAGAACTGACTTCTCCATCAGTGTATTATGGGATGTTAAATGGATGCTGGTGGGGAGCTTGGCTATCGTTCTGCTTCTGTCAGCAAATCTAAAAGTATAGTAGTTGGACTTTAGAAAGGCTGCTTGCTTTTATTTTAGCAGAAGCAGAAATAGCAGGCTAATGGTCCTCACCTTCCACCTGATGTTATGGCTCAGTGGTTAATAAACTAATGAACAATCACAAGATGGGCATTAGCAGCTCGTTTAGTCCAGTTTAATGCCATGTTAATACAAACTACCCTCACTAACTGTCTCTCCATAAGACCTGAAGAACCAAAGCCCTTTAATTCAGGTGGGTGCTGTTTCAAAATAAGCAATTATTTCTCTGCCTACTGCACCGCAGGTGATGAAGGATCTAAGAAATCAATCTTCCAACAGTTGCTGCAGGAAAAAGACAAAAATTGAAGAAAGCCTTCAGGCTTTTCTGTACCTCATTGGCGTCTAATAACACATAATTGAGCTACTCCACAAACAAGATGACTGTTTAAAAGAACAGTATGGCAATTTTCTATAAAAACAAATGTTTCAGGTGAAGAGATGTAACTGGTTTAATAAACAGCCACCTTGTAGGATTTCTAACTGTTGCTATAGAGCGGATATAAGTCCCTCGGATTAATCACCGCCTAATGTTCATTCCTGCAGCACAGCTTGAGTTTAATTTTCTCTCTGTTTACAGCTTCTGTCTTTGCACAGCCATTCTGCCGTAGCTTGTTCTTGCCAGACTGATGACATTCTGCGTATGTGAATCCAAAGAGCATTTAAGAAGCTCCACCGATCAAAGGAGTTTTCCTCAGTTCCAGCAGAAACTCAAACAACTCACCGATGAGCTTTACTCGTGCATATGTCATTACCATGAGAAAAGCGCGTCACCAACACTGCCATCCATCCACTTTCTTCCTCATAACCAAGTTCAGGGTGCAGATGTAAGGATCCAAGAGGGAAGCCCAAACATCCCTCTCCCTAGCAACATGTGTAAATTCAATCTTTCAGTTCTTTTTAAAACACAGAAAAGATGTATTTACCTGCAACGTAAACCACGGGTTACCATGGAGCAAGACTTCCATACGGCTTCGAGAAGATTTTGGTCCACCATCTGGCATCTCAGGAGGGGAAAGCAGTGTGCCACCAACACTGTTTAGAGTGCTAACATCTACTTGTGACAGTGTGGATTGGTGGACAGCGTACTTTGAAGACCTCCTCAATCCCATGCCTTCCAGGTCTACCTTGTGGAGGAGTTTAAGTATCTCAGGGTCTTGTTCACGAGTGAGGGAAAGATGGAGTGTGAGATTGACAGACAAATTGGTGCTGCGTCTACAGTGATGCGGGCGTTGTACCGATCTGTCATGGTGAAGAGAGCTGAGCTGGAAGGCAAAGCTGTCAATTTACTGGTCGATCTATGTTCCTACTCTCACCTATGGTCACGAGCTTTGGGTAGTGACCAAAAGAGTGAGATTGTGGATACAAGCGGCCAAAATGAATTTTCTCCGCAGGGTGGCTAGGCTCTCCCTTAGAGATAGGGTGAGAAGCTCGGTCATCCTAGAGGGGCTTAGAGTAGACTAGCTGCTCCTCCACATCGAGAGGAGCCGGTTGAGGTGGCTCAGGCATCTGGTCAGGATGCCTCCTGGACGCCACCCCTGGTAAGATTTTCCATGTCCAACTGGGAGAAGACCTAAAGGAAGACTCAGGACAAGTTGGAGGGACTGTGTCTCTCACCTGACCAAAGAACGCCTTGGGATTCCCCCCGGAGGAGATGGCCCAAGTAGCTGGAGAGAGGGAAGTCTGGGCCTCTCGGCTTAGGCTGCTGCCCCTGAGACCTGACTCCGGATAAGCGGCTGAAAATGGATGGATGGATGGATAGACAGACGGATGGATGGATGGATATTACTGTAAGATGAACCCCTCAAAGTGTTTCTGATCTTCTCCAGATGTGCGTGAGACATAGTCTACATAACCCAGTGACCAAATGCTGGTGGGTGAGAGTCTTTCTAGAGTATGAATTTTTTAGCCAGCAAACAACAAGATAATATGTATTTGACATTTATCCAAAGGAGCATCCACCACAACCACTCCAAACAGTGGTTAAGGAGTCAGGGTGCAGAATGGTTCCACAGACCTTGGAGAATGCATCAAAGATAGACCATCAATACCTCTGTAGTTCTGGGCACACCCAGAACACGTGAAAAGAGTAGCAGGTGACTGCAACGCTCACATGTTGGGTCCAAGTCTGGCTTAATTTTGAATAGCTTGTCTTTGTCCAAATGCAAATGGTGCACCCATTTGAACTGGATGACACGTCTTACACAGATTTAAGTGATTAGAAGGAAACATGGCATCTAATATGGTGTCACCCACAGGCTTAGACCCACTTCCATGTATTTTAGAACAGATTTTCATGGTTATATGTTATTGAACTGCCAATATTTTTCAACAACTGGGCATCTTTTAATTCATTTACAACAACATCTCGATGGATTCTTCCAGAAATTAATGGTAAAAACTACCCTTTGTCACTTTAAGAATTTTTGAATGTTCTGTTGAATCTCCAACAATCCAACACCACATAATTTAAATGAGTTTTATAGAAGTAAGTGAGTTTCTGTAGAGACATGGTTTTTGAGATGTTCATAACACGTAGCTTCAAATTTAAGAAGTCGGTCAGGAGAAACATTTTAACCTGTGTTGGACTAATGTACATCATAAACTGCGGTTATAAAATGACATCATAATGTCACGCGTGACATTAAAAGCAGACGCTTTGATGCTCCACCTGAGAGTAAATCTGTAAGGCTTGTCACCAGCATTCAGACATCAATTCTGTTTGCTTCACAGCCAGACAGGACACACAAAAAAGAAATAAAAAAACAAAATGACATTATAGTTGTAAAATATTATTACGGGTGTATAAATGCTCCCAGATGTTTCATTTCCCACATCGGTGATCTATCCGGTTTGGTTTTGGTTAAAGGTCAGCATGTAAAAAGGTCTTTGTCCTCTTTTCTGTGCTGTTAAAGAAAATGTCTGAGAAACAGTTCAGTGAAGATGGAAGAATTTTAGATACAGCCATTTTTATCTGGGAAAGAAGAAAACACATATTCCAGCATTAGTATGAGAAATCTGAGCAGATGCCTGAAATCCCTGAGGTGCCACAATGATTCGATCGGAGCTTCTGAAATTTAGTTTGACAGGCAGCACATTTTTTTTGCAATGATGATGTAATATATAAATATATATGTATTCAATCTGCTCATCTCAGACCACACGTCTCTGAGCTGTAGCTGACCTTCCTGTGATGTGACCTATCGTTCTCAAACCAGCAAGAAGAACGAGAGGAAAAACAGACCTGATGAGTCACAGTGATGTCCTGCATGCTGCCACTCCTCCATCTTTACAAAAATTGTTTGAATCTAATGTAATTTGTGCTACATGAAGAAGTGAGAGGCTTAGAAAACTGGAATGCCATAGTGATTTTAAATGAAGTGACTTCAACTGACTGACTGGATTTTAGCACTGAATTAGTTAAAAAGTGAATCACCGGATTCCAGAATGTCTGAATTTTAACAAACGCTAAATTAACATGAAAACTTTTATTGTTTTTTTTAGTCACAATATGTAAAATATATTCTAATAGTTCTGATTCATGGTTTTCACATGCAAAAGACTAAAATACAAATGAAACATGAATGAAATAATTAAAAATACTTTTACTCTGGAATCATATGAAATTGTGCACTATTAAAAATGATTCTGCCAAACAGAATAAAATGGTGCTTTTTTGCCCTTAAACTGTAGTTGTGTATCCGTATAAACTCAAGTTTTCTAGATAGCTGATTCTGAATGAATCAGTATGTAGGAAATAAGGCCATCACGTTTATTACATAATTATATGAAGGAAGATATCGAGCCTAAGAGCTCCTCAGTCAAACTGGAAGATAAGTATGTGCAAAGTTCTGATTTTAAATGCTAATAGATTGGATTAGTCCAGAGAGGCTGTGGCTGCTGTGAATGTGAATGTGTGACTTATAGTAGAAGACATTTGTCTAAACTGATGTCAGTAAATGAACCCAAAATACTTTCATGCTCATTTTTCCATCTGATCCTTTCACATCTAAGGTCTTTATGCCAGTGACTCTCAGAAGTCTAACCAGTGCTGTTTCTAAATGAGGTCTGAGATTTGCAGGCTTGTCTGTGCAGTTTGGTTTTGTGTGACTCAGTTTGAAATAAATAAGGAGGTGGGATTTGAATTCAGCAGTTCTGTCTGAGAAGCTCAACTGAGGGCAAGAAATGCTAATGAGCTCTTTTCACTGTGAGAAAATGCAGGCTGCCAAAATGTCTTCCCTCCTGCTGAATACCAGAAAGTCTGGATCAGGATGAAATGATTTAGTTAGCCTGGAGAAACACGGAGATCCTCAACGTTTTTGCGTGACACCAGTTGGTTGTCCTCGTTGGTTCACCCATGATGTTTCCTATTTTTTTTTGGACTTTTGTTATCTTACTTATCCTGTTGCTCACACAGTTTTCTGAACGTACAAAGAGAACAAAAATGTTTGTCATTGGCCTGGTGAATGACAAAGAACGTTTATTTTTTTATCTGACCTTCCATCTGGTAAACCAGCATGGCATGGAGTGTGAAATCACAAACAGAAACAGAAAGTCCCAAGGACAAAAGTGACAAATACCGAAGCACCAATACTGTGAAAAAACATTGCAAATACACACGTGTACGTGGATGAGCAAACAACAGGAGAAAACATAACATTTATCTTGCAAATCAGAACAGAATGTAATCAGAGAAATGTCAGGTAATGAAATGTTCTAAGAATGCCCTGAATTTGTGATTTTGTAACTCATCACTTTCCTAACTGGATGTTTCTGACATTTTACATTCGCAGAGCTGTTTCTTCTCTATGCAGGCCAATTGAAATGGACTCTATCTGTCCACAGCTTGCACAACTAGTTGATTTAAAATCTTATGTGTGTGTGTATATATATTTATATAAACGTGGGTGCAGCAGCCTGCCACTGGAGGAGCTGCGAGGGTCTCCTATGGGGTGGGAGATTTTATCCAACAGGGCTGACAGCTTAGCCATCATCCTCCTGTCTATCACGACCTCCACTGAGTCCAGAGGGCGTCCTAGAACAGAGCCAGCCTTCTGGATCAGCCTGTTCAGTCTCTTCCTGCCGCCAGCAGAGATGCTGATGCCGCAGCACACCACACCGTAAAAGATGGCTGATGCCACAACAGAATCATTAACTCTGACGCTCATGCTACCTGTCAATCAAACCTAGTCAGTCATAATTTCAAGCATTTAATTACACTGTAACATCCAGCAATGGTCAGTTTTCACCTAAAACCTGACCTACATGCCACCGGTCACCGGAAGACATAAATTCCAGCTCTAAGGTGGATTTCACATTCTACCTTCCAACAAGCAACAAGGTTCTGCAAAACTTGTTGACATTTCAGGAGGAACACAATGTCAACCTGTGTGCCCAAACAAGGCCTTCTTCTGATAACACTGCAGGATTCCTCATGCCTCTGAATAAAGTGACTATTTTCAGCTCATACGAGTTAATCAATCGTGAAATGGAATAAACAAATGTTATATGAAATGATCAATAATGTTTTCATTAATCTGTGCTTAAATTACTGTGGTTGAAATGAAACATAAAGTTAAGTTTTTACTGAATAGTTCTGGATTGCTGACATTGTATAACTCACTAATTGTTCCATACTTGACTCACTGTGTAGAAATATGGGGATCCACATGTAAAACTCATACACAACCACTGTTTGTTCTACAGAAAAGAGCATTGAGAATCATTAATAACAATCACTATAGAGATCCACCCAATCCGTTATTCATCATGTATAAAATAATGAAATTTTATGATCTAGTGAATATGAAAATATTGCAAACAATGTATAAAGCTAAAACCAATACGTTACCCACCAACATTCAGAAAATGTTTGAAAAAAGAGTCAGTAATTATTTCTTAAAAGGAACTGAAGTATTTAAAAAACCAAAATTTAGAACCAGAATGAAGGAAATGACTATCTCTGTAAATGGCGTGAGAATATGGAACAACCTTACCAAAGACATAAAAGAATCAAAGTCACTAAATATATTTAAAAAATGTATCAAATCAAGTGTATTACAGAACTACAATAACCTAAATTCAGTTGGTGTCTGATAAGGTCTGTAAGTTAAAAGAATATAAAATGAATCTGTGTTTCGTTTTGTTTTGTTGTTTATTGAGAATTGTATGGAAGCATTATTAAAAAGTTTGGCTTGTAAATGGGGCAGATAATATAAGATACTTCTTCCTTCTGCCCCATTTCATTCAAATTGTTTGGTGTTCATGTTTATGTATTTTTTGTTGTTGTTTGTATATATATATATATATATATATATATATATATATATATATATATATATATATATATATATATAGATATATATATATATATATATACTTTGAATGAAACAAGTAAAGAGAAAAAAAAAACATTTTGATATTATGATCAGTAATGTTGGTTTAACAGGTGAATCACTATTTTCTGACACATTACACACTCAGACACGTGATGATGGCAAGGTTAAGCTAATATCCTGACACATTGCTTTCTGCTCCACAATCAGAACATCCTGTATCTGAAAGAGGCGTGACGTTTGCTTGTGAACACCCCTTAACATAGCATGTCCCGATTGGCCAGGTAAATCATAATATGAGAATATTAAAACAGAATCACGTACAGTGATTCAGCACTTCAACTTCAATTTCCAGCTTCCAGCATCCTGTGAGATTCAGCATTCAGCTCTAGAGAAAGCTACAGAACGGCCAGGTCAGGTTTTAGGTGAAAACTGACCATTGCTGGACGTTACAACACCTAAACAGAAAAGTTACAAAAACTATCACCCCCATCAGAGTTGTCGTGACTTTAAGCTAGATCTATTAAACCTAAAATGGCTTTTTGAACCAGGCTGAAAACATGTTTAATTCTGCTGTGAAGTTGACATTTTTAAAAACACACTTGGCAGTTTTGCTTGTAGCAGCATCTTCTAGTGTCGTATACATTCTCTGTAGTCAAACCAAAAATGAAACTTATCTTCTCGCTGTGTGTTCATCTTTTTAACACCTTGGTCTAACTGCTGAAATGTCTCCTCAGCTATCATTTGTATTAATGCCAGGTATGTCAGCTCAGTTGTTTTTCAACAGGTGGTGGCCGTTGAAGTTGCAAATGCAGTATTCTGGCCACAGGGGGCGGTGGGGCTCTGAGTGACATTTCAATAACCATGTAAAGTGTTATTTTAGCACATACTGGCTCAAGAAAATGATTTAAAATACAAAAAGTTTCATAGTATGGCTTTAACAAGGGAGTCCATGAGGATTTCCTTGCTTCTGGTGCCAGCGCTAGCATGTAAGGGTGGAACTGCAATTATTGTCACTTCTGTCATAGATTCAAAAAAGTACTCCCCATTGGTTCAAACCCAAATCTTGGTCCATTGTAGTGTTCTTTGTGCAAGACACTTCACCCACCTTGCCTGCTAGTGTTGATAGGTACCACGTGCTGGTGTATGGCAGTCTTGCCTCTGTGTCTAGGGCAGCTGTGACTTCACTGTGGTCAATCACTACCAGGTTGTGAGTGATTCACTGTAATGCAAAGCACTTTGGAATCCTCTGACTCAAAAAGGTGGTACACAAGGGCATTTATCTTAATCTTCTGGGCCAACACTCATTTGGGCTCACAAATCAGAATACTTAATAAGCTAAGAAAAACAAACAAAGAAATCTTCAGTTTATTGTCAGCAGAATGGGTGCATCAGTGTAACATGCTGTAGATCCTCTAGACTACAGCCTGAGTCATGCTTCTCCATCAGCTCCAACAGGGAGTGACACGCACGCATGGACGGAAATGTTTTGCCCTCATACTTCTTCGTTTCCTAGGGAGTGTTGCAAAGCAATTCCCCACCAGGACACCAGAGGGCGTAGCGCTGTTCTGTGGTATTCTGTCATGTATCCAGTCCAAGATAGTGTGTTCATATTGTGTTTTTTTTTTGTATATAGAGCTCCGGGAGTTGACATCACTTCTCCCGGCATGCAACAGTTTAAATCGAACGGCGCCATCTTGGCAGGCAGAAGCCCGCAGCTAGGCTGTTTATTATTGTGAGAAAAGTCAATGAAACGGGAAATATAGTAGATTCCTGTTGTGTCCCCCCAGGATGCCAGAACAGACGCAGACGAGATAAGGGAGGAGCCTTCTACAGGATTCCCCAAGATCCGGAACGCCGCAAACGTTGGATCATCGCAATGACATGCGCTAGCCTCCAGGATAAAATGAAGCTGTGGGATCCTGAGAGTAAAGGTTTTCGCTTATGCAGCGACCACTTCACATCAGGTACTTAAATGAACGTTTCCTCAACTGTATATGGTATTTATTTTAAATGCTTTTATTACGATTCTTAGTGGGCTTCCTAAACTTATTTTGGCGTGGCTTTTTCTGTCTTATTACTCATAGCAACAAGTAAACATCACGTAAAATGTTGCCTCGTGATTTCTGCGTGCTGCCGTTTACGTGTCTTATGATCACAGCAATTCATTTCAATTCAATTCAATTTTATATATATAGTGCCAAATCACGACAAGAGTCATCTCAAGGCACTTCACATAATAAACATTCCAATCCAGGCCAGTTCATTAAGCCAATCAGTAAAAAGTTTCCTATATAAGGAACCCAGCAAATTGCATCAAGTCACTGACTAGTGTCAGTGACTTTACAGCAGTCCTCATACTAAGCAAACGTTTATTCCTTTTAACAGGAAGAAACCTCCAGAGGGTTCTGGCTCAGTATAAGCAGTGTAACGTGAGGAAATATGGGTTTTCTGTCACAAAGGTCATTTGACTCGGCTGGGTCAAAGAGCTGGGTCGCTGAGAACTTTCACCCACAGATTGAGACCTTTGCAGACATGAAGTCTGCAAGAGTCTGCTGGAAACCATAACATATGCCACCTGCAGTCTGCCAGAAGATGTGTTCCCAGGAAATGTAGTCATAACAAGTCTTAAACTTCCTTTCTTGATTTTAATGTTAAAGAATAATCATTGTCATTTTGCTCATTATAAATGTGTTTTAATCAAATGAATGATTCTTATGCTTTGGGTAATTATAATGGATTAATGAATCCATACTTAATTAAATAATGTTTGAGGATGTTTGTTAATGACCTTCACACACACTCAAGCACACACACACTCAAACACACCCACACACAGATTCTCACAGTAAACTCCAAAACACATTCGCTGACGCACACGTTTGCTTTGAGAAGAGAAAGGCTTTTGGTAAGTTTCAGTCTTATGATTCAGTTCGTGTTGGACAACGAAAGAGAGAGGACCTGAAGAAACCAAAGGGGGGACAGAGCCGATCGGCTCATTTCTCCCCCCCACGCTGTTCCTGTCAGCCAGACAGAATAACTGAATCGCAACTTCTAACGCAGACTCATACCGAGTCTTTTGATTTCTGAGTGACCTAAACTTAACAAACGCATCTGCAAACGTTTTTCCATCGACGTGTACCGAGGGCATCTCTGGACCGGGCCGCGGACACCTCCGTCTCCTCTGCCAGCCGCTGGTGTCACCTGGATGAACATCCTCTGGCGTCCCGGATCTAAAAGGGGGTCCGATTTTCGGTGAGGCAGAACACGGTAGTTAGCGTTTGATGCAGTTTTTCAATAAGACCTAAGTTTATCCAAACCATCACTTCACTCAGACACCTGTTTCTTCCTGAAGCAAAATCAAACGCACACCCACATGACTTCATCTCACCTCATGTTCAATCTTCACACATTCACCACAAGGTCTATTTGAGCAAGAACAGCATATCAACTGTTAAAGATTTTCCCACAAAGTTGCCAATGTTGATTGTTATTTCCTGTTTGTCAATTTCAAAATCATTAGTTTAATTTGAAGAATTAAAACTTTTAATTGTCAAACTTGTTTCTTCATTGAACTGAAACACAGACCCACGGATATTATCGACAGTTTATCGATGAAAACAACCTTTGAGTCTTCTTAAAACTATACAATTTGGTTATTAATTTAATAAAATTAATATCACAAATTAAAATGTAGAATGGTTCCTTTTTCATAAAAGAGCATAAACCATAACGCTACAGCAGCCATCCACCACGACTCA
Organism: Nothobranchius furzeri; assembly: GCF_043380555.1. NCBI lineage: Eukaryota > Metazoa > Chordata > Actinopteri > Cyprinodontiformes > Nothobranchiidae > Nothobranchius > Nothobranchius furzeri. Next base: position 3,223,350 of record NC_091745.1, on the reverse strand, counting down.
CTGGGGATTGAGAAGACAGAGCAGACACACACACACACACACACACACACGCATGCACGCACGCACGCACGCACGCACGCATGCACGCACGCACGCACGCACACCAAGCAATGTGTCTATGGTCACATTGGGATTTCTTAGAGAATATTCTTTTTGGTGAGAGATAAACTTTATTGTATTTATCCTAGTGAATCTATAATTAAACAGGTAAACTAGTAGTAGCACATTCAATGTCGAAGAGAGTAAAATGTTATTATCAGGAGAGGGAGAATGTTTAAGTGGTTAGCAGCAGTGTGCTAGCCGATGGCCCCCTCCATGAGGCCACCACAGCTCAGCAGAACATCATTGTAGCTTCTTCTGGGGAGAAAAACTCTTAGAGAGAAAATAAAGTTTACAGCTGAAATTGCAGAAAATAATACAGTTAAAGAGCAGATTGTAGAAGAAAGTAGTAGAGTGTGAAAAGTGGTCAGCGTATCCTCCAGCAGTCTAAGCCTATAGCAGCATAACTACAGAGATAACTCTGGATAACCCAGCCTTTTTAGATGGAGTCATGTTGGAGGCAGGGCAAGAGAGAGCCGTCTTTACCGACTGTACACTCCACCTCCCTCTACTCCCCCACTTGTCCAGATCTAGGCTAACATCAGATTTTAACCATAGGCCCTATCAAATAAAAATGTTTTAAGCCTTTTCTTAAAAGTAGACAAGGTGTCTTCCTCACGGAGTAAAGCTGGGAGCTGGTTCCACAGGAGAGGAGCCTGATAACTAAAAGATCTGCCTCCCATCATAATTTTTGATATTCTGGGAACCACCAGTAAACCTGCAGTCTGAGAGCGAAGTGCTCGGTTAGGAACGTATGGAACAATCAGATCACTGATGTGTGAGGGAGCTTGATTATTAAGAGCTTTATATGTGAGAAGGAGGATCTTAAAACCTATTCTGAATTTAACAGGTACCCAGTGTAGGGAAGCTAAGACAGGAGAGATATGATCTCTCTTTTTAATTCTCATCAGGACTCTAGCTGCAGCATTTTGGACAAGCTGAAGACTTTTAACTACATTCTGTGGACTTCCTGAGAGTAATGAATTACAGTAATCCGGTCTTGATGTAATAAATGCATGAATAGTTTTTCAGCATCACTCCTGGAAAGGATGCTTCTAATCTTAGCAATATTCCGAAAGTGGAAAAAGGAAATCCTACAAACCTGTTTAACTTGGGATTTGAATGACATGTCCTGCTCAAAGATAACACCATGGTTCCTTACTTTGTTCTCGGAGACTAATTTAATGCCATTCAGGTCAGGTGATTGACTAAGCAATTTCTTTTTCTGAATTTCAGGTCCAAAGATGAGAACTTTAGTCTTGTCTTGATTTAAAAGCAAAAAGTTTAGAGTCATCCAATTTTTTATGTCCTCAAGACAAGCCTGTAATCTACCCAACCGATTAGGTTCATCAGGGCTAATGGATAAATATAACTGAGTATCGTCAGCATAACAGTGGAAGTTTATCCCATGCTGTCTAATGATTTTACCAGTTGGGAGCATATATATAGTAAAAATAATTGGTCCAAGCACTGAACCCTGTGGTACTCCACACATAACCCTGGAGTACAAAGATTTGTCATGTACATTTGCAAAATGAAATCTATCAGACAGATAGGATTTAAACCAGCCTAGCGCTGTTCCTTTGATCCCTACAACATGTTCAAGTCTTTCTAAACGAACATTGTGATCTACTGTGTCAAAGGCAGAGCTAACAAGACTAGAACAGACATACGATTCTTATCTGAGGCCATGAGAATATCATTTGTAACTCTCACTGCAGTTTCAGTGCTGTGATCCTCTTTAAAACCAGACTGAAATTCCTCAACAGATCATTAGTGTTTAAATGCTCACATACTTGATTGACTTCCGGGTTATGACGTGAAAGGGAGAGGACGCAGGAGTGTGTGCTCGCCTTGTAATTCTGACAATTATTACTTATTAACTCTCGACTAGCAACTATTTGGACTCGGCGACGCTATTAGCATCTCTTAGTCCATCATGCCACCGCCTAAAAGCGCTGCATCAGGTCAGCAAGCAGCCAAAACAAGATCGAACATCGGTGCTAATGTGGCTAGCGCCAATGCTAGCAAAACTAGGTCGCCATCCCCTCAGACCTGCTCAGAAGACGCGGACCAAGAAACAACTACGAACAGCGAAATTCTCAATGCCATCCGTCAATTGCGAACGGATATGGAGAGACATGCGGTGGACACACTGGAAGCTATTAGAAGTGTGACAGGGGACGTGCAAGCACATGCACGAAGACTGGATGAGGCGGAAGAGCGAATATCCCAGGCTGAAGATAACACAACAACTCTTCAAGGAAAAGTTCAACAACTCGAGGACAAGGTGAAGGACTTATCCAGTAAGATTACAAGCTATGAGGATAGAAGCAGGCGCTCCAATCTCAGGTTGGTGGGATTGCCCGAAAAATTAGAGGACAAAGATATGTGTGGGTTTCTGGAGAAATGGCTCGTCGATACGTTTGATAATAGCTATGCAGCAACCCCCATCATTGAGAGAGCGCACAGGATCGGGCAATATGACCCCAGAGCAAAAATACCAAGGGTGGTCATCATGAAGTTTCTGAACTACCGGGATCAAGAAACCACCATGGACGTGGCCAGGAGGAAGAAGGAGATTCGCTGTGGGGGCCATCGACTCAGCCTGTTTCCTGACCTGTCGCCAGAGACGCGGAGCCGGCAGCGACGATTCGACCCTGTGAAAGCCCAGCTGCGCGCACTGAATGTCCGCTACGGGATGCTATATCCAGACCAGCTGATCATCACTCATAACGACAGGCGCATCATCTTCAAATCGGAAGAAGAGGCTGAGGACTACATAAAAAAGAAAATAAAACGACAACCAGCGACAGACAACGGGGCTGACAGAGTTCGGGGACGGCCTGGTCTTATCCCAGTCTCTCCCCCTTTGATGGGGGTGGATCACACAGTGAGGCAAGAACTGAACTATATATTATAAGTTATGGTGGCTCTAAAAGCAAGTAAGGATTTATTTTATTTTATTATTATTTATTTTTTATTTTATTACTATTATTATTATAAGAGTTCTACGTCACGTATCCTATTTTGTTATCTCTTACTTATATACTGTTGAATTACATACCGAATGGTTAAGTCTTTTACTGATATCATAATTATTGTTGCACTGATCAGGGATCTCCTGTGTGGGGCGATATGGACCTCTGTTTTTTTTTTCTCCTCCTGGCTGATGCTGACTATTGGGGGAGTCAACTTTAGAGACGAGCACACCGGAGCTGATATGAAAGAGCAGTTTTACGTTACCCCCACTGGGGATGAAACGTCTTATGTAACCCAAGGTCTTAGGTTAAGAGGGTTTGGAACCATGTTTTGTTTGGTGAAACGGGGGGGGGGGGGGGGGGGGGGGGGGGGGGGGGTTGCTTTAGAAACTTCACTCAATATGATTTAAATCAAGAGTCTTTACTAAATATGAAAACGAAAGTCAAAAAGGTGCAGCCACGATCCTTTGGCACTATCATACTAAAACATATTAATCATGATGGGTAGATCTGCTATAAAAGTACTTACATGGAATGTGCGCGGTTTAAATAACATGGTTAAACTTAAGCAAGTATTAGGCAGAATAAAACAGTTAGGGGCCACAGTATGTTTTTTACAAGAAACACACCTGTTGGAGAAAGATATCAACCGAGTAAGAACCAGATGGCCTGGACAAGTATTCTCCTCTGGATTCTCCTCCCACTCTAGGGGGGTCATAATTCTGGTCCATAAGTCGATTCCGTTTCAGTTAAGAGATAAGTATTTAGATCCCTCTGGGAGATTTATTATGCTGAATGGCACTATAGTTTCAACTCTAGTAAATCTTGTTTGCTTATATGCCCCTAATGGAGATGATCCTACTTTTTACCAGCATTTCTTTTTAACTATTTCCTCCTATACTGGCCATTACATAATAGGAGGTGATTTCAACTGTGTGATTAACCCGGTGGTTGATAGATCAAACACCCATGTTACTCCCTCTCACCAACAAACTAGAATAATGATTGGGAAATTTATGAAGGACTTCAACTTGATCGAGGTGTGGAGACTATTACACCCTAATAAAACTGAGTTCTCGTGTTTCTCTAGCACCCATAAAACATATTCACGTATTGATTTTTTCCTGATCTCAAAAAATCTAATGTCTCTGATACAAAAATGCTGGTATGAAGCTATTTTACTTTCCGATCATGCCCCAGTCATTTTATCTCTTCTACTGCCGAACCTTTTACTCCAGCCACTCCCATTTCGTTTCCAAGCAAAATGGTTGAGATATACAGAGTTCGTAAAATTCATGGATGGGAAGATAAATGATTATTTCACTTTTAATACGAACCAAACAAATGCATCAATAAAATGGGAAGCCTTTAAGGCCTATATAAGGGGAGAAATGATAAGCTATACTAGGAGCAAATCCAAAATCCATTTGAACAAACTAAAGGAACTTGAAAAAAAAATTAAAGACTTACAAGACCATTTATATCACCACAATGATGTTGGAAAATACAAAAAACTCCTTCTGTTAAAGTCAGAATATAACGAACTCAGCACAAATAAGATAGCTACAAATCTAATGTGGTTGAAGCAGTCCTATTATGATCAAGGGGAGAAGGCAGGGAAGCTCTTGGCTTGGAGGCTAAAAAAATTACAATCAGAAAGAACCATAAACTCAATTATATTGGACGATGGAATAGAGATCATAGATCCGGAAAATATAAATAACACTTTTGCCAACTATTATGAAAATTTATATAAATCAGAATACCCTGAAAATGAAAATGTACAAAACCAGTTTTTAGAACGATTGAAATTTTCGACCCTTCCCGAAGAAGCCAAACAGGCCCTTAATGCTAAGTTGAGCATAGAGGAACTCAGAGAAGCACTGGGTCTTATGAACAGCGGCAAAGCCCCAGGTCCGGACGGACTCCCAATTGAAATATATAAAAAATTTTCTGACAAATTATTGCCACACCTGCTTGAAATGTTTAATGAGTCCTATGAAAGAGGCATTTTGCCACCATCTCTGAGGGAGGCATCTATTTCAGTCATTTTAAAACCTGGTAAGGCCCCAACAGATATGAGTTCATACCACCCCATATCACTAATGTCCTGTGATACTAAAATATTGTGTAAGGCCTTAGCTCGTAGGATTAATTCATACATTCCAAAATTAATTTCTGATGATCAAAATGGATTTGTTTTGGGCCGCCAGGCATTTTATAATACTCGTCGGCTTCTGAATATACTGTGGGATAAGCAATTTGCTGCTGACCATGCCTTTTTATCATTAGACGCTGAAAAGGCGTTTGATAGAATAGAATGGAGATACCTTTTTGAAACCCTTAAGAGATTCGATTTGGGAGGAGAATTTCTGAAATGGGTCCAATTGTTATATACGGAACCGATAGCCAAAATCGTTCCAAACAATCAGATATCAAGGCCTTCTACTCGACAGGGCTGCCCACTCAGTCCATTATTGTTTCTTTTGGCCATCGAATAACTTGCTATGGCGATACGCAATTCCTCTGAATTAACTGGAATAAGAATAGGTTAGGTCGAACATCTGGTATCATTATTTGCAGATGACATCATTCTGTTTTTAACTAACCTAGAGAAGTCGGTTCCGGCAGTGGGGGATATTCTTCAGAATTTTGGGTACTTCTCTGGGTACAAGATTAATCAGAAGAAAAGCTCCCTGTTATTTCTAAATAAAAACAATCCTCATATCCAGACACAATTCACCAGTACCTGTGAAGGCTTTACCTACTTGGGAATACAGATTGTCCCTGACATGAAGAAAATTGTTCCCATTAATTATGACCCCTTGATACAAAAAGTTTCAGAGCTATTGGTAAGGTGGAATGGGTTGCCGATTTCTATGATAGGTCGCATTAATATGTTGAAAATGTCAATTCTACCAAGATTTCTTTACTTATTTCAGTCCATCCCTCTATATACCCCAGACTCTATGTTTTCATCACTGAATAAACTTTTCTCCAGATTTATTTGGAACAACAAACAACCCAGGCTACGCCTCTCCCTGCTATACTTACCTTATGAGCGTGGAGGGCTTGGAGTGCCCAATATGAAGATGTATTATTGGGCAGCCCAGTTAAGTGCGGCTACTTGCTATTTTCCAAATAGGGATACTCCTTCCTGGGTTAAAATTGAGAATAACAATATAGGACTGCCATTACAGTCTTATGTTTATTCAGATACAGCTAAAAGAATACTGAAAAATACAAAAAAACCCTATGGTTAGAAATATGATTTCAATCTGGCACCAAGCACATATAGCTTTAAATGAAGAGTCACAACTGTCAGCTTTGTCACCGATTTGGGGTAATGTTAGGTTTAAACCTGCACGTGCTGATAGAGGCTTTAAAATCTGGGAAAACAAGGGAATAGGCCAAATAAAAGATCTGTACGAGGATGGAATTCTAATGTCCTTTGAACAATTAGTAAATAAATACGATTTGCCTAGGAAACATTTTTTTTTATTTTTTCAAATTAGAAGTTTTGTTACTAATACACTGGGATCGACTGTACAGCCCACATTGTCTACTATAGAGAATATAGCAGTTAACTATGACCAAAGTAGGGGCCTCCTCTCCAAATTTTACAGTACTTTAATCTCTGGCATGAACGAAAATAGCAACTCATATTTACAGGCCTGGATATTTGATCTGGAAACAGACATTTCAGCAGAAGAGTGGAATGACTGTTGTGAACGTGCGCAAAAACAAACAATTAACACAAGATTTAGATTATTACAATACAAGTGGCTGTTTAGAACCTATATCACACCAGTGAAGCTTCATTATTTCAACCCTAATATCCCTGATGATTGTAATAAATGTGGAAAAGAAAAAGGGACGCTTTACCATTGTATGTGGCAATGTGAAGAACTTCAAATCTTTTGGAAGCAAATATGTACAATTATTTCAGATTTAATTAAATGTAAGATGCCTCGACTGTAAACTTTGTATCCTGCACATCTATCCAGACAGCTTTGTATGTAACAAAAAGAATAAGAAATTGATTGAATTCTCCTTGTTACAAGCTAAACACATTATTGCCTTGAAATGGAAGGCCACAGAAAGGCCAGGAGTGAAACAATAGATCAATTCTATGTCCAGCAATCTGGCGCTTGAGAAACTAACATATATGGCTAAAGGAAAACTCGAGGACTTCAAGGACATCTGGCTGCCCTTTCTGCATCTTCTAGACGCCTTTGACTTTGAAGAAGCGGAGTGAAGTGGGGGGTGGGATGGAGGGGATTTTTGGGGTGGGGGGTGGGGGGGAGGTGTTGATGTTTTTTGCTCTATTTTAATCTGAAAATCATAATAAACATATTTTGGAAAAAAAATGCTCACATACTTGGATGGCCACTGTTTTCTCCAGGACTTTGGATAAAAACGGAAGGTTAGATATTGGTCTATAATTCATTGGGTCATCTGGATCCAGGGAAGCCTTCTTAAGTGAAGATTTGATTACAGCAACCTTAAAATCCTGTGGTACATATCCATTTACTAAGGATAGACTGATTATATCTAGAATGGGGGCAGTAACCAAAGGAAATGCATCTTTAAATAATTTGGTTGGGATTGGATCTAAAATGCACGTTGAAGGTTTAGATGAAGCTAATATTTTTGATAACTCTGAAAGCTCAACTGGATCAAAACGGTTCAAACACAGATGAGATTCTACAGTTACCTCTGATGCTGCCTCACATAATGAGGAAGAATAAATTGCATTAGGGAGGATGCTAAAGATTTTGTTTCTAATAGAATTAATTTTACTTGTAAAAAATCCCATAAAGTCATTTTTGCTGAGGGCCAAGGGAATAGATGGTTCAGATCTATGATTTTGTTTAAGTTTGGCAACTGTACTGAAAAGAAATTTAGGATTATTCTTATTCTCCTCAATTAACGCTGAGAAATAAGCAGTTCTAGTTTGTCAAAGCTTATTTTTATAAAGCAGACTATTTTTCCAGGATAAGTAGGACTCCTCCTGGTGTGTAGAGCGTCATGTTCTCTTTAATTTTCTAGAGTTTTGTTTTAAAGCACGTAAATGAGAATTAAACCAGGGAGCCAACTTCCTCTTCCTATTTACCTTCTTTTTTTAAAGGGGCAACATTATCCAATGCTACACGTAAAGAGGAAGTAACATTATGAACTAAAGCATCAATTTGTGAGGGGCTAGAAATGAAAATATTGCCCTCTGCTAAGTTCCTCTGAGATGCTGAGGACAGTAAAGATGGAACAGTTGATTTAAAGATGCAACAGCATTGTCAGATAGAGACTGAATATGGTGAAATTTACTTTCATGTCTCGAGAACTCAGTTATAAAAAACTCAAAAGTTATCAGAAAGTGGTCCGAGAGGACTGGATTATGTGGAAAGATTGTTATTTCCTCACACTCTATGCCATAAGTCAGCACAAGGTCCAATGTATGATGACAGGAGTGGGTGGAGCTATGTATTCTTTGCATAAAACCAATTGAGTCTAAGATATTACTAAAGGTTACATTGAGGCTATCATTTTCAATGTCCACATGAATGTTAATATCCCCCACTATAATGACCTTGTCAGTATTTAGCACCAAATCAGATAAAAAAATCAGAGATCTGATCCAAAAACTCAGAGTAAGGGCCTGGTGGATGATATAAAACTTCAAACAAGAGTTGTTTTACAGTTTTGCAATCTGGATTAGGAAAAGTGATGTTCAAAAGAACTGTAACTATTAATTGGTAAGGGATTGATTAATAAGTCCGAATGAAAAATGGTTGCTACTCCTCCTCCTCGCCCTGTACTTCGAGCAATACGATGATTTAAATAATTAGAAGGAGTCGGCTTGTTTAAACTAACAGAGTCCTCTTGCTGCAGCCAGGATTCTGTGTGAGAGAGAGCAAAGAAATCTGATTATCACATATCAAGTCATTAACTAACAAAGTTTTAGAAAAAATAGACCTAATGTTCAATAACCCACATTTAATTTTTCAAATGTTTTGCTCAGTTAAATTTGTTCTAAAATGTAGTGGCTTTTTCTGTCTTATTACTCATAGCAACAAGTAAACATCACGTAAAACATTGCCTCGTGATTTCTGCTTGCTGTCATTTATGTGTCTTATGATCACAGCAATTAACCGGCTAAGCTGTATTTCATTATTAAGCAATGGTTGATCAATTGTCAGATCACACATAAAAAGCACACAACGTTTCACACAGACATAACCTTGCAACAGGCTGTTGCTAATGGCAACAAAAATCTCTACTTACCCTCCCGGTGACAACAGCGCTGTCCTTTGCAGGAAGAATCCAGATCTGGATGCAGACAACAAACCCTGATTGAGTCCATTTGCATCCCTCCAAGCTTTTATATGCTCTTAGCGATGCTCCGGAGTAGGACGAGGGAAAATTAACAAGGGAATTATAAATGTCAGGGTTTCTCAAATCCGGTGAGAGATCCGCTCCGACAGCTTCTGGCGTTTTAAAAAGTATTCCAGGGGCATGGTAAGGGTCAAAGATGTTTTGTATTTCTGACAATATAAAATGATTTCTTTGGTCTTAAAGTGTGAAGTAAACTCCGACGGTGTAAAATCCAAACCGATCCGTTCTTTTTGTTTACCTCTGTTGCCTGCCAACATGGCGTCTACTCTCTGAGAGTCACGTGACGTCCGGACCTCTATAAGAGACTTTTAAACACAGAAAAGTTTGTCTCTCATTCTCCTCCACCTTTTCATGCGCTCGCCACCTCTAAATCTACGTTTCCTGTCATTTCCATCCACAAATAAAACGCTGTGTATCTTTTCACTCCTCCAGTCACGGGGCAGTCACGGGGGAATGAAACATTCATAATTTTAGAGTATTTTCGTGAGGTATTCTTCAAGCTTCTCATGTCTGCCGCTAGTTATCCTCGGCTCTGTTTATGATTTTGAGGGCGCAATGGCGGCGGTGCAGACAGCGGTGTCTTGACCAATCACAAGCTTGCTTTCTCCTTCTCGACAGACGGTTGTTTAGAAAAGAGAGCTCGGCTCTGTCCGTCCTGACGGGGGCTCTCCAGCAGGTCCACAAGGACGGATATTGGCATTGAGTGTCATGGTCTGCGTCAGCCCCCTTCCTTTATGTGCCTCCTGGTGTCCTCCATCCCTCTCTAGATTCCCTCTTGTGTCCCTTTGTTCCCCCAGCTCCCCTTGTGCTCTCTTAGCGCCCTCATGTGTCCTTGTCTGCATCCCTGTTATGTGTCTTATGTTGTAGCCCTTTGGCGCCCTCTTGTGTCCTTTTTCTGTGTCAGTTTCTGTGTGTCAGTCTTGTGTCTGATGTTATCTTTTACTGTTTCCTCCCAGGTCAGCTCCAGCCTCGTTGTCCCCAGCTCAGTGTGTGTGTATGTACCATGTCCTCCTCCAGCTAGTTTGTGTTAGTCCTTCCCTCTGTCTTTAGGAAATTGTTGTTTAGTTTTGTGTTAAGGTATTTGCCATCCTCTGTTTCTGTTTTCCCCATTGAGTTGATTAGTGTCACCTGCCTTCCCTCCAGCAGCTCACCCCACACACCTGCTTCCTGTTTCCCTGATTGCTTCTCCCAGTGTATTTAAGCCCTGTCAGTCTCTGTGTTCTTGTCGGTCCATTAATGTTGCTTGTCAGCGTTATTAGTCCTGTCAGTCTGCTCGTTCCTCTGGTGTTTTTGACTCCCTGGATTCTTGGATTTTGGCTCCCTCCGTTTGGATTTATTTTTGTTCTTCCTCAAAATAAAGGATTTTCACTTACAATTCAACTCCTGCCTCTTGTCATCCTGGGTTTTGCAATTTGGGTCCTACTCTCCTAAACGTGACATTGAGTGTCTCCGCACTGACGCAGATGCAGAAACACGACTCAGGCTTAACACTGAGCAGCAAAAAGACAAGGCTAAGCTACTGAATGTGCTGTTAAAACCAGGAGATTCAACAAAGAAGATTTCTGTTTAAATCACCTGAAAGTACATTACAATTGAAAATATATTTTGAAAAAGTTACATGTACTTTTAAACTTTTGTAAATCAGCAAAAAGTGTTTGGGAAAAAAAATCACATGTCAAACATTTTTACAGCATTTGAACCCAGTCTGAAGTGTGGTCTTTTAGCTCTGCCAAAAACAGTAAAAGAAAACACACATCAGAGAGAAAACGTAGACTCTTAGCTTGTTAGCTGCAATTATTCTTTATGTTGTAATTATCTTTTGAATGTGACAGCTGCACTACATGGAAGAAGGCAGAAATGCCGAAAGGCAGTACAGAGGAAAGGTAAATCAGAGCAATATTGTGCAGTTAATCTTCTTTCTCGTTACGGCGCTTCCTGCCATCGGGGATGCATGGGCTTCTTTAAATAGTTCTGATTAATTAGAGGTTTTAATTGGATGGGTGTTGGTGGCAGCCACACACTCTGTCTTCCCTCAACCAGCCATTTAGGGGAGTACACATGTCAAGAGGACACCTGGCACTGTCTGACTCAATGCCATCAGCCGCTGTGCTCAGCCTCTGCCATACTGACTCGACAACGTAGGGGTCATTGACTGCTGTCATGTTTTCTAGTTGGTGCCAGCATCCCATCTCTCAAAACGTAATCTTATCTTTTCTCCTGATTTCTCCTCTCTTACTGTGCAGTTGCATCACCACGTTTTTCTTTGTAGTTCAATGATGATTATTTCATGTATTCTCATCTCTGTTGGGTCTCCATCACTGTTCCTTGCATTGTTTTGCATCACAGTGGGACTTCCTCTGTGTTACAGCTTTTCACTGACTTTATCAATGATTTCATGACCTCCCTTCCCTGAAGATAATGATTCTGGGTTTAAAAACTATTTTTCTGATTCATTGAGTTTCTAGAGATCCATGAGATTTGATAATGATCTGCTTTAAGGATGATGTTCTGCTTCAGCCACAACCCAGCAATTACAAAAATTTGTATTATTAACTGAGCTGGGATGGATAATCTTTTACATCTTTCATGCAAATATATATATATATGAAGATCGTCTGTGACATCAGAAAAAATTGTAAGGAAGATGCAGTTTAGATTTTAGATTAAAGATAAAATTTTACATTTATTCCCCACTAAAGAGTTAGTGCAAAGCTTTTATTGGCATTTCATTTAGTGATTTAAGCAGTTTCTCTCCTTTCCATTCTGCAGGTTGCTTCTTAGCCAAGTAAATAACATTGCTGGCCTTTTCCTCTTTCTGCAACCTTCTTTGGTATGCACAGTGGTCCCCGGTGATTGATGAGTGGGCAAGGGCAGAGGAAATCTATCCCCAGGTTACAATGCTGCTCTGGTGATGGATAGCCCCTTAGAGGTCTTAGTGGGACTGATGGGTCATGGGACTAAGTGAGCCCAAATCTAGGAGTGGGAGTAAAAGGACAGACCAGGAAGAGGAAGCTGAGGATGCAGAGACTGCAGATGGAGTGGAAGATAACACTAAACATATGATGAAATTCTTTCGCCTTTAAATAAATAAAAAAACATATTTTTTCCCTCACATGGGCAGTGTGATTTATCAGTATGCCCTTTAACCAATAATAAAGATCACTGGAGTCTGTGAATAAAATAGGGAGAAAAAAAAACAATAGAAGGTATTAAATTAGGCAGTTTTTTTTTGTAATTTATCTGAGGTTAGGTTGCAGAGATAACAAGGTCAAAGACAGAATCCCATATAATTTTTTTTTCATTAGAGACACTGTCCAGCTCCTCCTAAGATTCCTCAAAGAGACCCCAGATCAGAGTGAATAAATATAATCCCTCTAAGAAGTTCTGGGTCTTCCCTTCGTACTCCTTCTAGTGGGACGTAGCCTGACTAGCCTGGCAAGCCATCTTATATATATGTGAATATATAGGATTGCCATGGCCCGTTGATGGCTCTCAATTGTGGGGCAGGCTCTATGGTTGTGTTTTCTTTTTTGTTTTTTCTACTGTGTCCTGTTTGGCTGTGAAGCTGTCAGAACTGATGTCTGAATCCTGTGTAGTGCACCAAAATGGCCAAGTATTTCATCAAAATGACCAAAAGTGAACTTTTAACTTGCAGGCACAAACTGTGTCACACATCCTGGGCTACATCATATCTGCCTGGTCTCCAGACCAGAAAAGCACTGCTCCACGACCTTGTTACCGAATAAGGGAGCCAAAAGAAGTCCTTCCTCTAGCTCCCTTATCTTTGCTGGAACCCAAGGCCTCATGCAGAAGACGAGACTTTTACTCTCTGATTAAAGTTTATCTTTCTTGTCATAAATGACTTTACAATTTCACAAGTGTCATATAATCATCTCATCAATCATCTGTTGAATGAACAATATGTTTAGATCCAAAGGGTTTTAATAATGTGTACCTTAATCAATGATGAGTTACAAGGAATCATTTTCCTCCTCCCTCTCAACCATCTGATGACATCAGCAGGAGCCTGTAGTCTGAAAGAAGCAACCTCCACATTGTCTTCCCCCCCAGACCTCAACCTCTAATGCCCGATGCAAAATACTGAAGGATGCTGTGCATCGACACTCCGCTGGACCACCTGCCCTGGCTCAGGGGGTGAGCTCCTCCACAGAACACCCTCCAGTTTACCGACACCACAGGAACCCAAACCCAGAATCCTCCACTACTCCATGGGATTACAAATCAAGAGTCCTCTACACCTTGTCCACTGTTTTCACCGACCACTTTGCTGGTAGGTGATTCAATAATAAGGAATGTCTGCTTTTTCAACGTCATGACGAGATGTTTTCCATCAGCCACTGTCTCTGCTCTCCTGGATAAACTTCCTGGTCTGCTGTGCTTCATCCCAGCTTCAGTTAAAAGAGTGATCATTCATGTGGGATCAAACGATTTTACACGCCGCGAGTCTGTCATCACTCAACAGTATTTTAACCGTCTCTTTGACATTCTGAAGAGCAGCAGAATGTCTGTTTTCATCTCTGGCCCGATCCCCACAGTTTCTCGTGGATGTGGAAGTTTTAGCTGCCTACTCTCTCTCCACTCCTGGCTTCAGTCTGCTTGCAGATCCCTCAGTTTTGGTTTCATTCATATTTTTAACTTGTTTTGGAACCGTTTCTCCCTTTTCAGTCAATTTATTTATATAGCACTCATCACAGACATAGAATCACAAAGTGCTTCACATTGATCAAAACAAAATAAAACAAAGTCATAAAATCATAAACAGATCAACATCATGAAATCAAAATCCTCTCAAAGCAGAATCACATTAACGTCAGAAATAATAAAGTCATAACATTCTAAAATTTCATAAACAGATGAAAGATTAAAAATTTGAGTTAAAAATAAGAAAACTGAAGATTTAGGCAAAAGCAGCTTTAAATAAAAGGATCTTCAGCTGTTTTTTAAAAGTGCCCAGACTGTCAATGCTGCGTAAGGATAAATGAAGATCATTCCAGAGTCGGGGTGCATCAGTTTGGAAGGAGCGATCACCTCGACTTTTGTTTCTGGTCTTTGGAACTTCTAGAAGGTTCTGGTTTGTGGACCTGAGGGCTCGGTCAGAGCATAAGGCTTTAACAGTTCAGTAATGTAGGGAGAAGCTTGACCATTGTAGCGTCATGAATGTCCTGTTTTTGACCTAAAGGTCATGATCTGCTGCGTCTGCTCGAGCAGAGACATAAAGTCTCTGACACAGGCTAATCTACATGAGATATTGGCCAAGGTCTTTCATGCACTCTGCTCATCTGAACTGCTTCACCTCTGTTACAGCTCAAGACGAAGACAAAGAACTCTCTTGATAAATACATAATCAAACAACGTTTGTTATTGCCAATAATAATGCAAGCTCAGTGTTCAATCAATCTGTGAAATGACAATGTTATTACTTGATATTATAATCCTGTGATCAGTAGTATTTTACAAGTTATTATAATCCTGGACATTTGCATTAGACACCAATGACATGTAATGCTAAAGTCACACGACACATTTCCTTTTGTCTGATCCAGTCAGAACCTTCGTTTCTGATGCGAGGCGTGGTTTTCTGTGGTGTTTGTATAAACCCTCTTTTGCACGTCAAATTCTGATTCACCAGTAAACCAAAATATGACAATTATAAAAACTACTCCACGCCACCTTTTTTTTTAGTTCAAAGCGTTCTACAGAAGTCTCGGACAGGCCATCCGGACTTCCTCTTCAGCCAAAAGTCGGCTGTCTCTGCACTGGTTACCCGTTAACTTTAGAGTTCATTTTAGTATCCTGATTATAACTTTCAATATTTTGAACTAAAGAAAAGGTGGAGTGGAATAGTTTTTATAATTGTCATATTTTGGTTTTGACATGCAAAAAGTGGTCTTATACAAACACCACAGAAAACCACGCCTGCTTTTCTACCGGCTTCAATTCCAAGGAGGGTCCAAGAGGACCTCGACATTCTGGATCTAAACCGAGGCTTCCCCTGGGTATGTCGACCAACAGATGGCATCTCATGTGTGTTATAAATCTCCAACTAAGGTTTAGAGCGAAACCTTCACTCCAACTCAGAACTAAATGCTTCTCCGGATCCGCTGGTTCTGATAATAACATTCCACACACACATCATCATCTCACATCTCACTCCACCTTAGTCCATCAGTACACAGAGTGTTTAAGTTAGTCTTGTTTAAATTGTGTAGAAATACATTTCTTAACGATTATAAACCTGACTCTCTTTCTTTCCTCGGAGTTAATACGAAGTGTCAAGTAATCCCTGCAATAAAAAGTTCTGATCTTCTGGTTAAAATATTCAGATAGATATTTCATATTTCTATGGAATCTCACTTCTTATGGTTCATAAGTAAGATGTAAACTACCCATCCATTGCACCATGTAGAGCATTGAAAGTTATAATCAGGACTCTAAAATGAACTCTAAAGTTAACGGGTAACCAGTGCAGAGACATTAGAATAGGAGTGATGTGTGCTCTTCTGTTTGCTCCAGTAAGAAGCCTCACTGCAGAGTTCTGGACCAACTGAAGGCGGTCAAGAGCTTTTTTGTTAAAACATGTAAAGAGTGTGTTACAGTAATCTAGAAGGGAGGAGATAAAGGCATAGATAACCATTTCAAATTCATGTTTTGACACCAACCTTTGCAGTTTGGAGATATTTCTTAAATGATAAAAACAGTTTCAAACCAATGTTTTTGAGTGACCTTCAAGAGACATTGATTGGTCAAAAATAACACCCAAATTCCTTAAGTTTGTCTTGACAGCAGAGGATAAATGACCAAGTTTTAGACTAATCAGGGGAACCATGCTCTCAGGGGCAATGATCAGACATTCAGTCTTTTCAGAGTTTAACTGAAGGAAGTTATCTTCTAGCCAGCTGGTGATAGCTGATAGACATTCTAGTAATTCAGACAGTTTGTAGAACTTAGAATCCTTAAAGGAGCAGTACAGCTGAATATCATCTGCATATAGTTGATAAGAGACATTATGAAAAAAATAAGACTGTCCAAGCAATTGTGTCTTGGAGTAGAGAGTTTTGCATGGATTGGAGCAGAGAGTTTTGCATGGATGTTTTACCTTCAAACTGACTGACAGTGGTCTCAGACAGTCCAGGAAAACGAGATCTAAAACTATGCAGCACCATTTCCTTCTTTTGCAGTTCAGCAGAGAGTTGTCGTATATCCTCTTTAAGGTTTTCAATTCTTTTATTTGCTTTAGAAAGCATAAAGGCATCATTGTGGGGCAGAAGGAGCAGGAGGACAGACATTCGAGATAGCTTCAAGGTTGCTTCAACTTTAGCTGTGTCATGAGCCGAGGTGAGTACTCTGCCCATCATTCACCATCTTTGAGTTTTGTCTGCAGGAGAGGGAGCGCAGCTGATCCTCATCAGCCTGATCAGCGGGGCAGCTTTATAAGGAGGATGGTTTTCCTGACTCGACGCCGGATGATTAACTACTGACTGGTAGTCTCTAGCCCTTCGTAACTCTAGAACCTCGTTTTTGACTTTGTGAATTTTTTGAACTCGTTTTAACCTTGAACTCGTTTTTGGATACTTACCCTCAGGCTTGCTTCACCTTTGGATCCTCTCCCGTCTTGGAAAGAAAGGATTATTCTCCGGTTCGCTGCCTGGATTCCTTAAGGTTGGTTTATGCTTGACGCGTGCGCGAGGTCCGCACGGCTCCGCGCGGAAAAGTTGCATCATTTTGCGTCATTTTAACAACCACGCCCCTCCACCGTGTCTCCGCACGGCCCAAGATTTCCGCAACACGCACCTCGGAAAATTTCTAACCACGCGGACGGTCGGACGTGGACAAACATGGCGGACCGGCACGGCGGAGGTTCGTAAATACAGACATTTGTATGATTCAGCTCTCAGAGATCACCGTGATCAACATGTTGTTAATAATTCTTGGAGAGAAATAGCTCGCACTGTCGGAAAAGACGAGGACGCTGTTAAAAATGCTGAAATGCCATGTTGTAAACAGTGATTTCTACTTCTACTATGGTGTAGTGTTGGGTGCATGCTGTAGAGCTCCATGCTGCCCCGTTCAGTTTGGGAGAATATTGGCTCACCGCAGAGACGAGCCGCACAAACCATAAACGCTGCGAGTTGTGAAGCGCGTTCCAGCCTCGAGCCGCATCACCGCGCGGAAAGTGAATGCGTCAAGCATAAACCAAGCTTAACTCCGCTCAGCCGTCCTGCTCTCCACCGTGGTCACGTTCCCTTTCTGTTTCCTCGTCATCATCATCTTCTTCCACTCCACTCACCCACTTGGATTGTTTACATTTCTCCTCTGGATATCACCCCGGCTCATTCCCCCTCCACAGTTTCATTTTACAGTGCAAATTGGCTTTCGACAATGCCCTACAGCCTTCTCCTCTGATTCAGCCAAGATACAGTATCCTACGTTGTAGGTCTTCTGAGAGGAAGGGCTCTTAGGTGGGCAGAAGCAAAGAGCCATGATGACTCCTTTTTACATGGTTCATTTAACGATTTTATAACTGACTTTAAACTCACTTTTGGCTGTCATGAGTCCTCCTCAGATATTAGGAAAAGACTCTGGACACTCTCCCAGGGAAAAAAGACAGTGGCAGACTTGGCGGTAGATTTCCGCATTTTGGCAGCTCGGACTAATTGGCATGAGGATGCCCTCATCGGAGCCTTCACAGAGGCACTAAACGATAAGGCGAGGGACCAGTTAGCCTTGTATCCGGAACCTAGCTCTTTAGAGGAGCTCATCAGGCTAGCCATATCCATTGATAAACGCCATCGGGAGTTGAAGAGACCAGAATCCGAGTCCGTAGCTGCTTCTGCTCAGGAACGCAATTTTAGATCAGTAGGATGTTTTTCTCCTGAATCCTCCCCTTCTGAGGAACCCATGCAGATGGGAAGGACTCATCTCTCCCCAGAAGAAAGGGAGCACCGACAGAGGTCAGGACTTTGTATGTACTGTGGAACCACAGGACATTTTGTTAACAGTTGTCCGGCTCTGTTAAAAGGCAAAGCCCGCCGGTAAAGCTGGGACTACTCGTGGGCGGTAATTCTACTTCTGTTGGTTCCCGGTGTTTTTTCCCGTGTGTCCTATTTGTTCCTTCCAGACAGATTACCATTGAAGCCCTGTTAGATTCTGGTTGTGAACAATCTCTTCTGGACCCCCATCTAGTGGAAAGATGGAAAATACCCACCACCAAGCTGTCTACACCACTCTGTATCCTCGCTAGATAACCGCAACCTTTCCACCATCACCCACCAGACCATTATGCTTCGCCTTTTGGTTTCAGGTAACCACACAGAGACGTTAACCTTTTATATGTTCCCTTCTCCTCAGTCCCCCTTAGTATTGGGACATTCCTGGTTGGTCGGTCATAATCCCACTGTGGACTGGAAGGAGAACAAGATCCTTGGTTGGAGTCCGGAATGCTCTCTACTCTGTTTACGATCAGCCTCACCTGCCTCTCGAGATCATCCTACTCCTCCCCTGGAAAACATAGACCTGTCTGCTGTTCCACAGGTTTACCATGACCTAAAGCAGGTATTCAGCAAAGACTGTGCATCCTCTCTGCCTCCCCACAGGCCGTTTGATTGCGCAATAGATCTCCTGCCTGGAGCCCCCTTACCATCAAGCCGTCGCTACCACCTGTCTAAACCTGAGAGTGAAAGCATGGAGTGCTACATACAAAACTGTCTGGCAGCTGGCACCATTCGTCCATCTTCATCTCCTCTGGGTGTGGGGTTCTTCTTCGTGCCTGAAAAAGAAGGAACCCTCAGACCATGCATAGACTACAGAGGTTTGAATCAGATTACTGCCCGCATTAAATATCCTCTGCCTTTACTCTCCTCCACATTTGAACCCATACAGGACTCTACCATCTTCAGCCGTCTGGATCTCCGAAACGCCTATCACCTGGTGATGATAAGAGAAGGAGATGAGTGGAAAACAGCATTCAAAACACCCCTAGGACACTTCGAATATCTGGTAATGACCTTCGGACTAACAAATGCTCCAGCCTTCTTTCAATCCCTGGTTAATTCAGTACTAGGCGACTTCCTAAACCGGTTTGTGACAGTATATTTGGACGATATATTGATTTTTTTCCCCAGAACCAGGTTGTGACAGACTGAACACCAACATCTTCTGAAACAAGTTTGTCCAGGAGACACACGGGACAAGGATCGGATCATCTTCCTGCTGAAAGTTTAATGAAAAGCAATCATTATGAAGTTCAGGTTGAATGACATCGTGGCTTGCCCTTTTGATGACAGCTATCTTCATGAACAATGCAGGCTTCATACATGTGATATACTGTTGTGTTGGGTGAAGTAAACTTTGCAACAAACCTTGCAAAAAACTATTCAATGCTCATTTCTTCCTGGGACCATTGAAAATCCATTATTTAGCTAGCTAGCTTTCATCCATCCATTAAAAGCTGCAAACAATCGTGCATTTATGATCGTCCTCCATCTTTCTTTCAGATACCCACACCACAACCCTGTGTACAACAGAAGCAGCTCCTGTGCACATACAACCAATGGAAAGAAAAACTCCTGTAGGTTTTCTGTGCACATGTTTACTCTGAAGCAGTAAAGCGCCTGGTGAGGTCTGCTGCCATGGGCTGCATTAGTGAGAAATTGCCACAAATTAGATGTCAGCGCTGTAGCAGATTCACCCTCTGTGAAGCTGTAGTGAAGCTACTCATATGAGAAATTATCAGGCAAATTAGTGCATGCTCCATTGTCAGCAGAACATCATATTTTTATGTTGGAAGACAATTTTACAGACGTAACAACTGATGGAGCCACAAGCTACATAACATAATATGATGAGTTTAGACTAACTTAAGGCTGATGAGACCAGCTCTGTTGCTCAGGGTTTACATTATCTTAGGCATCTTCACTGTATTAAAAATGGTAGTAAACTTGACGTTCACCTACCGCTTCAGCTGGATGAAGGCTGGTTGGAGTTCGATGACACTAGAAATTGGTGGCAGTAGCTCAGGAGATAGAGCGAGCTATCCAGTGATCAGAAGGTTGTGTGCTCGATCCCATCTCATCTGCTACGTCCCTGGGCAAGACACCTTTTCAGTGCTCCCCGGGGCAGCTGTGGCTACATCATAGCTCATTACCACCATCGTGTAAATGTGTTTTTCATTTATCATGTTTTTCTTTTGCTCATAGAAGTTAAGCTTAACTAGCAAATGACTGCAGATAAAACAATGAGTTGGTGTGTTTTATTGTTGACAATATTAAAATAAGAATGAAGATTTATTCTTTTTTTTCAGCCTCTTGGTCAGCTGATCTGTGGGTCTGACGACTGTACGTAGCATTCAGACTCGTGTTTTATTCCTGAGCCCTATTGTTGCTTATTATTAAAATGGAAGAATCAACTGAAAGAGGGGATCTGTGGTGGCAGGGTACGAATTACACAGAGGCTTCCAAGGAAGACCGGTGAGATGGGGTTTTTATTTTGTCTTGGCCCCCAAAATGCCTTGATGCGGCCCTGGGTGTGGGACCGAGTTTTGAAGGTGATCTGAATTGTATCAGATATATAAATATGCTTATAAATTATTGCCTCATAAAGGTAAAATGTGTAGTGGGATACATATATACCTTCATTTTCCTTTTCAAGCACTTTGTTTTGTTTTCTCCAGCTTGTTTTCTTGAAAACACATTCCTGAACATTGCTGATGTATGCTCTCTGTCGCCCTCTCATGGATTTCTGCTCAGCGTCACTGTCACAAAATCAAATCTCTCTGTCACACATAAGAGGCACGTTTGCTGGCCGGTTACTCACGTGCCAAATAAACGAATTAAGCAGCAATTCAGCATTGAATAAAGTTTTATCAGGATTGTATAATGTCTTCATGCCTGAACAAACACAATAACCCCAGTAAAAACATTTATTACTTACCTATCCATTAGCAGCACGGCTAGGTTCGTAGTGCATGCCGTTCTTTCAATTCAATTCAATTCAATTCAATTCAAGTTTATTTATATAGCACCAAACAATGACAAGAGTCGTCTCAAGGCACTTCACACAGTAAACATTCCGATACAGTTCAGTTCATTAAGCCAATCAGTAAAAAGTTTTCTATATAAGGAACCCAGCAAAAGCCTGGTGAGAGGGCTTTAAAGTAACAGAGACCTGAAATGACTCATACTCCAACACACAACTGTTGTCATGCATAACAGACTTCTCTAAATTTAGAGTCTCATTCCATTTTTGTGTTCTGGGATGAGTATACTGATGCAGGCAACATTGTTAGGCCCACAAAACCATTATGGTTCTGTGAACAAAAGAGTAAAGAAACAGTGAAACATACTATAAATATGTAAGTAGCAAATGATAAATCATCCATTTTCCTTCACATCTATACCTTCCTCATACATTACAACTTTTTTTTTTATCTTTATCCTCTCATTCTCGCTCTGCTTGGACTCTAAAATATGCAATAGCAGGACAAAGTTATGCTGGTTAGAAAACATGGTACAGTCACCAGAAATGTTCATTTTAACAGCAGTAGAGGACAGAAAACCCTTGTCTTGAGATAGCTGGTTGGGTTGGCAGGGACCCAGATCTGAGACAAGAGTTAGGGAAGAAGCAAGCCAGATAAAATGGTCGTATATTGATGGAAAACTGCCCAGAATTTTTTTTCAGGGATTCGGGGTTTGGAGAAAAAAATGTGCAATGCTTGTTCAGAGCACAAAGAGGTGGTGGGTCTTTTCTGTGAAATAAACACCCAGAGCAGTCATAAAACACCAGCTGCCTGGAAAGCAGGAGGCTGAAAGAGTCTCAGAAATATTGTGAAATCTGTAACTCACATCCATCCAAAGACCTTTGTCAGCTTTCTCTCTCATAATGTGGGATGTAATCTGTCAGCATCTACTTGGTTCCTGTGGATGGGCAGGGACTTTACAAAACACTTGCTGCCTGCTTGATCTTTGGGACGAGGAGTCCACGCTGCACTCATTTGGCATCAGACCAAAAAAGGTACCGCAGTGGCAGAGGCCTTCCATCGAAGCAACCACTAACAGACATGTGGTTTCAGCTGTCTTTGGGCTGCAGAGGGGAGAAGAGGAAGGCAATGTGAGTCACAGCTTGGTGCCTCCTCAAAAGCACTCTGATTGCTTTTTATTCAGCAATTGCTTTTGTTTGAGGATAAATGAAAAGCTGTGAGCTGCCTCTGATCACATGTGCTTGCACACACACAGGATAGATGGGACTTTTGGCCTCTTCAAAAGAATGTTTTGAAGAAGGAGAGTGAATGAGTGGATGTTTTATTTCTGATGTATGAGTAGAGCATGCTGTGTACGGAGGAGGAGGGAATGGATGTGTTTGTATTTTTGTACAGAAGTGACTGAAGAGCTGTTTGAGCTGACAGAAATAAAAACAGGAGAATGATTCAGATGCACTTTTGGCATCAAAATTCTCAGCTTAAATTTTCCCACAAGCACCTCAGTATAAATATTTATCTGCTGTATCAACAGCTGAAGCACCTTCATTTCTGTGGTTTTTAAAAAGAGTTGTAAACAACACAGCAGTAAGATTACCCATTATCAGCACAAACTCACGTTTAGAACAGTGACACTAACAGTGACAAGGGAAATGCTATTTATTTTGTTAAATCAATACGTTATACCACCCATATCACGATTTATACACATGTGCATATATGTATATAAATCTCTATAGCACATTATGGTAACGCTAACTGCAGAACAACTAGGTGGACCCACCGCTAACGCTAGCCTGAGCTACTGCTTACGGCCTTGTTGAACGAGAGGAAAATAAAGAAGAACGTTGTGTCACACCCTGTCCTGTTTCCCCATTCTGTTCAGTCCTGTGTCCATGTAAATTGCTCCCACCTGCCTCTCGTCTTCCAATCACTCTAGGTCCCAGCTCCTCATGTATTTAAACCCTGTCGTTCTTGTCTGTCTCGTCTGTTCATTGTTTCTATGTCCAGCGTGTTCTTAATTAAAACCTTGTTACACCGTTCCTGTCTGCCTGCCTTCTTCACCTGCGTTTGGATCCTCACCTCCGCTCACCTCACCTGCGCTCGTGACACGTTGGAATACACTCCTTTACAAGGATACTTGGAAAATTCAAGCTATGAATGAACACTAGATAGAGCCATTTGGTTTTGTCCATTCTTATACTTGCCCTCTTCCAGAATGTCATGTTGTTTGTTATCCAGTAGCATGTGGAGACAGTTTGAAATACAACCGTAGATATGCCCCACGACATTTATAGGATGGCTTGCCGGGCTAGGCTCCTGCGCTATTGTAAGACCAAACACAATTTCATTTTCTTTAACGCATTCACTGTCGTGACGACTAAAGTTGTCATTTTAAAGCCAAATGTTCGCTGCCAATTTGCATTTTTTACTGTGTGGGCATCGGACAAGCCCCCGCACAGCGAGAACAAACATCTCAGCTCTAAAGCTGATCTTCATGCGCATACGTCACACGTCACGTGATCAGGAAGCAGAAAATCCATGTGTTAGGAGATCATTTTGGGCCGCTGCTGTAAAAAAAGTGAGTCTTGAACCGGAAAAGCTTCTGCCGATCACAACTCAACAACAAATTATGGAAGAACAGATAACGCTCGAATCACGTGGATTCCTCCTGATGTAAGAGGTGTTATGATTTAAATTACATGTTATTTAATAAGCCATAAGGCGTGGGATTCCATAGGAAATATGAAATCCACCTTACGGATCTGTGAGATTATTTAAACCAGAAGATTGGAATTTTTTAATGCAGGGATTAGATAACAGCTTCATATTCACTCAGAGACAACAGAAGAGAGAGAGAGTCAAGTTTAAAAGTTAAGAATTTTATTACTAACAAATTAAACTAGACTGACTTTAAACACTAAATGTATGGTGTAACTAAGGTGGATGAGACAGGGAATGGATGACGTGTGTTGTTTTTCAGAACCAGCAAATCCGAAGAAGCGATTGGTTCTGATGGGTACTGAAGGTGATGTCATCGCGTTAAGCTTTGATTAGGACATTCATAAACACATTCGACGCCATTTGGCGGTCTACCTACCCTTCAGGAAGCCCCCGTTAGATCAGGAATGTCGAGGTCCAGCTTGATCTTTCTTGGAACCGAGCTGGTAGGAAAAGCAGCGGTTGCTGACCAGACCAGTCTGTGAGATACTTCCGGATCACGACAATGCGTTGGCGTCTGGTGAGACCCGAGCCTGGGTCTTGATGGTTCAGCTTTTATTCTGAAAGGAACCGTTGCAGCAGTTGGAACAAAAACGCATTTTCCAGCTTGTCGTTGTTCTTTTGGTTAAAGAAGAGAGTTACGGATTAGCCACTCCGAAGCTTTCTCTAGAACGCTTTGAACTGGCTTTAGAGATGACGTGGGCATAGTTTTATACTTCAGATATTATGGTTTATGGTCGAATGAAGAGTTGACAGGTTTTACCAAACACCATCAAAACCTCGCCTCCGTCAGATCTGTCAGATTCTGATTGGATCAGTAAAAGTAATGCGTCATGTCTTTTAACGCTACCTGAAATGAGTCCTGTTGGAACATTTAAAGTCATAGTACCTTTATATTCTATAGGGTTATAATAAAGTAATTAATATTTTGATTTCACTGATTGGTCACATCTTATTTATTGACTAACACTTGGTGGGATTAGCTTTAGTAAAATAGAGTTCTTTGATTAATTAAAAGAAAATAGTTCACTCTTCATTCTTCCATTGAGCTGAAAATAAGCAGGTTAGAAGCGAATGCATGAGACCTTAAGACCATATCTCATGCAGACTAGTCCTGTGCAGAGGAGAGGGGAAAACAGTCATTTCATTCTGTTACATTTCCCCCCTTTTCAATGGGACGGTGGTCCGTGCAGAGACCACCTGGCGTTGAACAAACCAGCGTCCTAAAGGGATCCCCATGGCAGGGGGAGGTGTAGTTCCCCCGGAAGAGGCCAACAGTGGTGAGGTGCGAACCCCACTCCGAAGTCTATGGTTTCAACTGTCTCGCATAATTCCTTTGGAAGCACACAAGTCAGCAAATTAGTAAGGTATCCACGTGGGGTAATAATTTGAAGCAGGAGCAAAACTTCACGTATCCACGGGTAGGGAATAATTCCAACAGTATATTGATCTTTGTAATTGCACTTATCGTGATTGAGTGCGGGAAAGAGCAGCAGGCAGGTCAGGTCCAAGTGAGCGAAGTATCCCAGAAGCCCTGCCGGAACAAACAGTAGTCCAGGTCCTACGAGCCGGAACACCCATCAGGAGGAGCGGAATCCGACGATGAGACACGGGTCCATCCCCAGGGAAGCGAGGATCATCAGCGAAACTCAGGAGAGGAGAGAAAGCACAGCACAGGGCACCTCAATGTAGACACAACAAAATGGCGTCTAATGCGAATTAACAAACAAAAATAAACCTAACACTGTGAGTACCTGCATGTACTATGTGTAGGAATTATGTGAATTAACCTTTAAGCGAAGAAATGGGTGCACTACCTCTTCGTGTAATGCAAAAAGTGATCCAAAAAAAGAATAAAATTAATAAAACCCTATACTGCGTATGGGAGAACTCACTGCACTATGCAAAAATGTCTTCAAAATGAAGGTCAAAATTGGTTGTAGCCCATAATGGTAAATTAACAAAGTTAATCATGAAGTTTTCAAAACTTAATCACTGCAGTAAAATTCTATAAAAAGATAGATATATGAGTGTCAAAGAGCACTAAAATGTAAATCAGTGAAGTTAGTAATCAACCTACATGTGAATATCATCACGACGACGTGATTCATCAAGAGAATAGCTGTTGTTTTCGCCGTGTCATTAGGTGCTGGTAGACATTCAACCCACTTGGTGAATGCACAGGTCACGGTCAAAATGTATTTATTACCCCTGCTGGACCTGGTCAGAGGCCCCACCCAATCGAATTGCAAGTCCGACCACGGTGTGGACGGTCCCTTTTTCTGTAGGGGAGCTCTGTGTGCGGGGTTGGATGGCTGAAACTGACAACAAACCAAACAATGCTAGAAGTGGTCTGAGACTTCGCGACACATCCCCGGCCAGTAAGCGACCTGGCTCAGGGCACCGAACGTGGCCTTGACACCTTTGTGTCCGGCGAAGGGAGAGTCATGAGCTTGCGTGATCATGCCCCCCCTTAGTGACTGTGGCGCAACGAGGACAGGCGGCAAAGGAGGCTTAGTGACGTGCATCAGCAACCCTTCAACCATTCTCAGCGTGAACCGAACACGAAAGAGAGGACGGAGCTCAGGAACGGAGTCAAGCTCGGCGGAAGAAGGCAGATGAGTTGTAGGATCAGAAAGGTACAGGATCATCCTGCTTATAGCCAGTGTTGGGAGTAACGCCGTTTAAGTATAACAGCGTTTCTAACGGCGTTCTTTTATAGGTAACGGAATAATCTAATTAATTACTTTTCCTGCCGTTGCAACGCCGTTACCGTTACTGGGGACGGAAGGTTGTGCGTTACTATGTGGTTGTCGAACGTTGAGCAGCAGCGTGAGGGCCACACTTCAGCTGCAGGCAGGGAGAGAGAGGTGTCGGTAACACACTTACAAACACGATGATGATTGGCCGGGTGGGTGGAGACCCTCACGGTCTCAGTCGCTGCATGCTGTAGACACAACGGGAATAACTCCGTTTAAAATAACCGCGTTAATAAAAAAATATTTCTTTCTGTAACGAGCAAACTAATTAATTACGTCTTCTTTTATCAAAACGTGGTTTCTGTTACTGATAAGAAAATGCGTGCGTTAAGCAGCGCGGTGTGTTGAAGCTGTCATCAGCTGATCAGGAGCTAAAGAGGTAGATGTCTTCATCCAAGTGCGTCACGGCCCGTGAAGAACGAGGAAGACGTGATGAATATCTACGGCTGCAGACCCCCCGCAGATTTGTTGCTGCAGCAGCGAATCTGCAGATCTGCAGCCGTGCCCTTAGCGTGACAGCGGGACGTCCCGAAGGTCCGCTCACCTGTTCACCGCTCAGACGTCCTGATCTTCTGCCATCCTAGATCATCCAGCTGTAACCTGTTTCTGATCATGTCTTTAGTCCCGCTGTAACACTGATGCATCAGTCTCAGACGTCATGGAGCTCAGGTGTTATTAGAACTACCTGTGTGTGTTTACCACCCAGCTTCAGCTCTTCTGTGGTTGGGTCTGACCCACGTTAGTACATTTAAGTCCTCCATCAGATTTGTGCCTCTTCTAGTGTCATTTTAAAGTATATTTATTTATTTATTTATTTATTTAACCGTTACTAGATTACCAGCAACAGAAATGCTAGTAAAAACACACAATTATGTGAAGCTGGAAAAATTAGAATGCTGTGCAAAATTACATTTATTTCTGTAATTTAACTAGACTGAGAGACCATTTAAAGGCTCGGGAACCTTTACAGGTGTTTCTATTTGCAATTTTAAATTTTAGCTGATTGGGTTTTTGTTAAATATCACACAGTGACCTTTTAATAGTCTAGATTAGTGTAATGCTCCTATTAGTAGTTCCTCCTGTTAAGTGCGTATTTGTTTAAATTATTCAGGTTTATATAAAACATTTGGACATACATTTTATTATGTTCAGTCATTACTCATTTATATTTTACTATTGTAGTAATTCTTGCATTCTTTAATGAAAAAAGTAACTAAGTAGTTACTTTTGTTGGTAATTAGTTACTTTTATGATCTTGTAACTCAGTTAGTAACTGAGTTACTTTTTTGACAAAGTAATCAGTAACTATAACTAATTACTTTTTTAAAGTAACGTTCCCAACACTGCTTATAGCAGGGTCCTGGGACTGAAGACTGACAAGATCGTTACCAGAAAAGACAGGTTGAACCCTCGGATGGTTTGGAGGTGGACGTGTTAGCGGCCTGAGCTCGAGTCACGACACACACTTCGTTGGATTAGCTTAATTAAAATAGAGTTATTTGATTAATTAAAAGAAAAGAGTTCATTCTTAATTCTTCTGTTGAGCTGAAAATAAGCAGGTTAGAAGCAAATGCATGAGACCTTGAGAACAATATCTCATGCAGACTAGTCCTGTGCAGAGGAGGGGGAAAAACAGTCATTTCATTCTGTTACAGAGGTGAGTCTCCGCTTTGTTTTGGTTGTTTTGGCGTTGACATCATCCTAGCGTGCAACGTTCTGTGACTCTTAAAAAACAGTAAAAACGGTGAGAAACGCTGGCATCGAAGGGCTTTAGCGATCAGGAAACGGCTGGCAGCGAATGAGTTAAAGAGAATCGAAGAACAATTTCCAGTTGTAAAAACAAAACAACAACTTGATCTAGGACATCTTTAAGGAAAACGTATCATAAGATTTTGGGCAAAAACCTCCTTCCATCACATTACAGATGGCTGGATCTTCCTGCTCGACAATGATCCCAAACACACCACCCGGGCAATGAAGGAGTGGCTACGTAAAAGCATTTCAAGGTTCATTCATTTGACATTCGCATTAAAACATCACATTCTAAAGTAAAGTCAAGAATTGAGTTTCTATACCTCAACAGGTCTTCCTTTACTCATTCTGCAAAGCAAACCTTGGTCAAAATGACAATCCTTCCCATCTTATGGTGACATTTATGTGTCTGTTGCTGCTGCCTCTTGGCCAGATCGTCGTTGTAAATGAGAATGAGTTCTCAATCGACTCATCTGGATAAATGAAGGTTAAATAAATAAATAGGTTCTGAAGCAGCCTAGACAGTCTCCAGACCTCAATTCAATCCAACCACACCCAGTCCCATAGAGATGATGGCAGGTGTGGTCAAAGTTCTTGCTCCATTCGATGTTATACATTTATACCCTGAACGGAAAATGTCAGAGGAGAAAGTGCATAACTGTAGTGTTTTTAAATAAAAAATACAAACAACTAAGTCTAAATAAAAGGATATTAAGTTGTCTGTTATTATAGATAATTGTGTGTAACCGTTAAAAATGTATTGTGTGTTGTTTGTTTATCATTACTTAAAATGCTATTTAACTAACCCACAATCCAAATTAAACCAGCGTTGCCTTATAGTTCTGTTTTGATAACAAAATGCTGGTATTTTATCAATTTAGATGAAAAGTGGACTAAATTAAGTACCGTATTTTCCGGAGTATAAGCCGCTACTTTTTCCCCACGCTTTGAACCATGCGGCTTATAATGAGGTGCGGCTTTACTGAAGATTTTCCTTCACCTGCCAGGGGGCGCTTTAGCAGAAAGTGAAAACAGGTGGAAGTCAAAAGTGGAAATTGAAGAAAGTGCTCATTTTAATTTAGCACATGCAAGCAGCCGGCACGACGAAGAATTTTTAAAAAATCCATACCCCCTCATCATGGAAACTACACGTATGAGTTCATCTGATGCCGCATTTAAGTTGAAGGCCATCGATCTGGCAGTAAAAGATGGAAGCAGTGCTGCCGCACGTAAGCTTGGCATGAATGAATCCATGGTTCGGCGGTGGAGACGGCAGCGGGAAGAACTCATTCAAGCCAGCTTCACCCCGGGATGATGACAGCAACACGGACAGCGACACTGACATCGCCACAGAAAAGGTATGTGACGAAGCTCTTCTGCGGCTGTTCAACTCCGACACTGAAGAAGAGGACTTCAGTGGTTTCAGTGAGCAGGAGGACGATGAATAAACTAATCAATAACTTTTCTGTTTTGTTTGATACTGATCAGTTCAGTTACCTTCAGTTAAACTACGTTTTCAATTCAGTAGATATCCGGTAGATATCTGCGGCTTTTAGCCCGGTGCGGCTTACATAAGTACAGTTCTGTCATGACTCCCATCCTTCACCCTCCTCTGCCTCCTCATTTCACCTTCATTCAGCTCACCTGGTCCTTTCACCAAGCTCCTGACAAGCCCTGTTTCCCTGGCAACCACAATCAACTCCATTCTTCTCACCTGTTCCTGTCATCAGCTTCATCCACTTCACCTGCTCCTGACTCCTCAGCTCATCTCACACACCTGCTTCCCCTGCTATAAAAGGACCGTCCTGCTATCCAGTCTCTGCCAGATTATTGTAATGCTCATGCCAGTAAATTCTCCAGCACTCCTTACCTCTGCCTGGATTATAGATCCTGACCTTGTTCCTGTATCTCTACCTGCCCACGTGCCTGCTCCCTGCCTGGATTGTTCTCTGCTTCTGACCCCCTGGATTCTCGACCTTCGGACCATTCTCTGAATTCTGCCTCCTGCCTGCCCCTTGTAGCATTTACGGATCTCTCTGGTTTTGACCCATGCTTCCTCCTTACCCTGCCTCAGCCTTGCCCACCTCTGGTAACTCTGTCGCGTGCCCGTCCCATTTACCGGTTCCTTTAAAACCCAGTTCCGTTAGAACTTATGAGACGGTGCATCCATCAGGGTTCGGGGGTGTATCGACGAGTATAATCGTACTAGACCCGGGTTTGGACTACCTAATTAGAATCTTGCCTTTTATTTTAAAGGTGAAATGACTTGCACGAATAGCCAGCCCCAGAGTGCTACACTTCTTTTAAACTCGTTACCTTTTGGTTAAGATACTAGAGAGAAGTCTGGAGGCAAGCCAAGCCTCTCAGCAATTGTTTGGGCTACCCGGAATTAATTGCGCCTCTAACAGCTTATGTGGGAGGTTGGCAACTATAAAATGATTTATGCTAGTTGATCAGGCTATCATAAGTTTATCAATTTATTTATTAATCCAACCTTCCAGCTGATTAGAGACTTTTTCAACCTGCAATCAGAGCCAAAATAACCTCGAATATTTTGCTTTTATTGCCCTTAAGACAACTCGTTACCCGCAAGGAGGGAGAAGTTAAAACTTCCCTTATCTTAAGGTTTCTTTATATTATTCTGTTATAAACTGTAAAGTAAGTCCTGATAATTCAGAGACCGATCTTCGACATGCTTACCTCTGTGCAATTTATGGCCAGGGCCCCAAACGTGAAGCTTTAGAGAAAACCTGAAATAATCAGGATTATGTTTCTTTTTCAAAAAAGGTTTATTACAAAATCAAAATACAAAAATGGGTAAAGTGAAAAACTACTACTATCCCCCACGGAGGAATTAGTTCAAAATGATTAAATAAGAGTCAGTTTACACCAGCTCTTGTCTTCTCAGAATCTCCCCAAGAACGAAGCCTGAAGCACTCTCTCACTCGATCTGAGCTGCATCCTTTTATATCACTTCTGAGACTGCTCTAAACAATGTAAGAGTCACAAGTCATTCTCTCCTGACAGTTTAGGTCAAGGGGTCATCTACCAAATACACTTTTTTAGCTCTACATAAGACATTTAGTATCATTTCACTACATGCAGTATTCACATGAGGGCACAAAAGTTACATGCTGCACTCCTGGAATGAGAGCACAGGTCATAAATCTTCATATTGGTAGCAAATTGTAGATCTTCTTTCAGCATTCCTGAGAGCTCCTGGGTCCAGCTGGGCTTCTCCTCACTCCATGCCATTCCTTCTTTTCCCGCCAGAGGTGGAGTTAGGGGCGGGCCCAGGGGTGTGTCCATGGGTGGATCCAGAGAAGACAGCTTGTCTTTTGACCCTTTGCCTAGCTCTGTCCTCACCAGCAAGTCCTGAACTCCTGTCCTCTTGACCCTTGTGTGACCCTTGTCTCTGACCACTGTTTCTAAGCCTTGACTGGTTGCTCGGGCTTGCAACAACTCCACATAAAATAAAGACTTTTAAAGGTGCTTCACAGTGTTTGGTGTCATTACGGGTCCTTCTGAGTTCTGTTCGTGACAAGTTCCATGTTTGTTTGTTTTTTAAACTTTGTAGGTGCGCTCTATAGTCCAGAAATTACGGTACAAATGACAGTGTAAAACAGACTTTTATTTTAACTTCAGGTCCTTCTTTTTTATCGCAGCATAAAACTGCACCAATTGCCGTGAAGTGACAGAGTACAGTTCTGTTCCAAATGCTGTCCTTTCTGCTGTGGATCGGTTACCTCTGCAGCCTGACTTGGTATAGGCAGTGGGAAAAGGATGGAAGTAATGGTTCAGCATTTTGCTGTTTTAACACTAGAACTACCAGGATTTTTGGACCCCCTCAGCTCTACCAGAGGAAGCCAAATGGCTCCTTGGTTTGAAAATCCTCAGTCACTGACAATTAGCTGCCTTTCATTTATAAATGTAGCCATTATCTGTACAGAGCACATACAATGCCCATTGGAATGTAGAGGAATGTTGGGGAACTTGAAAATTTTCAGTCATTTAGGTTGGCATCATTTTGTTTGCCTCTTTAGCCCTTTTAGCCCTGGTAGAAAATGACTCACAAGCTCTTTGTGCAAGACATACTGTGACGGCAAATCAGCGTAACATTACTGCAATAGTGTGTTTTATAAACACTGCGTTGCGCAAATTTTGCTGCATTTGTTGCGCCTCGCTTGGTAGTAATATTGCGGTAATTGTCTGTCCTATAAACAGTGATTGCGCCTTGGCACAACAGAGGAAGATGTCAAGTGACGTAACAAATGTGCGGCGACCCCGACCGGAAAGAGTATATAAACCACGTAAACATGGGAACGTTAGTAAACAACCAGCGGACATGGCTAATTGGAGGGACAACGAGATCGGTGAACTTCTGTCTTTACGAGCAGAGGCAGAAGTAGCCAGCCAATTCTCAGGAACTGTGATGGACAGCCACCTCTTTGAGGGTTTGTCTAAAAAACTCAAGGAGCGTGGCTTCAGCAGAGACAGAGAACAGATCACGTCAATACTCAAAGGATTGAAGAAGTTTCACTTTTCAGCGTTTCTTTTTACCTGCAATTGCAGCCAGGTAACCTGAAAAATAAATTCTATTCAGATTTACCTGATCACCTGAAGCCTTTTCAAGAGTCTGGCTTGTTTTAAACCCCTGAAAAGCATCTTCATCACATGTCATGAACCTTCTTTTGGAAGCTGGACAATCGAAGACAAACCTGCATTATTCCCCCAAAATTGTATGAGTTGCAATACAAAACATTCACGAAAGGCTTGTGCATTTGAAGGTTTATTGTTCTAATAAAACCATAATGCTTTCTTGGATTGCCTGTGCATTTTGTGGCCCTTTTGTAAAAAGGGCATCTGTTGAATCTGGTCAACTAAACTTGCCCACCCAAAATAATTTATGACTGATTTTGTGAAGACTTCAGATAAGCACACAAGTTGTGAATGCAACATAAGATATAAAGGCTACAAACATAGTAATAAAAAAAAGTCACGTCATTATATCCTGCATGTAGCCTCTGACTGAAGACACTCTTGTGAAGTGATCTTGTGTCTCTGGTTTTTCTCTAGCTGCCTCTTTACCTGAGTGCTAGAAAAAACCAGGCAACAGGGGGAGGTGAGGTGAGCACCAGCATCTCCTGAAGTGATTTAATCAAATCAAATCGTTTTTATTGTCATGTCACATGTGCAGGTACACTGGTACAGTACATGCGAGTGAAATTCTTGTGTGCGAGCTTCACAGCAACAGTTGTGCAAAATACAATAACGTCAAAACAAGCAAAATATAAAAATGGCTAATCTAAGTAATAATATATATAGTATGTAAGGTATATACATTCCTAAATGTGTGTGCAAAGTATTTTATTTTTTATTTTTCTACGTGTGTGCATGTGAGTGTGTGTATAATGCGTATATACATATTTAACCAATGAATAAAGTAAACAATAAAATAAGAGATATAAAATATACAGAGGCTGGTATGTGCAAAACAGTGGTATTAATGTACAGTATGGAGCGTGTAATGTTGGAGTTTCAGTAGTGAGGGTGAGGTGTCTGCGCCGTGTTCAGCAGTCTGATGGCCTGATGGAAAAAGCTGTCTCTCAGTCTGCTGGTTCTGGACCGGATGCTGCAGAACCTCCTTCCTGATGGAAGTAGTCTGAACAGTTTATGGCTGGGGTGACTTGAGTCCTTGATGATCCTCCCCGCTTTCCGCTACTCATTGCTGCTGATTCTGGTTTAATCTCTATTCTTATTCTCCTCGATCTGAGTGCGGCCTTTGACACCATTTCTCATCCCATCCTCCTTAATAGACTCTATTCCTTAGGCATCACTCACACCCCCCTCCGCTGGTTTCAATCTTACCTTACTGGCCGCACTCAGTTCATCCAGTTAAAATCCTTTACCTCAGAACCCTCCCCAGTCAAGTCAGGTGTGCCCCAGGGCTCTGTCCTGGGGCCCCTCCTCTTCATAGTATATCTCCTCCCTATCGGCAAAATCTTCCGCAAATTCAATATCCAGTTTCACTGCTTTGCAGATGACACCCAGCTCTACATTTCCAGTAAGCCCAACTCAACTCTCCCACCATCCTCCCTTACACTCTGCCTCTCTGAAATCAAATCATGGTTCACCTCTAATTTCCTCAAACTCAACGGCAATAAAACTGAACTTCTTCTAGTTGGCACTAACTCCACCCTCTCAACATCTGACAGCTTTTCTTTAACTATTGACAGTGCCACAGTCTCCCCCTCACCTCATGTCAAGAGTCTGGGTGTCATTCTCGACAGCTCCCTTTCTTTTCAGGCTCACATTAATAACTTAATTCGGTCAGCATACTTCCATCTACGTTCCATAAACCGTCTTCGTCCCTCACTGACCCCTCACACTGCCGCCATTCTCGTCCACAGCCTCGTCACCTCCCGTCTCGACTATTGCAATTCACTTCTTTATGGTCTCCCCAACAAACTCCTTCATAAACTGCAACTGGTCCAGAATTCAGCAGCCCGTATTATCACCAGAACCCCTTCCTTTCACCACATCACGCCGGTTCTCCAGCAGCTCCACTGGCTCCCAGTTAAATTCAGGCCCATCTTCAAAATTCTCCTCCATACCTTCAAAGCAATCCACAACCTCTCTCCTCCATATATCTCAGACCTTATAAGTATTCACACCCCGTCCCGTTCACTCAGATCTTCTTCTTCCATCCATCTTGCGGTTCCTTCTGCCCGTCTCGCTACCATGGGGAGCAGAGCTTTCAGCCGCTCTGCTCCTCGACTCTGGAACTCACTTCCCCCAGACATCAGGAACATCGACAGTTTTACCCTTTTCCAATCAAAACTCAAAACACATATGTTTAAATCTGCCTACAACCTCTGATTTTATTGAAATGTTTCTCTCTGTTTTTTCTTCTTTGGGTTTTATTATTGTTTTATTGTATTTTATTACGTGTTTTGTGTAAAGTGACCTTGGGTGTCCTGAAAGGCGCTTTGAAATAAAATGTATTATTATTATTATTATTTCCTCAGGCACCGCTTCCTGTAGATGTCCTGGAGGGAGGGAAGCTCGCCTCCAATAATCCTTTCTCTGATTTACAGAACAAATACGACCGTTCACAAATGATTAAGAATGCTAGGTGAAAACAACGGGAGTTCTAGTGTTAAAGCTTGAATATGTGCATTTTGAGTCTACCGCCTCTGTCTGTTAGTGCATTTCAGTGGTTATTAGTGCTTATGCAGATTTTCAGTTAAATATACATACATGTTGTTGATTGATTTATGATTTTAAAATTTGCTTTAGGTGTCTGTATATTTCTAAACTGTGTGTGTATATTAGCCTTGAGATGAACTGTTTGTGAGCCGTTTGTGTGTGTGTGTGTATGTGTATGTGTGTGTGTGTGTGTGTGTTGTTCTTCTTATTTGAATTTCAGCATGTACTCTCATCTTTTCAGTCTGCTGGATTAAAACATGTGTCCAGTTTTTAGCTGTTCCTGATGGTTCATCATCAGTACTTAGTGGTGACGATAAGTCCTGTCGGTGTGAATTTACTACTTTCAGTTTTCAATTATTGCAGGAAAATTAACTGTGCTTGTCAGTTTTTATTCATAGTCAAGTCCATCATCTTATGACAAAATGTGTGTGTATGTTAGTGTGTGCCACAGTGAAACACATACACACACTCCTCTGCTGTCTGCCTTTCTGTCCCTTACAGCACACTATTACTTGTGCCCCGTGAAAGTAAAACATTTTACAAAAATATAACAAAAAACAAAATAATGTGGGTTTTTCCTTAAAGTTGATTCTTTTTTGTGCGGCTGCTCCTACAGAGGGTCCATTATAGTGTTGAGTGTAAAGTGGTGGGTGAGCCCTGAAGCCAGACGGACAGGGAGTGCAGTCTTAATGATCCAGCTGAAATGATGGGAATTACTGTAGCTCATCTGAAAAACCTCTTGACATTAATTAAACCTCTCTCTGATGAAACTTACTTCAACTTCCACTGTGGATTAAGCCATAAACTTATATGAAATCCATCTCTTCCTCCCCCCTGTTTCTTAACCATTGCTGCTTTTGCAGATGGTTAAGAGTCACCCTCCTCTTCTACATCATTCATAATGCATGAGTCAGACCACATCAGCTGCTGATCAAAATTCCTACTATTCTCTTTCTTCAAAGTCCATTTTTCCTTTATTATTCTTTCATTATTCCTTTTCAAATGGACACACGTGTGCTCGCACATGCATGTGCACACACATGCATTTACACACACATGCATTTACACACACATGCATGTGCACACTATAGTCTGACATTTCTTTGTTTGGTTCATGTTTACTTTGGACCAAAGTTTTATTTCCCTAACGTGTGCTGCAGTTTTCGCCTTAGAATTTAAATTTCTCTCAGTTTTTAATGTCAGACAAGAATTAAACATTCATGTCTCTAGAAGAAACGCGTCACAACCTGTCCTGTCTCCCCACTCTGTTCAGTCCTGCGTCTCTCCTGATTGCTCTCACCTACCTCATCTCCCAATCACTGTAGATCCCAGCTCCTCGTGTGTTTAAACCCTCCCAGTTCTGTCTTCCTTGTCTGTCCACTGTTTTCATGTCCTGTGTGTTCCTTATTAAAAACCTTCTAAGCGTTCCTGCCTGGCTTCTTCCCTGCGTTTGGATCCTCACCTCCGCTTCACTCACCTGCGCACTCGTGACAAAACGCACCAAGTTTCTTGAAGTTTCTCAAATTGTCCTTTTTTCCAGTAATTTGACCTTTTAACGTAATCCTTACATTAACTTACCAAATAAACAAAACAATAACCATTTTATTTGTGGCTTTGCTCACACCTGATGACCATCATGCCTTAAGGAGTCAGTCGACCAGAAGTGATGCTATCAGATCGTCAGGCTCGGTCCTAACTGCTCTTCCATCTGGTTTTACTATAGTTTGTGGCAACTGTTGAATAGAGTAGTACCTCATTTAACCACACCACCTAAGAGCTGCTGGAGCCATAAATGACCAAGCAGAAAAATGGCAATGGATGGCCAAGTGGAGAAAGGGGATCTCTAAAAGCCAGTGAAAGTGTGTATCTGTGTGTGCGTGTGAGCTGTACAGTGATGTGAATAATAACTCTTTTTATTCACCAGTGGCCCTGAATGTCTGAGAAGTCACAGCAAATCCTCACTTTTGCAGACTAAGCAAAATGCTGAGAGGGGGAAGAAATTAGTTTTATTTTAAAGCTTTGTCTCATTCAACAGATTACATCCCTCTCCATCATAAATGGCTGCTCACAGCCTGAGCGTCTGGCTGCACTGCCAGAATGTGGTGGCTGTCTCCTAATTTTAAAGCTTCACTTGTGATGCAGTGTTGTTGCAGAGACAATTTATTCCAACACTTGGTTTGCGCATACCACAGGAAAAACATACCAAAGCTTTCACATCCAGATTCTCGTGTAGTCACAGCTCAGCTTCAAAACAAGCTTTTGACAACTCCACATCTTTTTTTTTTGCTTCATGTTCTTCTCGCAAATAAGGATGTCTTGCGTTTTTTTAAATAATTTCAAACATTCCAGTAATTGATTTATTTATATACACGCATATTTTGTTCCCCCTGCAGTTAAGGAACAATTATGGAAGAAAATATTAGAAAATTCAGGGCTCGCCAAGATCTTTCAGAGCAGAAGCGGAGTGCTTTTAGATGTGGTTCTACTTTTT
This sequence comes from Nothobranchius furzeri, assembly GCF_043380555.1. Classification (NCBI taxonomy): domain Eukaryota; kingdom Metazoa; phylum Chordata; class Actinopteri; order Cyprinodontiformes; family Nothobranchiidae; genus Nothobranchius; species Nothobranchius furzeri. Next base: position 3,184,953 of record NC_091745.1, on the reverse strand, counting down.
ATAGATCTATAAATAGTGAGCATTCATCATTCTTTGTTTAGTTTTTTTCAATTTTTAAAGATGTGATAAAATTCCAATGTTTTTTCTGGGGCCTCTTTTGTGTACTGTGTCTTTTGTGAGTGGGTTCTCTGTAGTATTACATAGTTTTTTAAGGGTATTCTACATATTTATCTTTTTAAAACAAGCTATATTAGTACTGTGCTCTATATAAGACATGTTTATAAAGTTTTTAGTACAAAATCCCTCTTGCATAACGCAATCTCAACAGCGTTATTCTTTGTATTTCCAATATCTTACACAATGAGCCCTTTCAAGGTTATGTCACATTTACCACCTCTTGATTGGCTGTTATGAGACTAGGAGCTCAGATATTTGGGAGGGGCTTGGAGTAGAGCCACTCCTCCAGAATTGCCAGGTGAGGGTTGGTTCTATGCAAAATGTCCTTTTTGTGATGTAGGACTGGTTAATAAAATTGTAGCAATATATCATTTGAAATAATGTATCTTAGACGTGTGAGAACGGGTCAAACGGACAAATGAAGAGCCAGTATTAGAGAACAAAAATGTATTTGTTTTACATATTTCCCCTACATGCAATGTACCACTGACAGATGGCTGATACCAAGAAATCTTACCGATGCGCACATTTTCCCGCTACTTTTTCTTTTATAAATCCCAAAGTTTGTGTGGAAAGTTGCTTACACAGTTTTCCGACCCCGTTTTGTGCATAAGCAAGCTTTATAAATGAGGCCCCTGAACACCAGAGCAACAGAGGCCAAGATCTACCACACCAGACAAGACCCAAGGTGTAGGCTATGCAAAGAGACCCCTGAGACAATCCACCACATAACTGCTGGTGTTAGATGCTGGCAGGGAAAACATACATGGAACGCCACAACCAAGTGGCTGGCATCATGTACAGAAACATCTGGACTGGAAGCCCCAAGGTCAAAGTGGGTAACGCCCCCTAAGGTGGTTGAGAATGAGAGAGCCAAGCTCCTGTGGGACTTCCAGATCTAGTCTGACAAAATGGTGATGGAGAACTAACCAGACAGGGTGGTGGTGGACCAACAACAGAGGACAGCCATTGTGGTTGACATGGCAATACCAAGTGATGCAACATCAGGACAAAGAAACACAAGAAACTAGAGAAGTACCAGGGCCTCAAAGAAGAACTTGAGAAAGCCTGGAGAGTGAAGACAGCGGTGGTACCCGTGGTCATCGGGGCACTCGGGGCAGTAACCCCCAAACTGGAGGAGTGGCTAAAGCAGATCCCAGGAAAAATATCAGACATCTCAGTCCAGAAAAGTACAGTTCTAGGAACATCTAAGATGCAGAACCCTCAAGCTCCCAGGCCTCTGGTAGAGGACCCGAGCTTGGGAGGATGAGAGCACTGGTGAAGGGTGAGATGGGTATTTTTCTTTGGGCGTGTGTGTGTGTGTGTGTGTGTGTGTGTGTGTGTGTGTGTGTGCGTGTGTGTGTGTACAGTTGTGCCAGTATGTTTACACACCCTTTGCTTTTTTTGGGCCCTTTTTCAGAGAATGTGAATGAAAGTGCAAATATTGTGTTTCACTCATGGACAGTGATGTTGTGAAGCCATTTCTTGTGAAAAATATGTGTGAGCTCATTTCAAATCACCATAGCAAAATAAAATGCCACAATGACCCTGTGGAGTAGTTTACACCAGGGCTGCTCGATTCCGATCCTCAGGGGTCGGTATAATATTGATATTGATATTAGTCAGGAGACTAAGATGGCCTCTCCAGAACCTTGCCTTTATTCTGCTAGATCCAGTGGTAGGTAGCCTAGTGAACTAGACCATATTCTTGCTTTGAACGCTCCATTGGAACCTCTGCATCCCTTAACAGAATTCTGGTTGGCCAATCACAACTCTCTATGTGGGTTTCAAGCTGATAGAGCACTGTGATTGTTTGTCAATTTTCAAAATCATTAGTTTAATTTGAAGAATTAAAACTTTTAATTGTCAAATTGGTTTCCTCATTGAACTGAAACACAGACACACAGATATTATCGTCAGTTTATCAATGAAAACAACCTTTGAGTCTTCTTAACAATATAACTGAGCCAGTCAATATTTTCTTTACAAATATGGCTGAGCCAGCCAAATTTCTTTACAATATGGTGAGCCAGCCAGTTTCTCTCGCCAATATGGCGAGCGTATCCAGACTTCTATATCTGCGATATATCTGATTTCAAACATCTACAAGCTGATTTTTCACAATTTTAGCCTTTTCTCTGTGTTTCACTTTGATGTCTTATTTTGAAAAAAAAAGGAAATTATTCCGCTGAAGTCACTCTTCCGGGAGACGTCCTGGTGGAAACTGGACGGTGGAGATCTCCGATCTCAAATTGTCCGCAAATTACAGACAGTACTTTGATTTATCCCATCTTCGCCTTCGGAGCGAACGTGTGAGTTGTGCTTTTGACTAAATTCTGCCCATTTTGACGCGCCACCGCGCCTCTAATCTCTTCAGGTCGGAAAGCTACATTTCCGCTCTGAAACTTGCTGGGTGAGCTACCGTGAGCACCTTAACTTCAATCCTAAAATTAAAACTAAATTCTCCGAATTCTCGGACACCCTTCGTCTCAGTGTGTTGACACTGTGGGCGAGCTATTGTGGAAGATATTTCCTTTTCATAGGCGACTGATCAAAGCCTAATCCAACCGGAATGCTCGTAGGCACCTACCGTAGCTTAACTTGCTAGGTAAACGCTGTAAGTCGGGTAATTGCCGTAGCGCGTTACTGCATCCAGATTGCGTACGCTTTAAAGTCCGTTTTAGCTAAGCGGAGCGAGATGCCTGCTTGTTAATCAGGAAAATTTAAGTCTGGTCGCTACAGACGAAAAGCTAGACCTAGCCGGAGAGCTAAGCTAGCGAGCCACAGTTGGACAAAAGGGAACGCGTCCCGGTAAATTGTCAAACCATTTCTGACACAGTAAGTCTGTGTCTTCACAAAACCCGCATTGGCGGTGATTCTTGTACACACTACGGTGTGTAGAATCTACATTTTGCTACGTTTGTCCGTCTGATACCAACACGGCAGCGTAGGGTTTATTATTATTATATATTTTTTTGTTTTGGACCGCTGTACGGGTCGGCTTTCACAGCCTCCATCGCTCGGATCCATGACTTTTTCTTCCATCTTGTGAAGTTGTGTGCATTCCTTTCTCTATCAACAGCTCCTTGTTTTACCCTGTGTCATAAAGTTAAGTTACGCTACGGACGGTCCTTGTTTGTGAGATAAATTGAGGAATTTGCCCGGAGTTTTACGTCGACTCAGAAGGTAAAAACGCGAGTTGCTATGAACTTAAAGAGGGATGGACGAGACACGACAAAATCTTTCTTGCACTGTTACACCTGCTGTAAGGTTCTCTGATGTTCTGCTTCCAGAACATGCCAAGACGCAGGAGTCTGGTTACCGGCCGAGCCACGCTGGTCCCTCCACCCGCCCGAACGGGCCCGCATTAGTCGGGTGCCGCCGGTCGGGCACGGTGGGGACTAGTGGCAGCGGTTCGGTGCCAGCTGCTCGGGGTCGGAGGTGGTTCTGGTCTGCAATTCATGACGTGAATTCAAACAACATGCTGTTTACAGTCATAATGCTTTTTCTTTGCCTTTATTTCTTCCAGGGGGTCAAAAACCACCGTCAATATCAAGGTTTGAAATAAACAACACTTTCTCTGCTGCTTTTAAGCTGAATAACACTCTTGAGCCTATGGTTGACCTCTCTGACAAACAGGTTGTGCTTAACCCTTTGGTTCCTGATGCTTCTTCTCTGTCATCCATGTTAAAGGCTGACCATCTCTCCAGCATGGGTGTGAAATCTTCAGGCTGTGATCCACCGCTTCAGTCAGGGGTCTGATTTACTCGTCAGTCCGCCTCATGCACAAACCGGCTTGTTTATCGGGGCGTGATGGAAACGTCAGCCGCCGTGAAACACTTGTGGTCTCCGGACGGAGCTACCTTACCATTTGCAGGGTTTGTGCCTGGACATCTTGACCTTTATGTGAATGACCTTGTCACTTTTCAGTTTGTGACCTCTGCTAATACGGTGGCCAATTCTTTTCTCCTTTCACAGGGGTGTGACTTTGTCTCTGGCCTCTGTGCTCTATTTCCTGTGATTTCTCTTTCAGGTGACCACGACGGCGCAGGAAAACCTGCGGTTTCCAGCAGTTAGTGGTCAGTGCCGATGTTGAGGAAGCCTCAGTGGTTGCTGTGCACACCTCTCTCACGGGCTCGGGAAGGCCACCCGGCCCGGGAGGTGTAGGTGGGTGCAGTGATGCCCTGCTCATTTTGTTCTTGGTGAGTCTTTGTGACTAAGTATGTGTTAATTAGAGAAGATGTTTTTAAAATCATTCATTTTCGTGTATTTTAAAATCCACTGGGCCATGTTGTTTTCACATTCAGATTCAGGTGTCTCAACTGCAATTATAATAAACAAACAAACAAACAAACAAACAAACAAATAAATAAATAAATAAAGACACTGATTAATGATGACTTACCCGCCGTTGCAGTCTGTTTTCTTTGACCATCACCCACAGGTGATGTGAATCATGTCGTAACTCTGATTTTCGAAGCTGACTGCTGCTATTAGCTTTCCGTTTTCAGAAGAAATCGGCCAAACTTTCCTTGAAACAAAATAATCATAGGCCTCCAGACGTTATAAAGCCTTTAATTTTCATGAGTGAAGGGTTTATGGCTTTCTATTAAATAGGAAATAAATGTCTTTCATCAGATTTATGAAAACATCGTCATCTTCCTCCTCTTATCCGGGTCCGGGTCGCGGGGGCAGCATCCCAACTAGGGAGCTCCAGACCGTCCTCTCCCCGGCCTTCTCCACCAGCTCCTCCGGCAGGACCCCAAGGCGTTCTCGGACCAGATTGGAGATGTAACCTCTCCAACGTGTCCAGGGTGGACCCGGGGACCTCCTGCCGGCAGGACATGCCTGAAACATCTCCCCGGGGAGGCGTCCAGGAGGCATCCTGACCAGATGCCCAAACCACCTCAACTGGCTCCTTTCAATCCGGAGGAGCAGCGGTTCTACTCTGAGTCCCTCCCGAATGTCCGAGCTCCTCACCCTACCTCTAAGGCTGAGCCCGGCCACCCTACGGAGGAAACTCATCCGGAGTTGGCAAGCCACCCTTTTCCGGTATTTTCCGGCCAATTTGCCATGGGAGACCCTACCAGGGGCACAAAGCGCCCCAGACAACATAGCTACTAGGATCATTAGGGCACTCAAACTCCTCCACCACGATATGGTGACAGTTCAAGGAGGAGGATTTGTTTAAACAAATAAATAAAATCACTGGTGAACTGAACGTTTTTCGTCATTCCAGAGCTCATACGGGTTTTAAATAACTAATTTTGTCTTCAATATAGATTTTAAGCTTCTCTGGGGTGCCCAATCCTGATCCTGGAGGGCTGGTATACAGCATGTTTTACCTTTAACTCCTGATTGTAATAAGCATGTAATTAGCAGGCTTCTGCAGAGCCTGAAGAGCGGCCGCACAGCTGTTTCAACCACTGAATAAAATGTGTTGGAACAGAAAACTACAAAACCTGCTGGATATCGCCCCTCCAGGACCAGGACAGGGCACCCCTGCTTTAGACGTTAAAGTGTTTATACTAGGGATGAGCGAGTACACCACTATCTGTATCAGTATCTGTACTCGGAATAGGCGTGGTCCTAACCCGGAATTGGGTGTAGTTTAACCAGAAGTGGGTGTGGTTTACATCAATACGTTATTTTAAGTCTGATCAGAAGTTGCTATGTGTATTGTTTATTTGAAAACTATTTACAGAGCAGCCTCAGAGTTGAGATTAAATATTTTTTTATCACAATAGTAAAGGAACTATTACAGAACAAGTTTTTCATTAAAATCAGAACATTAATATTTAAGTGCATGAATTAAGAGAGAGAAAATAAAAGATCTTTTCTATAGCGTCTCTCAAGATAAAAATCACGGGGAGCTTCACAAAAAAAACATGTAAAATATAAAAAAGGTTTTAAAAAATGATTAAAATATATTTAAAATGAGCAAAAATAGACAATTGTGATTAAAAAGGTAAAGAAAGAGAGAGTGAATAGGAAAGAGGGAGTGGATCCTGAGGAAGAGGAGAGACAGAGATAAATAACTTTAAAGTAACTTTAAAAAGAGGCGTACTGAAGAAACGTGAGCAACAGTAAAGCAAGTACAGAGAGATCCGTTACTGTGTGTGTGTATGTGGATGTGCCGGACGTGGACAGAGCTCCTGGCTGCAGAGTTTTGTGTGTAGGGAGGGGCGGGCGCTCTATTTGACGGGCCAATCACAGAGCGTGAAGACAGTCAGTTACCCAAAGAGGATTTTCCTTCAGCACGATTACAGATATTTACGAGTTTTACTCGTGTCATGTTCGTACTCGTCAAAAATGCTTTATCCGTACCGGATACTTGTCTGAAACGAGTCCACATCAGGGATTTTGCCTGCAAACTCTCTTAAAAGTGTACTTTGCTGGGCCCCATGTCTCTGGGTTCCAGGCTTGGCCGGCTAGGGTTAGGTGGGAGGCAGCGAGCGGGCCTGTGGGCTTGCCGCTGATATCTCCCGGGACTCTGCCGGTGTCGGTACAGGATCTGCTCAGGTGCAGGTTCGGCTCAGGGTCCTTCAACTGCCAATGACGTCAAAGTAGTTGATTGGCTGAACATGAAGCTTACGGAAGTTACGTTATCACGTTATGATTTTGATTGGTCAGAACAAATTTGCGGTCGTAGTCTTGGCGGTTGTAGTCCTGTAGTCCAGAAATCAACAGTTTTTGGAGAAAATATGCTTGAATTTCTAAAGGAAATGTAAAATATAAGCAAGTGATAAACGGTGACCCTCAAAAGCTCTCGATGTTGATGAAATGGGGCAAAATAAAATATAAGAACTTTATTGAAAGACACCAAGCAATATTTTGAGTCAAAGGATGTATTTAGATAACAACTAAGGAAATACACAGATGAACTCCACATTAATACAAACAGATATGGCTTCACATAAAAGAACTGTTGTCTTTTTTGTCAGTCCGATGTTGGTTTTATGCAGCTTCACAATCTTTACAAAACAAAGATAATATGGTGTTTTATTAACAAATTACAATTATAAAGAAAACATTTAGGTGTTAACAAACAAGAATTTATTTAAAAAAACTGCTGATGTCTTTCCAAAACGTATGTGTGAAAGCCGAGTAGATTTGCAGTAATGTGACGTCATCGGCAGTCGAAGGACCCCGAGCCGATCCAGCACCCGAGCAGATCCTGTACCGACACTGGCTGCTGGTTGTGGCCCCCCGGGGCAATCCTCTGCGCCTCTCGAGGGCGGCTGGGGCTTTTCTGGTTGCAGTCTCCCTGGGGTCCCTGCACTCTGGGGCAGCTCCTGGATCTCTGGGGCTTGGAGCTCCCTCCATCTCCTACACATCTTTGGGGGGCAGATCTGTGGCCCCTCACACTCTATTGGACGCTCCTATAGAGAAACCTTACATATACAAGTGTGTGTACACACACATGTGCTCACAAGGTGCTCTCATAAGTATGGACTTGGGCACGTTCAACACATGTCTTAAGGCTGTGGTTGGCACTTAATGCACTGTGATTTATTATCGTGATTGCTCAGTAAAACAATGTTGATTTTATATTTCCTCATCTGGTTGATGCAGTGACAGCTTGCTCCTGTTGTTTTGTTGTGTGTCCTTTTTCTGCAGGTTTAGAAGCAGACTCTTGTTCATCATTGATCGTTTATTTTTGTGGAAACCCCCCCCCCCCCTTCTTTTGTCTCTTCCTTTCACCTCTGTCTCCATGTCCGGTCGGGATTATAAAGCATTCAAAAAACAATAACAATAAAGTTTTAAGTATCAGGCGTGACATTAAAAGCAGAAGCTTTGATGCTCCACCTGAGAGTAAATCTGTAAGGCTTGTCACCAGCATTCAGACATTAATTCTGTTTGCTTCACAGCCAGACAGGACAAAAAAACAAAACCAAAAAAAGTGTACTTTGCGTATTGATAGCTGGGCATGTTGTGTTTGTTTCTGCCATCCAGCACCTTGCGCATGTGCACAAAGATGAAAAAATATGTCATCAAAGATTCTCCTATTCTTTTGCTTTCCTCATGACTCAAACTGGAAATGTCAGTGCAGTTCTGGATGTTAGATGCAAGTCTTTGTCAGGAGTCCAAAAGCTCACACACCTTTTATAATCACACTGACTACAATGAAACAGATTACAGGTGAGGATGGTTACCTTAGCAGCCATTCAAACCCATTTGTGTCAAGTTGTGTAGCTCTTCGAGCCCAAATCACTGGGGTGTGTTATTTTGGTATTTTATTTTGTTATGGTGATTTGAAATGAGTTCACACATTTAGTTACATTAACTGGGTCCAAAACTTCATTGGCCATGAGAGAAATTTTTTTTGGGTGTGTTTTCATTCACATTATTTTAGAATTGGCCAAAAAAATCCTCCAAGGTGTGTACACTTACTGGCACAATTGTAGGACTGGATTGATTTAGAGACCTCTTTTCAATTTTTAACTATAGAAATAATTTGAAAACTGCATTTGAGTTTACTTAGATATCTGCTGATAGGTGAAACAAAAAAGACAAAGGCACAAACAGAAGAAAGGCAAATACTACAGTACTACTTATGGTAACACCTTACAATAAATAAGGTACGCAAAATTGTGCTTCATTACTAGGGAACGACTTAGGGGGTGATGAGTAACAAAGCAGGGAAGAATAGAGTTTTACAATGTTTTACGTGTTGATTTCAAAGTTTATAAATGTAAAAGTTAATTTTTGAAAAGTTATTTTGTGTACTTTTCTGATTATTTAAAGAAGTAGCCTAAACATTGAACATTTTGTTAGTGATTGATTAGAATCAGGTAACACTGTAACCTGCAGGATTTTGGTCACCCATCTCAGCCACATTACCACACACAAGATGAAAGAAAATGATGTGTGGATAAGCTCAATGTCTTCCTAATAAATGGCAGAGGTGTGGACTCGAATCACGACTCGGACTCGAGCCATTATTTTAATGACTTCTGACTTGACTTGGGGCGACGGTGGCACAGGAGTTAAGTGCTCGCCCCGTAATCGGAAGGTTGCAGGTTTGAGTCCCGCTCAGTCTGTCGCTGTCGTTGTGTCCTTGGGCAAGACACTTAACCCACGTTGCCTGCTGGTGGTGGTCGGAGGGGCCGGTGGCGCCAGTGCTCGGCAGCCTCGCCTCTGTCAGTGCACCCCAGGGCAGCTGTGGCTACATCGTAACTCACCCCTACCAGTGTGTGAATGGGTGAATGACTGATTGTGTTGTAAAGCGCCTTGGGGGGTTCCATGACTCTAGAAGGCGCTATATCAAATACAGGCCATTTACCATTTACCATTTTTTGACTTGATAAAATCTATAAATACTTACAACTTGACTCAAACTTGAACTTGACTTGCGACTTGAATCGACTTGCATCTGTTGACTTGATGATGACTTGAACATATTTGATATTTTAGCGCAAAAGTCGTTCTGGGTTTGATCTTGTTCTGCTAAATGCAGCAGAACTCTGTTTATAATCAGTTTCTGTTGCACTTTCTGCTTGTTTGAGCAAACAAATGAAGCTTTAAGAAGCTTTATTTCTGGAATTTATTTATTATCATTGTCAATAAATTGATGTTGGACAGATGACTTGATTATGAGTTGAAAATTCAAAGTTGAGGACTTGGACTTGACTTGGACTTGACTGTCTTTGACTTAGACTTGACTCGAAACTTGACTGGAAAGACTTGTGACTTACTTGTGTAATGTCACGAATGGCCTGATTTGAGATCCCACAGGTCAAATGCACAGCCAGGTCAACTTACCCTGGCTATGACGCATCCTACAATCTTTTCCCCTCACAGGAGACTCGAAGTCTGCATGTAGTCCCTTTAATCAGAGCTTATTTCCTCACACCAGCTAGACTGCAGAGATAATAAATGATAAACAATAAACAGTTTCTCCTCCAAGGTCCATCACAGAGGAACTCTCTAAAATAAACTCCTTTACTCCCAGATGGAAGAAGAAAGAACATTTTATAATTAAAGATAATCATTAAATATTTCTATTTATAATTCTAAACAATGAAAGGTTCATTGATCTGTGTTTAATGATGTATGATTAGTAGGTTTACTTGACAAGGTCATAACATTTGCACTCACAAGTAAAGTTAAGTTAAAAACGCATGACACAAGTTGACCTTTTGCCTGGATTTGGAGTCTCCATCACAGAGGGTGTGTCTCTGCAATGCTTGGTAACTTCCTCAAATGTGCCAACTTCTGAATGGCTATTCAAGATAACATCAATCCGTTAAAACTAGTTTTACTCTGGTTTTTCCCTGAGTTCAACTTCAGACAAAACAGTTCGAACAGTCAACAGTTCGAGTGTTTTAAAGGAAAAGCTTTAGACCAGCCATCTTTTGCATACCTCTCTAACCACAAGGATTTTGACACGTCTGTCAAAACCTTCTTAAACCTTTTTCGCACCTGCGAAGCTGAACCAGCAAGATAGTTTCCTGTAGAACAAAGCTGACGCAAACTCCTTCAGAGTTATTTTTAAGACGCTTGGTTTCATCTATCGTTGTGACCCGGGGAGACATCCCAGGACTGGGCGCATCGAGGATTTTCTACAAGCCAGGTACAATGGGGTCGTCGGCCCCGGGACATCTCGGTTCCAACGGGGGTCTTCCATAACGGGTGAGGTAGACACAGCGCGATAGCGTCTGCATGTGGTTTTGATAATAACATCTTATAGCTTAACGCAAACCAAATTCTTTTATATCCAGAACTCAGCTCTGAGAACAGAGATTCTGAATACATTGTATTCACACATAGGTTCCAGACACCATCTTTAGTTCGCATTCACTCACAGTAAATAATATTTTAAACAATTTATCAAGTCTTAATGGTTTGTAAAATAAATTCTTATTTTGTTTATCAACCTGACTGTTTCTTGAATCAAAGCGAAGTGTGTTCGATCCCTTAATGAATAAAAGAATCTTAGAATCTTCTGACTAAAACAATAAGACCAAGCAGGTGATATTCTAGTTAAATAGAGTATCACCACTTATTGGTCACAAGTAGCGGTAATAATATAAATAGCTTTTCAAGCAATTTACTTAACCCAATTTACCCTCTATTATCATTACACTTGAGACTTGCAAAGCAGTAACTTGGTCACACCTCTGGTAAATGGCAAAGTAGCAACATATAAATAATAGTTATGTGCTGAGTAAAAACAGATTTTTTCCTCAGTAGGTACTTGGGAGGAGGCTTCACTTTACTTTAGGGTAAACAAAAGCAGTAGGTAGTAGTTAAGTACCTAGTAGGTACAGACATGGGTGTAATTTTTTTGGGAGGGGACATGTTCCCCCCACTTTTTCCAAAGTCGGTTTTTGTCCCCTGCACTTTTTACCATCCAAAACCAATATTATGTTATATTAAATTGACTGTTTGAGCACTAGGACCAAGAGTTCAGCTTGAATCTGATGTAAATGAGCTCTGTTGATCAGATATTCAAAGTGTAAAATGATGACTAGGGATGGGTACCGGTACTCGGTACTTTAATTGCACCGGTTCTGACATAAACGGTAGTAACCAGACCGAAAAGCAACGCAGATTTCGGTGCTTCATTTCGGAGATGTCAATCATGTTGGACTAGAGTAGCCACTCATTTTACTTTTCCGGTGATAGTAGGCGGGCCCAGCCAAGTGCGTATTTAATTAGAGCGGACCTACATTATTTATCAAAATGCCGAAGGCGAAGCGGTCGAAAGCGTGGCTGTACTTCACAGCAAAAGATGCAGACTCAGCAACCTGCAACAGGTGCTTCAAGGTGATACTCAGTAAAGGAGGTAACACCTCTAATTTAATGAAACACCTGGTGACGCATAGCATTTTTTAAAAGCCGAGACATGCACCGTGTTTGATAGCTTGCAACAGCGAAACCTCCCACCGAACGCATCTACTGTCGGTATTGGAGATAGCTTTAGCAACGTTCCCCCAGAACCCTAACCCTAACCATCTACTCCATCTACTCCACCTAACCAGTATCGGATAAAACCTAATCGATACCCATCCCTAACAATGAGTAGGAATGAAAATGACCAACAAGGTGAAAAACAAAGTTGAATTGAAAGTACTGGTTTTCTGGACGGATGCCGACGATGGACGACAAAGTTACAGACGAGTGAAATCAAAATGAAACAGGGATGTTAAATCACTGTGATGTTGCAAATTATCTGCATCCTTCATGAAGTGTACAAAAGAGAGTCCACAGGCACTACATTCATCTGGGATTCATTCCTTATTGCTTTCATAGATAACTACCTATTAGTCTATGAAAAAAGACTGCTGGGTGTTTACTAGTAACTACTACATATTCTTCCCTGAAAAAAGACTGAGCGTTTTCAGCAGTAACTACTGGTTAACTACCTATTCTTCCCTGCTTCATCACTCATTACCAGTGTTGGGAGTAACGCCGTTTAAGTATAACAGCGTTACTAACGGCGTTCTTTTATAGGTAACGGAATAATCTAATTAATTACTTTTCCCGCCGTTGCAACGCCGTTACCGTTACTGGGGACGGAAGGTTGTGCGTTAGTATGTGCTTGTCGAACGTTGAGCAACAGCGTGAGGCTTTCTGACCGCCACACTTCAGCTGCAGGCAGGGAGAGAGAGGTGTCGGTAACACACTTACAAACACGATGATGATTGGCCGGGTGGGCGGAGCGGTCTCAGTCACTGCATTCTGTAGACACAACGGGAATAACTCCGTTTAAAATAACCGCGTTAATAAAAAATATTTCTTTCTGTAACGAGCAAACTAATTAATTACGTCTTCTTTTATCAAAACGTGGTTTCTGTTACTGATAAGGAAATGTGTGCGTTAAGCAGCGCGGTGTGTTGAAGCTGTCATCAGCTGATCAGGAGCTAAAGAGGTAGATGTCTTCATCCAAGTGCGTCACGGCCCGTGAAGAACGAGGAAGACGTGATGAATATCTACGGCTGCAGACCCCCCGCAGACTTGTTGCTGCAGCAGCGAATCTGCAGGTCTGCAGCCGTGCCCTTAGCATGACAGCGGGACGTCCCGAAGGTCCGCTCACCTGTTCACCGCTCAGACGTCCTGATCTTCTGCCTTCCTAGATCATCCAGCTGTAACCTGTTTCTGATCATGTCTTTAGTCCCGCTGTAACACTGATGCATCAGTCTCAGACGTCATGGAGCTCAGGTGTTATTAGAACTACCTGTGTGTGTTTACCACCCAGCTTCAGCTCTTCTGTGGTTGGGTCTGACCCACGTTAGTACATTTAAGTCCTCCATCAGATTTGTGCCTCTTCTAGTGTCATTTTAAAGGATATTTATTTATTTATTTACTTAACCGTTACTAGATTACCAGCAACAGAAATGCTAGTAAAAACACACAATTATGTGAAGCTGGAAAAATTACAATACTGTGCAAAATTACATTTATTTCTGTAATTTAACTAGACTGAGAGACCATTTAAAGGCTCGGGAACCTTTACAGGTGTTTCTATTTGCAATTTTAAATTTTAGCTGATTGGGTTTTTGTTAAATATCACACAGTAACCTTTTAATAGTCTAGATTAGTGTAATGCTCCTATTAGTAGTTCCTCCTGTTAAGTGCTTATTTGTTTAAATTATTCAGGTTTATATAAAACATTTGGACATACATTTTATTATGTTCAGTCATTACTCATTTATATTTTACTATTGTAGTAATTCTTGCATTCTTTAATGAAAAAAGTAACTAAGTAGTTACTTTTGTTGGTAATTAGTTACTTTTATGATCTTGTAACTCAGTTAGTAACTGAGTTACTTTTTTGACAAAGTAATCAGTAACTATAACTAATTACATTTTTAAAGTAACGTTCCCAACACTGCTCATTACCCCCTAAGTCATTCCCTAGTAATGAAGCACAATTTTGCGTACCTTAATGTACAGTGTGACTCTACTTACAATACTTGGACATTTCAGTGGCCATCTTCAATTTCACCCTTTAGTTTTAATTTCAGCAACATTTTATGCTAAACTGTCTAAAAATAATACAGTATGAGGACGGCCCACCCACAATACATAAAAACACACTCAGAAGCTCATATAAACCAATCTGAGCTGACCTGAAATGTAATGAAACATTCTTATTCTTGAACTTCAAAAGGACCATGGAAGGTCTTTGCCAAACATTCTTAGGGTGTAATTAGGCTCCATGTCTGAGTCAGCAACTAAGCTGGCTTTGCCATCAACAGATTTTAACACCTTTACTTAGCTGGTCTCACCTTCTGCTGCTCTGCTCTTCTACTCCTCTGGGTGCATGCACACCGGACCTGCTAACAACATCTGACATACATGTGTGGTATTTGTTATATGCACAAACACAATCTAGTGTGCAGTTATTGAGCCCGGTGTGTTTTTGTTTTTGTTGGCTCCAGCCTTAATGACAAGACTCATTCTGCAGAGAAACACAAATCCTCCAGAGAAAACCCAGCTTACTCAGCACCAGAGACCCCCAGTCCTTTTATTGTAGTTGCCTGCTGTGTTTATGTGTTGTGTGTTCATATAATGCAGACAGAAAGGATAAAAGATTATTTATTTTCAGGCTTTTAACCTCTGTGGTTGCTCTTGTGTGAAATTCAAGTGGTTTGTGCATTTTTAAGATAACCTCTGTCATGTTTCAGGGTCAGTCATGCAATCATTGCTCACTCAGCCCAGCTGAACCAGCTGACGCTTTGATGAAATCACAGTAATGTGTTTTTCTTGGTTGCTCGGTTTTGTATAACTATCAGATTTGATCATCTGAGTCAGACACTGTTTCATAGCTTTAGAATGCAAATATATTCTTTTTATTTATCACCCTTTTTGCTCTTTTGATTTTCTGCAAAGAGAAAAGTTTCAACACCTCCTCTGCTTTAAGTAAACAGCTACGAACAACAAGTGCACCTCAGACGGAGACAAATGACTCTAATCTGAGTGATTGGACCTGTTTCTGACTTTCCATGCACCACCCTGTATCCCTCTCTATCTTCTCCTCTTCCTCTTATAGCCTCCTTCCATATCAAATAGAAATTCAAATCAGCCCCAGTGGTGCAGCCGCAAACATTATTTGTCTGCTAAATCATGTTGCAGACCATCTAAAGTAAACATCACACAAGATGAGATACAACTGAAGCATGAGATGAAGTTTATATTAGTTTCAGGAGGTTCTTGTTGAAACATTTAGGTATGATTCTGCTTTATTATCATTTCGTTCCCTGTTGAGATCATAGCTAATGGCAGCACAAATAGCTTCGGTGAATGTCTGGCAGGTAGATCTAAGTAGAAATGTATTTGTTCTCAAAAAAGAAAATTACTGAAGTCATTAACAAACATGCATACAAATGTGAGACCTGTATTTATTCATTAACTGATAACATCTGGCTTTATGGTCAAAATAAATATCAACTATTTATTATCAGCAACCAGGTTGGTTCTGGATTTGGTTTACTCTGAAATGCATCAAATATTAGTACAGATTTTTTACACCTGTAATGATATAGAAAACGTCTCATTTTTATTCTCTGCTCATCTATTACCTTTTACACCATAAGGGAGATACCGTAAATCCTCTAATACAGGCCTGGGCCATTATCTACTCAAGCGCATCCTGGTTTGTGCCTTTATTGCAAGGAGGCCAGAATTAGAGGCAGGTCCAAATTTCTATTTAGGCAAAATGAACTACCAGTAGAATGAATAAAAACAAGATTTTGTGTCTATTTAAACCTATAAAACACTCTGTTAGTTTATTGAAAATGTACAGGTCACATTGTGCGTACGAATGCAACAAACACTGTTGTTTCAGGCTAAACCAATATGGTAACAAAAGTAGCAAACATGCAGGTAGTGCATTGTAAAGCACATTAGGCGCGGACCCCCAAGAGTCCATCCTCGTCTCCTCCTCTGCCCCAGACGCAGGCCTCCTAGAACTCGTCGTCGCCTCCTCTTCCACAGGCGCAGGCCCCCAAGAGCCCGTCATCGCCGCCTCCTCGGCCACAGACGCAGGCCCCCAAGAGCCCGTCATCGCCGCCTCCTCAGCCACAGACGCAGGCCCCAAGAGCCCGTCATCGCCGCCTCCTCAGCCACAGACGCAGGCCCCAAGAGCCCATCATCGCCGCCTCCTCGGCCACAGACGCAGGCCCCAAGAGCCCGTCATCGCCGCCTCCTCGGCCACAGACGCAGGCCCCAAGAGCCCGTCATCGCCGCCTCCTCGGCCACAGACGCAGGCCCCCAAGAGCCCGTCATCGCCGCCTCCTCAGCCACAGACGCAGGCCCCCAAGAGACCGTCGTCGCCTCCTCGGCCACAGACGCAGGCCCCAAGAGCCCATCATCGCCGCCTCCTCGGCCACAGACGCAGGCCCCAAGAGCCCGTCATCGCTGCCTCCTCAGCCACAGACGCAGGCCCCCAAGAGACCGTCGTCGCCTCCTCGGCCACAGACGCAGGCCCCAAGAGCCCGTCATCGCCGCCTCCTCGGCCACAGACGCAGGCCCCAAGAGCCCGTCATCGCCGCCTCCTCGGCCACAGACGCAGGCCCCAAGAGCCCGTCATCGCCGCCTCCTCGGCCACAGACGCAGGCCCCCAAGAGCCCGTCATCGCCGCCTCCTCTGCCCCAGGCGCAGGCCCCCGGACTCTACTGGTCCCTGCCTCCTCTTCATCGGGCCCTCGGTCTCTCTCGGCCCTCCCTTCGGGTCCCCCTCCTCCCGCCCTGCTCTGTGTTCCTGTGGGCGTCTGGAATCCGCCCTTGGGGGGGGGGGGGGGGGGGGGGGGGGTACTGTCACACCCTGTCCTGTCTCCCCATTCTGTTCAGTCCTGTGTCCATGTTAATTGCTCCCACCTGCCTCTCGTCTTCCAATCACCCAAGGTCCCAGCTCCTCCTGTATTTAGACCCTGTTAGTCCATTTTGTCTGGTTGGTTCATTTGAAATAATTGTTTCATTGTCCTGCGTGTTCCTGATTAAAATCCCTGCTGTAATGTTCCTGTCTGCCTGCCTGCCTGCCTCCTTCTTCACCCGCGTGTGGATCCTCACCTCCGTTTCACTCTCCAGCACGTCTGACACCGTCGTGTTTTGTGAGACTCTAATTCTTAAACAGTGGGTAAGTACTCTATTTATTAAAATATTTTAAGAGCAACAGTACTTTAAAGTTATCAAAACTGCGGCTGGGCTTGTGCCGGCGGTAAGGTTTGTGCTGTAAAGCCGGCCACTATTAGAGACTGGCCTTTATTTACCCTCGCTGACAGCAAGACCGGCTATTGTAGGAGACCCAGCCGGTAATGGAATCCAGGCCAATATTAGAGGATTTACAGTAAATGACAAAATGTATGAAAAGTGACAATAATGCCCAAAATATATTTTATTTAAGTAAGCAGTGTTCTCTACCACGATCATCCAACTTTTGCACAATTAGGAAACCGAACATGTCAGAATATTTTTAGATAATTAGTTTGTTTTCTGGCGTTTGCAGTGATTTGCTACTAAATTACATAAGTACAGAACAGGCTAAAACCTGAAAAGATGCCATGTTAATGAAAACAGTCTATAAATAGAAATGTAAAATTGCATTGGTGCACTCAGGATAGAATATTGAATTGTTGTGAGTGGTGCGTTATAATGCAGCTTTTTTATTTCATCTGGAAAACACAGATTAAATAGAGGACAGTGAAAGCAATTGAGAAACACTCATAATAAACATGAGAAATGTTCCTGCGGTTTTCCAGTCACTGAATGTTCCATCCATCCATCCATCCATCCATCCATCCATCTATTCATTCATCCATCCATCCATTCATCCATCCATCCATCCATCCATCTATTCATTCATCCATTCATTCATTCAACCATCCATCCATCCATCCATTCATCCATCCATCCATCCATCCATCCATCCATCCATCCATCCATCTATTCATTCATCCATTCATTCATTCATTCAACCATCCATCCATCCATCCATCCATCCATCCATCTATTCATTCATTCATCCATTCATTCATTCATTCATTCATTCAACCATCCATCCATCCATCCATTCATCCATCCATCCATCCATCCATCCATCTATTCATTCATCCATTCATTCATTCATTCATTCATTCATTCAACCATCCATCCATCCATCCATCTATTCATTCATCCATTCATTCATTCATTCATTCAACCATCCATCCATCCATCCATCCATTCATTCATTCATTCATTCATTCATCCATCCATCCAATCATCCATCGATCCATCCATCATCCATCCATCCATCCATCCATCCATCTATTCATTCATCCATCCATCCATCCATCCATCCAATCATCCATCCATCCATCCATCCATCCATCCATCCATCCATCTATTCATTCATCCATCCATCCATCCAATCATCCATCCATCCATCCATCCATCCATCAATCTATCCATCCATCCATCCATCCATCCATCCATCCATCCATCCATCCATCCATCCATCCATCCATTCATTCATTCATTCATTCATTCAACCATCCATCCATCCATCCATCTATTCATTCATTCATCCATTCATTCATTCATTCATCCATCCATCCATCCATCCATCCATTCATTCATTCATTCATTCATTCATTCATTCATTCATTCATTCATTCATTCATCCATCCAATCATCCATCGATCCATCCATCATCCATCCATCCATCCATCCATCCATCCATCCATCTATTCATTCATCCATCCATCCATCCATCCATCCATCCAATCATCAATCCATCCATCCATCCATCCATCTATTCATTCATCCATCCATCCATCCAATCATCCATCCATCCATCCATCCATCCATCCATCCATCCATCCATCCATCCATCCATCCATCCATCCATCCAGATCCAGCTGCTTACTCAGCAAACAACTGAAACAGAGATCTCCAGACCCCAGTTGCCTTCCAGCTCATCTGAAGTAACTTCAGTTTCTCTCGAGAATCCAGGGTCTGCCTCGAGGTCTTTTCACAGTGAAAGGGGTTGAAAACACTTCCTACAGAAGGTCTCCAGGAAGGATCTCCACTAGATGCTCAAACCACCTCAACTGGCTCATTTCGAGATGCCCTACTGAACTCAGAGCTTCTCACTCTTTCCCTGAAAAAAGCTGTTTTTAGATGCTTATATTAGTAATCTTGCTTCCTTTTATCCACATTACTGAGAGCTGATGAAGATAGGTAAGCATTGAAAACATAAACTAGGCTGTAAATTAACATTTCTTTTGAACCAGCTCACTCTTCACTTCGATGGGTCAATAGAGCATCCTCATCACTTATTGATTCTGCTCCAGTCTACCCATCAATCTCACGTTCCATGCTACCCTCAGTCATGAACAAGACCCTGAGGTACTCCTCTTTCAACATGGAGTAGTGTCTCATCACCAACCCAAAGTTGGCAATTAACACGTTTTTGTTTAAGGAAAGAAGCCTCATCCCTCTTGCGGCTTTGATCTCAAACCGTTCTGGAGCCCACAGTTGTCCTGACTCAATGAGGAAAACAAAGCCACATTTACTAAAAACAGCCATGCAGTCTAACACTTCCCAAATCAATGACCTTTCACCCCCTGGCAGTGCCTGGAAACGCTGCCTCTATGTTATGATCAGAAAAGATGTCAAAGGGCAATACTGGAGGAGTTCACCCAAAAGACTAGGCTTGTTTACACTTCACTCCATCATTTCATCATCATTAGAATTATTACTGGGTTAAGATATTCTTTTTATCTGTCGGTGAAAGACTCTCACTGCTTTTTATTCTGGAAATCCTTTGATGCTTGTCCCACTAGTGTCGGCTCCCTGACTTTATTATGAGACAGCTTTTGGAAAAAGCCCGTCCACCTGTGACAAAGATCAAGCTGCAGGGTGACCTCAATTTCACTCATCACAGGAGCCCCCCACCCGTTCACATTCAACCCTTCCACACACTTCATATATACACTCATGAAGATGCCCTCCTGCTATATATGTCACAATCTGATTCCCACATCACATCTAACACGTGCAAAAGCAGTCTGCATGCATACATTAAAGGCCAGTTTGTAATTATAATAAAACTTAAGGCAATTTCAGTCTCAACTATAGCAAGACTTTAATTATGCACCACTGCGGCAGACTGTTTAATCTTGTCAGCAGCTGTAAACACCCCCACCCACCCCTACACACACACACACACACACACACACACACACACACACACACACACACACACACACACACACACACACACACACACACACACACACACACACACACACGGTGGATATATGCAGAGAAAACATGCTCTCTGTGTTCTTTTGCACTGCCGTCTGATGCAGAACCAACCAGCTGCTGTCAGGCGCTGCATTTTATTGAGACGGATGGTTAGAAAAAGTGGGGAAGCTGCAGTGGAAAGGCACGAGCGCTCTGCAACTGGCTGTCTTGCCTTCCTCATGGCAAAAACCTCAGAATGGCAGGTCATCTGTGAGATTGCTCTCCTCTGTGTCTCCATCCTTGTCTGCTGTTGAGCTTAAAAGGGCCCAGTTTCTTTCTCTCTCTCTCTCTCTCTCTCTGTCTCTCTCTCTCTGTCTCTCTCTCTCTCTCTCTCTCTCTCTCTCTCTCTCTCTCTCTCTCTCTCTCTGATAGACAGTGAAGTCCAAGTTCAAACACAAAGCAGTGACCCACACGGGTTGCTGCTATCCTGACAGCATTAGAGAATAAATAAGGTAGTTGGTCACCGGCTTTACTAAGCATGAGGAGGACACAAATGAAAAAATCAGACACCAAGCATGGTTGAATCGAGTAAAAGATGTGAAGTGAGAAGATTTACAGTAATTTGCTCTGAAATCTTAGAATTAATGATGTTGAAGTGATACATCTCCAGAGATTCCCATCATTGTGACAATATTAGAGTTACACGGCGGCCACGCTTTTTCTCCTTCTCTCGCTGTGTGCTTTTGCTGACACACGCCAGGAAAACTCTGCCTTGCATAATCACACTCATTTGGTGCGATGCATTCTTTGAAGTGGGAGGAACTGTGAGCCAATGGGGAATGCAGCCAAAGGCAGTTTTTCCCCGTTGTGTTTTTCTGGCATATTATCTGTGCAGCATCTCCAGAGTTTCCTCAAGACTTCAGCTTTCCCCCTCAAAATGTCTTTGGTTGTAAATGCAGCTGCAGTGTTTCATGTTGTCATGTGTCTGAGATGGAGATAAGGACAAAAAGAAAGTTTTCTATTAATGGTTTAAAAATATGTACAGATCTGCAGGGTTCATGGCCTTTAATAATGAATCTTTGTTCTTATAAACTAGAAACACTCTCCATCATTTCATCAGCCTGTCTTCTTTCTCTCAGCTGCTAATCAAAACCACTTCATCCCCTCTCATTTGTGGCTCTGCATTTTTACTGCTGATGAATTCTCTGCTGCAACAAAAGGCTTGTTTACACTTCGCTCTGCATCTGGTTTCTTTAATGCAACTTTAATTTCAGACACCCATTTCTGAGAAGCCCTCGTCAGCGCTGCCTGATAAAGTCCTACAAAATATTGATTTTCAAACTCTGTGTAAGCCTTTGCTGCATGATTAATGATTCATTTAAGAGAACATTCTCAATAAAACTCCTTTATAGTGAGATGACAGCTGTCGCTGGATAATTCATCAGATGGATTACGATTCATTCCCATATGTGTTCTCCACTGCAAAAATGATCAAATATTAAATCCTTTTTCTTTTCTTAGCTTTTAGGAAATGCAGCCATAATAAACAAAAAACAAAACAAAACAAAAAATAAATAAACAAATATGCACACTAAATGTAAAACAGTGAAGTGAATTTCAGTTTATCCATTATTGAACCTGTTAACACTGTAACGTTTTGGTTGCTTTTACTAAATTGTCAATAAAATATAAATGTATTCAATAAAATGTAATATTCTATAAAATATGGATTATCAATTTTATTGAACCTTTAATATTTGATTGTTGGTATAAATAGGTAGTTTGGGTAACACCAGGGAACCAACACTGTATAATAATTTCACACAGAGGCAAAAACATAGTTTATAAAAATCTATTTATTACTATATTTTTACCACTATGATGACGCTGGACAAACTATTATGAATGGGGGTGAAACATGATCTTAGAAGTTATTCAGAGCCTAATTAAGTGACTTAGAAAAGGTGTGATGTCTGCGTTAATAGAAGAAATCTGGCCGAATGTTTAATGAGGTTTAACAAGCTATCTAATTAATAATAAACCATCCAACGCCAGTGCAGTTTGGTACCCGAGTGATGAGGCTTCTCAGCGATCCGGCTGGCCACAAAGTCTTCTTGGCAAGCGAATAGTTTGACTTCTGGATATCACAGGCCATACTCCTTTGAATCAGCTGACCAGAGATAGTCTCCTGGGTCTGCTGGTGGACCGTTTCCAGTCTGATGAGTTGTTTAAAAAAGTTGGTTGGTCCTGAAAAAGGATGGTTCTTGCAGCTGGAACAGCTTGAACTGCCAAATAGAGGAAGAGCTTCCTCTTTTAAGGGTTCGTTGTTTTGTTACGTTTAGGACCAACCAGACGTAAGAAAGTTTAAGAGGAGTTTCAACGAGCCCACATATGTCCCCTTTTCCCAGACACTTAGAAAAGGCTTATTTCACTTAATATGTGAAGTAAATGTGTGAATCAGTCATTTGTTAATATGCTGATATTAATGATATAACTGATAATAAATCATTATGGAATCATCAGGTAGACTCGTTTGGTGTATTTCAGATCTGAAATGAGGCATTTCAAGAATAAACAGTTATGTTGGTTCATTCATTACTGTAAAGCAGTCAAAACATTATTAAATCACTTTAGATAAAACCAGTGCGCAACTAGTGAAAAAAGCACTGGAGGTCAGAAAAGATTCTGGGTGATGTCGCACACAGGATCTCTGCTGTCTACAAAGTACGAGTGGTAGGTGATTGGCTGGTGTGAACGGCTCTGAAAGGCACGTTTCGGAACTTTCCGACCACCTGTTTTTCACGGTAATCGGCCGACTTTGAACTGTGGGCTGTCAACTGGAACATCCCTAATTGAAATAATTTTGTATATTTATGTTTATGTTTAGCCTTAGAGATAGGGTGAGGAGCTCGGACATTCGGGAGGGACTCGGAGTAGAACCGCTGCTCCTCCGGATCGAAAGGAGCCAGCTGAGGTGGTTTGGGCATCTGGTCAGGATGCCTCCTGGACGCCTCCCTGGGGAGGTGTTTCGGGCATGTCCTGCCGGCAGAAGGCCCCCGGGTCGACCCAGGACACGTTGGAGAGGTTACGTCTCCAATCTGGTCCGGGAACGCCTTGGGGTCCTGCCGGAGGAGCTGGTGGACAAGGCCGGGGAGAGGACGGTCTGGAGCTCCCTAGTTGGGATGCTGCCCCCGCGACCCGGACCCGGAGAAGCGGAGGAAGACGACGACGACGACGATGACGATGTTTATGTTTATGTATTTGGCAGACGCTTTTATCCAAAGCGACTTACAATTCATAACCTGTAGGGCATGTTGTGATCTGTGGGGGAAACCGGAGTACCCGGAGGAAACCCACGCACCTCCACGCAGAAAGGCCGCAGCCGAGTTTCAAACCTGCAACCTTCGTGCTGCGAGGCAACAGTGCTAACAACTGCGGCACCATTTGCGGGCTATGTTCAAGGGTTTAACGTTTTAAACAAATTTGCAAATTTCTTCCATAATGGGAAGATTCCAATTCTTCTGGAACCAATGTGTATCTCCACATATGTCTTCCAGTCAAAGATCTCTTTTTTTGTATTCGTTGCCTGTCTTGGCTCTTCTTGATAATCATTCACTTTTTTCTCTGCAGCAGAGGGCGTTTTGTTGCTGGATCTTCTTTTGCCGCCCTTAGCGGTGTTTGATCTGCTGGGTGGCCTGCATGTAAACTGCTCCTCCTCTTCCCTGAAACTCAAGAACACACTGAAATGAATAATTAAAGAGCTGGTGGAGAAGACAGATTATTCTCTCTTTCACAATCCGACACCTCACCAGTGTTAGCCGGTTCCTCTGAGTGCTAAAGCTTTACTGAATCTATTTTGTGACACCTCTCTGATGTTTTTTGCAAATTTTGCCCAGAGTTTGGCTTAATTCCTTGTTGCAACAACAGTCTCAAAAGTTAGGATTTTGTCCCTCCAGCTTCCACCCCCACCTCACTTATCTCCTTGTTGTCCTTTACTGCCACTGAGAGAAGGTCAGGCAGAGCCTCCTAGCGATATGACATGTTTTGATTGTAGATTTGACAATTGCATCCTTAAGGAAATTGAATTGACCAGCGGGTTATGTCCTATTAGGAGTTCAGAGACCTCCTTCAACTGGTTCTTATCAACTGAGCCCCAGATTGAGCTTGATGGTGTCAGTAGGCCAGCTCTCACTGTGGTGACGTATGAATACTTTCAGTTTTCTCTGAGAGGACTTTTTATACACTCTTAGGGCTGGAGAAGAGCTACTTTTGTGTCTCACCACCTTTTCACTCAGTTTTTCACTTGATTACACTTATAATTCCACTTGCCTTTAAAATCCTCCTTGTTTTCACTCCTCCTGCCCTTTCACCCGACTGCCGGTATCTTCATCTGCTGCATGCTGCTCTCATCGCCTCCTTGTCCAGCACTCTCACTCCGCTTCCTCTCGTTTTCCCACAGCTGTTATTTTTTTGCTCTTTTTCGTTGCTCGTTCTTCATCTTTTTCACTACGTTTCTCGTGTGCTCGATTGGAAACACAAAGCACATAATTGCTCCCCATGGCTCTTCGATTTCCAAGTAATTGCCTTAATGATGCTAGCTGGTTTGCTAATGCCCCCCTGTTTGAGTGTTTGCCCAAGGTTACTTTGAATACAAACCAAAGGAGGCAAGTAAAACAAACAACCCAGTAGTTCCGACTCATTTCCCAAGTGGAATCCTTCATATCACCGGCTCTTTTCTGTGTCAAGATGATTGGGAGGAAGTTATTTTTGTGTAAAAGACAACAGTTGTGTAACAAAACACTGCTTATGTCACATTGTTTGTGCTTCCCAGAAGAAACAAACTACAACAGCATCCAGATTCTTTTCATTATCTCTCGGCCTACCATTGAGACCTGCTTTCTTCTTGAGTGTGTGTCACATACAGTATGCTGTGTGTAACCCACACACAGTCGATCTGTCTGCTGCTATCTCCAGGATATCTGGTGCTCTGACAGAGCGGCTCCTCAGAGACTGCAGCACTGAGCTGCTGTGTGACATCACCTGTTGCCCTGCACTGCAAAACTCAAACACGCGGTGTAGGCGTGATGCTTCAGAGAGACTGCGACAGCAGGGCAGCAGGATAATATAAAGATCCTGGTTCCCCTGTGTGCCGGAGCTACTTTGGTGATGGATGACCCTGTGACTGCAGAGTGGGGTGGCCTGCCACAGGAGGAGCAGCTTCCATCATGCACCAGAGACATCCCCCGCCTTCTTCCTGCTGTTTTGAATTCAAAATTGAGAAAGAGCTATTAATATGCACAGATAGAGGGAAAATCTATTGACTACCTCAGCAGCTCCTGCTGCTTGTTTTTAGGAAAATTAATTTAATAACTGGATATGCGAGGCCCCTGATCACAGCACTCACTCCAATTTGCATATTAATGCAGCACGGTGAATGGAGTCTGCAATGTTTATGGACTGGTGGGGCTGAAGTGACTGTTTTTTTATTATCTTTACTGCTGCTGTGGGAGAGTCAGAGGTGAGGCATTGTCACGCTGCAGATTACTGTTTTTAAAAACTTTTCAATTATTTTTCCTATTTACAAAATGTACACAAGTTGTCAGGTACTCTGGGCAATACTTTGTGAGAAGAACAAATGACACCGATATGAATCCACCCTTATGGATTCATTTCTTCGGCACTTCTACTCTGAGGCTTTTGTGCGTCTCCATAAATGAATACCTAAACATTAATTACTGTCAAGCTCAATGTATTTTCATACATCTGTGAAGTATGGGGAAGCCATTTCATAAACGTGTTGTCCTGATGAAGATGTTTGCAATGTTTAAAGCTGAATATATATTCTTCAGGCATGAATTATACAACAGCTTTATGACAGCAACGTGAGTGCACACTTGTCTTACTAGAAGCCTCGCCGTTGAGGAGAGAGAAGCAGAAACAAATGAGTAAAGCTGCTTCAAAAGGCCAATGAGCTGTGATGAAAACAACCTGAGATCAAGTCTGGAGGCTTACAGAAATCTGTAATTAGTTTATAAACCTTCACTACTGCAACAGTAAAATAAAAGCAAACCAGGAGCACTGCTTTTGTATCTATTAAAAAAAAGATCTTTTACATAGCCCGTTTCAAGATAAAAATCACGAGGCGCTACACAAAGACATAAATGAAAGTATAAAAATATTTCAAAAAATGATTAAAAATGTTTAAAATGAGAGAAAATGTATAAAAATTGTGATTAAAATAATAATGTTAGGAAAAGGAGAGAGAGAAAATGAATAAGAAAGAGGGAAATCAGTGGATCACAAGGAAGGGCGGAATAAGTAAGAGCAGAATAAGGAGAGGGTGGTGATGAAGGTCACTCCAAAGCCTGAACAGGTGAGTTTAAAGGAGACCACAGAGTCCACTGATCTCAGGCTCAGGGGGAGAGAGTTCCAGAGTCTGGGGGCCACAGCAGCAGATGATCTGTCACCTTTGGTCTTTAGCCTGGTGCTGCACAACCAGTAGGCTTTGGTCACTGGACCTCAGGGACCTGCTGGGAGTGTAGGGACTGAGAAGATCACTAATGTAAGATGGTGCTTGTCCATGTAAGGCCCTAAAGACCAGAACCAGGATCTTGAAATTAACCCTGAAGTTGTGGGTAATACCCTTACCTGAGGTCCGCATCGCTGCAGACTTTGGTGAAGTGCAGATTAAGGGTGCAATGGGGGAGTGGTCAACTTCCGCACTTGAGAATCGGGACACCCTACGCACTCGCACCGCTGGCCGGGAATGCGCAATTGAGGGGTGCGAGGGTGCAAGTGCGAGTATTGGGATTGGACCTTGGTCAGAAGCTGTGCACAGGCATTCTGAACCACCTGTAGATGATTCAGGGAGGTTTTGCTAACTACCACAAACCACAATGGTTCAAATTTGCAGACTTGCAGTAGTTTCAGAAGAAATATAAGGAAACAAAAATGTATTTGTGCAAGAAGCTGTGATTCTTTACAAGTTGTTTTACACTGACTTTCATACTTTTATTGAGAAAAATGTCTAAAATTTTATGAAAGGAGATAATTCAGAGAAACCTCAGAGCAGAAAGTGGAAATCCACCAGTGAGAGTGTTTCTGTCTTCCTGCAGTTTGCTACATTTGACATTTATCTCAGACGCATGAAGGTTTGAGAAAAAAAAAATCCTAAATATGTGCAGTCCACCACCTGAGCCCCATTGAACAATGGGACTTGAACAATGATTCTTTGAATACTACGTATCACGTCACCACAGATCTGTGGAGGTATCCCCCAGGTAGCCATTCCCATCAGCACTGCACCTCGCCTTTCCTGACAGGCCTGTTTTCCTCCATCTTTAACAGATCAGAGATAGCAGTAGAAAATCCAAATGTGGACATGTTAAAAATAGGGTTCTGTCTGGAGTCTGCCTCATTGCTTTGACTTTTTTTTTGTGTGGAGACAGCTTCTTGTCTGAAAATGGCACACTCCATAAAGGACCTGGGATCTGACAGTCCTCACATCTCCTTTACAACTCCTCTCACAAGTGCACCCTCTTCTCTTGAATAGTTTTCAGTTTTTCTTTTCATCCACTTTGCTAAAACAAAGAGCTGCTCAAATAGAATCGCTTAATTATTTTATTTTTTACAAATATTTGACATTTTATTGGGCAGCACTATTCAGAGTTCACATTTTAAGGACATTTAGGCACCATATTATATCAGCAAATGAAAACACATTACTATTTAGTGGTGATGATGATGATGAAAACACATGATGGCGCAAATGCAAAAGATAAAAACAGCTTTTATCAAACTGGAATCAATACAGACCTCCATGAAAACCAACAGATCCATTTAGGATAAGAAATGCATCAAATAAAAATACATTCAGACATTAGCTTTAAACACATCCAGGCACCAACTAATTAAACCCCATTTTCTACCTTATCGATCAGTCTCACCGTGCTAATAAATCAGAGGGAACCTGCTTCAAAACCAGACTTTCCATGCAGAAAGTCGGTCTACTAGAAAAGTTGGTTCATCAAAAGCGTCGACATTTGGAAGTAGAACCGTACACGGAATACTACAGGGTGCGTGTGTGCGTGTTTGTGTGCAGTGTTTTAAAGTGGCTACCACAAAAACCTCAGTGCAACCCATGACAGCTGAGTGCAGCACTTTATTAATAAAGCTAAAATATCATGTGGCAGCCAGAAGTAGACACTTCAAAATACGTACAAAGAAAAAAATAACACATTTAAATACTTTTTCCTATGTAAAAAGGGAAAAATGTGGATATTAATTTACCTTAAAAAGATCTGTTTTATTTCAAGATTGCGCAATATCCGAGTCAGAATGAAGATTTCATTTCAGAGGCTTGATTCCAACTGAAGCACAGAGGCGTTCCTCTTTGTGTCACTACTGTCACTTTCTGTGCAGGCCGGTAACAGTGAGTCATGTTAAACACAGCAGGATGTATGTGGGGCTGTCAAGAGCCTAGTCAGAATGAACTCAACAGCACTTAGATGATGGTGGAGAAAGTTCTTATTTGAATTTCTTTAGACCAATCACAACAGGCGTGGGCCTTCAGCCAACTCTTCTGTAACGAGGTAATGTATTTCAAACCGAGCTAATGGTTTTGAATGCCAAAGACTTGCATTCTTTTTAAAGCATTCAGAGGTAGTTGAGTAGACTGTTAAATGTAAATCAGGATGATTATTGTAAGGTAATGAGTAAAAATCCACATGCATTCTTCTATTTTTGTTTGCAAAAACACAATTATGATGCCACATTTCGGAAGCTGCTGAGACACAAAGAGGACTTGAACAAAGTTATCATTAATAGTTTTTTTTT
This sequence comes from Nothobranchius furzeri, assembly GCF_043380555.1. Classification (NCBI taxonomy): domain Eukaryota; kingdom Metazoa; phylum Chordata; class Actinopteri; order Cyprinodontiformes; family Nothobranchiidae; genus Nothobranchius; species Nothobranchius furzeri. The sequence continues at coordinate 3,155,824 of NC_091745.1, read as the reverse complement.
TAGTCGGTCCAAGTCATCTTGTTGTGAGGATGATGCAATGTTAGTGGACAATTGATAAAAAATCTTTGGGGATGTTCAGGCTGTCAGGGCCTTCCTTGGCTTTGGGTATAACTTTTTGACGACGTGTCAAAAGCTTTGATGGGTTAAAGAGGTTTTGTTTCAGATGGCCAGTCTGAAGCTTTCTCAAGAACTGCTGAATCACCAGAGTGATCCAGTTTTAATGTTCTCATATTATGATTTGTGTAGCCAACCAGAGGTTGACAAGTTGAGGACTATTACCAAGACAACATCAGAAACACGCCTTCTTTGATCCGGATGCTCTGATCTGGGGTAAAGGATGGTCTATGTGTCACACGTTTGACTTTACTTTGTCCTTGTGTGAGTGCAAATGGTGATGACCTTGTCAAATCAACATGCTGAAACTTATATCAATCAATGTAATCATAACATAACATTCATTTCAAACTTCAGTCATTGAGCACAGATTCATGAAACATTTCATTATATTATAATTAGCCATAAACAAACATTTATTTAATGATTATCTAGCTTATAAGTTTTAGAAGTTCATATTTAATTTAAGAAATCATTCTTTGATTTAGCAACTAATCCGGGCTGCGAGTTTTCACTTATTTGGAGGCATGAAGAGTCCTGTAGGACGATAAGGGAAGCTTGGACCTTGAGGAGAGAACATCATTGTTGACAATTCATTATCATGTGTTCAGAGCTGCAGAGAGGCTCTGAACTCCAGCTGATGGGATGAAGACAGGCTGATTTAAAGGTAACAAGGGCGTCAGTTTGTTGTCAGAATTGCTGGGGACAATAACCATACACTTGAGTGGGGTTTAAAAATTGCTGGGGACAATAAAGTAGGCTAGCACAGGGGTCGGCGGCTCTGGAGCCGCATGCGGCTCTTCCATCCATCTGATGCGGCTCTCTGTGCTTGTAAAATAATGAATGGATATTTACATAAAATGCTTTATATTTTACTGCATTAATTTTACATCTGTATGCCAATTCTAAATGTAAAGATTGTCTGCGTAAACCTGAACAGTTCCATCCCGGTCTTACTGTGAGACCGGGTTGACGCGCCACGCTTGTGCGTAATCATAGGCGCTTCCTGAGCTGGAGGATGTCAGATTCTGGGCTTCTCCTCAGACAGGTTCCTGGATGCGTCGCCACATTGGAGACAGGAACAAGCGCTATTCAGCCAAAGTTTCATAATCAGGTGTGGCAGTGTGAGTGTCCTGTCACAGTGTCCCGATAGATAATGCGCCCTGGCTACTTGGCCAAGGAGTTGTCCCTTTGGCTGACTGGTTAGAGCGTATGACTCTCACCCGGGAGTCTGGGGATCGAATCCCGCCTGGGCCCTCGTCTTTCCACCTTGCCACATATTGATGGATTAACTCAAGGATGTTGGTTGTTTTGAAAGAATTACCCCGACGCACACTGATGCGCATGGATGAGCTGACATTTTAATCGTTAACGCACATCGCGGAGGTAACTTGATTCCCATCAGAACATCAGAGCTTTATACTGGATACTGTGTTCAGCGCGGCTCGGAGTGCCCACGGTGGACAGTGGGCTGAAGATCTGTAGAGGGGTTCGCAGCGCAGCGCAGAACCACGGTGCATGCGATAAGATTTCCTCCCACTGAAGCGGTCTGGAAACCCGGTCTCTCTGAGGGATGTGTCACTTGGAAAAATGTTCTTTTTATGAAATTATGAAACTTTGGCTGAACAGCGCTTGTTCCCGTCTCTAATATGGAGACGCATGACGCATCCAGTCTGAGGCAGAATAGCTCTTCAGCTCATAAAGCTCCTGTAAAGACATTTGATTACGCACAAAGTTTATGTGGAGCAGAAGCGGTCGGGCCACGGCAGGTGAAATGTTCCTAGCCTACATGAAGTTTAACATTAATATGTTACTGGACACGCTGGTCTGGTTGGTTAGACCAGTGTTTGAAGTGGAAAACACACACACACACACACACACACACACACACACACACACACACACACACACACACACACACACACACACACACCAATTAAAATAATGCTGATAGCGTGGACTAGAAGACAGGTGATGGTTTTATTTAAATGATGATCAGGCTGCTGTAAAATGTAATCTCCATCCACATCCAGAGAGAATTATCCTCTATTCTTTCTCTATTTGCTCTGCTCTTGTCTGGGCTGATGTAGCTGACGGCGCGCGCGCCTAACGGCTGTGGTGCACATTTTATGCATTTGGAGATATGGGCTGGATGCTTTGCTTTTACTGGAAGATGGTCCACTTAATGCACGGGTGTAGACTACATATTAATGACAAATGAATGAAAATTAAATTGTGAGTTTTTACTTCATATTTTATAAATAAAAATGACGGGGGAACACATTTATGACGTCTTTTTAAACGAAATTTTCTAGCGCGACCTGCCTGCTTCACTTAAGTCACTGCTTATTAAGGTCCGTCCAGAATTACCGTGGCCCACCCAAAAATGAAAACCTGGCGCCGTGCCTGTTATAAACGTCTGCAAATTGTTGTTCTTCACTTGATCAAACTCAGACTTTGTACAGCTAATGTCAAGATGTAAAATTATGAATTCAGTCGAGCTCTTCCGTCCCTCCCTCTCCTGCTCTTCTGGAAACCCGACATCAGCTGTCAGAAGCGGGAGGTGAAGAAGGAGATGAGGCAAACAGAGTGAGTGCGACGTAGAGAAACCAGACTGGTGTGGGGGTGAGCAAAACAGAAGGAAGAGTGTGGGTGTTGAATCCCCCACGGGTGCGACGCCCATGCGAGCGACCGGTACCGGCTGCTTCACCTGGTTGTGAGCAGCTCTCTGCTGTCTGAGGGTAGGCCCCGCCCACAACGCTGTGGCTCCGTGTTTTCATTACTGTGGGAAACAGGTAATAATGGCTCTTTGATGGGAACAGGTTGCCGACCCCTGGTAAGATCTGAGCTGGTAAAACAAAAATCCTCATCAGCAGGCTTTTTTTAAAGTGGGTGGGGACACAGCTGCCAATCACAAATTTTGCCGGGGACATGTCCCCGGCGTCCCCGGTTAAAATGACGCCTATGAAAGGGAACACATGCAGTCTCATGTCTCCATTTTGACCAGATGTTGAAGGGTCAAACTGTACCTACAAACTGACCATTGCTGGATGTTACACCCCTTATGTCTTTCAGTTAGCTAAATATTATCCTCAAAATGTTTTCAATTGTTATTTTGTTGATAGTAATTTTCACATTTCTATTTCATGTCTTTTCCGGTTCTCCCAGTTATTTAGAGCCCTTGTACTCCTCTTTGGTTTGTTCCTTTTAAGAAATTAGAACTTTATTTAAACTTTGGCTTGGCGTCTGGGTTTCTCTTGATCAGATTCATCTCTGCCAGTAGAATCTGGCTATCATAGACTCAGCAGCCTCTGACTTTGAGGAATTACCCTTGGCAGTAAAGACTTGTATTGATCGAGTGCCAATCCCTCTGGACTATGGCAGAGGCCGTGCCCGCAAAGGAATGACTAAATGTATTTAACCTCAAACCTGTGGAACTCTGAATGGGAGCTGCAGGAGGAGGAAAACCATTGTACTCAGAACTTTGAGTGAATCCAACACTGAGCTTCTTTATAAGGATGAGCATCAGACACTGAATCGCCTACATTTGTTTTCTTGCAATGAAAGCATCACATAGGTCTACTTGCCTGTTAATTTTCTAATATGTTCTTTATTGGTTTAATCTTTGGTTGTAAAATAAGTAACACCCCTGATGAACCGTTTTTCTAATTTTCCTTTGCTTGTATGCACAAGTTATTATTTTGTAAGTGGAAGATTAAAACACAACGCAGCAAGGCAGGGACTCTGTTGGGTAGGTTAATGATGTTTATTATTGAACAGTTTATTGTACACCTTACATTTCCTTAAAATGTGTTTCATAATAGAAGTGGAAACTGGGTCCAAATGAAATTAAAGCCACACCAAGCAGTTTCCTGCTTCTCCACCCTACTGGTTGGAAGTGAAATTACAACTGCCGTCTGTCGTGAACAACTGCTGCAGTCTGCTGTAGCTAGCCCTAACAATGAGCTAGCGCTAACTTGGGCCAACTAATACTAAAATAAACAATAAAGTAAAAAGTTCCACAGCATTAGACAAAAATTATTATTACTTACGAGCAGGGGTGGACTGGGACCAAAATTTGGCCCTGGCATTTTGTGAACCGTCGGCCCTCGGCAGGGGAGGTTGCTGCTTGCGACTCGTCTATGCTGCCAAATGTGGAGGGAGGGATGGGGTGTTGTGTGTGCTGCTCGTGGACTTGTCTCTATAACCACATGTGAGATGGGGGCTTGGTTTGGGATGGCCCAAGCTGGGCAAGTGGCCCACTTGGCTAAGCAGCCCACCGGGACAGTGCCAGATTACCAGATAGGCAAGTCCACACCTGCTTGCAAGTCCAGAAGCAACAAAGCCAGGTCACCATCAGGCTGTGATTCTGTAGTCTCCTCCTGTTCAGCTCCTTCAAACTAATATAGGTCGAGCTGATGTTCACTCCAACTTTAGCTCTTTGCTGTGGCTTCAAAAACATTTTCTTACTTCCAGGCTCTGCCATGATGCAAACAGAAACAACCTCATGTTGCCAATGTTACCAATGTTGCGGCAGTAAAACAACCTTTTACTGCCGCAACCTCTCCCTTCTTTGAGAATCAACTCTCAACATAATTTCACCCCAATTACAGAAACACTTGGAACCATTAATACTTCACACTGGACATCTAACAGTTAGGCAATCAGCATTTTGGAACTTCAGTGCACATACTTGCGCATATAACACCCTTCACTGTTCCACCATCCAGTGAGCTAAGTGGCTTTCAGAGGTAACCTAACTTTGCAACCCTAACCCCAACCCTAACCATAACTACAGGGATAACTCTGGATAACCTAGTCTCTTAGATAAAGGCATGCTGGAGGCAGGACAAGGGAGAGCCGTCTTTAATTCCCTACTATGCACTCCACCTCCCTCTTCTCCCCCCACTCTTGCAGATCTGGGCTAACATCAGAATTTAACCATTGGCCCCATTAATTAAAAATGTTTTATGCTTAGTCTTAAAAATAGACAAGATGCCTGCCTTATGGACAAAAGCTGGGAGCTAGTTCCACAAAAGAGGAGCCTGACAGCTAAAAGATCTGCCTTCCATCCTATTTTTAGATATTCTAGGAACCACCAGTAGATCTGCAGTCTGAGAGCGAAGTGCTCTGTTAGGAACATATGGAACAATCAGATCACTGATGTATGATGGAGTGTGATTATTAAGAGTTTTATATGTGAGAAGGAGGATCCTAAAGTATGTTCTGAATCTAACAGGCAGCCAATGTAGGAAAGCTAAAGCTTGGTTTATGCTTAGCGCTTGCACACTCTGATGCAGATTAAACGTGCATCTGAACTTGAACAGCTCGTCCCGGGTCTGATCCTTTGCTCCACTGTGCCAGGTGGGGTGGGGGGATGTGGTGACGGTGATCGGGTTGGTGAAAACTCAGCTGGTGATTGATTCAGCCCCGGGGGTGTAATCCGCGGGAATTGGAGCCGGAGGGGGAGAAACTGCTGGGTCGGGGAAAGACAGGTGGTGGGGGGCCATATTTACAATATTCCTCTATCTCTAACCAGATTTAAGCTACAAGCTCTTTAAATAGTGATATAAAAAATTCATATTTTACTGAAAACTATGGCGCCTAAAGGGTTAACTACATTCTGTGGACTTCCTGATAATAATGAATCACAGTAATCTATTCTTAGGGTAATAAATGCATGAACTAGTTTTTCAGCATCACTCCTGGAAAGGATGCTTCTAATCTCAGCAATATTCCAGAGGTGGAAAAGGCAAATTCTACAAACCTCTTTAACATGTAATTTGAATGACATCTCCTGGTCAAAGATAACACCAAGGTTCTTTACTTTGTTCTCTCAATTTAATGCCGTTTGGGTTAGGTGATTGACTGAGCAGTTTCTTTTTCTAAAGTTCCCATACAAAGATGAGAACTTCAGTCTTGTCTTGATTTAACAGCAGAAAGTTTAGAGTCATCCAATTTTTTATGTCTTCAGGACAAGCCTGTAATTTAACTAACCGATTAGGCTCATCAGGGTTAATGAGTAAATATCTTTAGCATAAGAGTGGAAGTTTATCCCACACTGTCTAATGATTTTAGCAATTGGAAGCATATATATATATATATATATATATATATATATATATATATATATATATATATATATATATATATATATATATATATATATATATATATAAAATAGAATTGGTCCAAGCACTGAAGGCAGCTTTAATTATTGAGCACATTTCAAACACAGAGGCAATTCAATGTGCTTTACAATTAGCAGGACACAATATTGAAACAATAAAAAATTACAAATTAAAATACACAGATAGAATTACAGTTTAGAGCTAAAGGAGAAGACAAAGTTACAGCGCAGATTACCGTGGAAATGACGCAGCATAAGAAACATTTCATTCAAAGGCTGATGAGTACATTGGTGTTTTTAGTTTTGTTTTAAACAGCACTAGGGTTGGGGCACATCTGAGGTAATGTGGAAGCTGATTCCATATGTGAGCAGCATAGTAACTAAATGCATCTCCATCTTGTTTTGTTCTGACCCGAGGTTCTACCAGCTGATTGTTTCCAAGGGATCTCAGAGCCCTATTGGGTGTATATACAGGAATGAGAATACTAAAGTATTTTAGTCCCATGCCATTGAGTGATTTATAAACTACTGTAGTAGGAGCACTTTGAACTCTATTCTGTAGTTTACTGGTAACGAGTGTAGGGACAAGAGAAGACATACAATTCTTATCTGAGGCCATGAGAATTTCATTTGTAACTTTCACTAATGCGGTTTCAATGTTGTGGTCCTCTCTAAAACCTGACTGAAATTCCTCAAACAGATCATTAGTGTTTAAATGCTCACATACTTGATTGGCCACTATTTTCTCAAGGACTTTAAATTAAAATTGAAGGTTAGATACTGATCTTTACTTCATTAGGTCATCTGGATCAAGAAAAGTTATCTTAAGTAGAGATTTAATTAAAACAACATTAAAATCTTGCAGTATGTACTCATTTACCAAGGAAAGATAGATTATTTCTAAAATGGGGACAGTAAACAAAGGAAATGCATGTTTAAATCTTTTGTTTGGGACTGGATCTAAAATGCAAGTTGAAGGTTTAGATGAAGCTAATATTTTTGACAACTCTGAAAGCTCAACTGGATCAAAACGGTTTAAACACAGATGAGGTTCTACAGTTACCTCTGATGCTGCGGTTTCGGTGTAAAATGTCTGGTAAATTTCTAAATAAAAGTACTGCAGCAATGCAATTCCATATTTATGAAGCTTACAAGTGACCCAACTGCTTATTTATTCACAACTTTTTTCCAGAAGTGCAGCAGTGTTTTTCATGGCTTTATTCCTGGCAGTGGAGAGGAATAACATCACATATGACATCAAACAGCAATATCAAATGTGATTTCTTTTTGGCTTAATGGCGGATTGTACAAACAAACCGTGACCTGAAGTCTCAAGGGATCGTGTTATCTCACGAGTCCAGCAAAGAGCACAGTGACAAAGCCGTGCCACTGCCAAGACCCTCTCGGTGCAAAATGGACCACTTTGAAGTTCGCGAGTAAACTGTTTTGCTGCTGATTCACCCCGCTGATGCTTCCAGTGTGAAACCAGGGTCACTTACTGAGGAAGAAGGTCACATTTGGGAGGATAATAATGATTATGTTTCTAATAGAATCCATTTTATTCATGAAGAATCCCATAACGTCGTTGCTACTGAAGGCAAAGTGAATAGATGGTTCAGAGTAGGGGTTGTATGAACTAGTCGACTAGTCAGACAGATATAGTCAGCTAAAGTAAAAAAAAACAAAAAGTACCAAAATTGTCTTTGCCAGAAAAAGGAGACCTGCATGAACTTAAAAACATATTTTATTCTTTGCTGGCATCTTTCGCTAAGATAATTCTGGATTTATATCCTCCTTCTCTTTAAAAGGAAGACTGATCCCCTTGCGTGTTATGGCACTGATCAGTTTTGTTAGATTTGAGCCTCTGTCATCATTGAGTGATAGCAGGATTACCAGCGGAATACCCCAACGTGACTAGTTTATTTCCTGTTACACAGCATTGCTGTTGCAGAAAGGGGTTTGGCTCACATTTTTGTTTTCTAAAAGTTATTTTCAGAATATTGATTTTTCGAACTGTTATTTTTCATTTCTTTTTGTGGATGAAGTTTATATTGAGACCTTTTGCTGCTGGCACACCAGAACTAAATCTTCATCCTTTTCTCCTGCAGCTTTTCACAGCAATTACAGGAATAGATGGCAGATGCAACAAAGCACTCAGTGAAATGCTCCTGGTAAACCATCACGGTGTCTGTGAGATGCAGTGGCGGCTCTAGAAATTTTTTTCTGCAGGTGCTATGAAGGAAGTGGTCATGCGTACCTATTGTTCTCTAAAACACCTTCAACACGATACACATGCGTGCACAAAACCTCAACAACACCTGAAACAATCATTAATATACATCATAAACATATGAACAATCGCTGACTTTTCCATGAAATCATAAACACATACAGCCACACAGAAAACCATCTATAGTGTTGCAAGGTTAGCTAACGTTAGCGTTAGCATTTCCAGCAGCAAAACCCTCGACTGCTGCGGTGGTTGAGGGTTGACTCTCTTCATCCAGATCCGTAGGTTTTTGTGGGTCTGAGATCACTTCCAAAGATTCATTCGTTTCTGACTGAACCCGTGGAAATGTGGGCAACAAAAACCGATCCATTTTACCGCTAGCTCTACCTTTCACTCGTTCACAGGTGGAAAATGAGGTCAAAGGTTAACATCAAATTCCTGTTTTGGTTTAAGTTTTTACTATCTATATGATAATTTACTGATTATTTGTGCTTTGTGTGTTAAATATTATCACATACACACGTTAAATTAAAATTAAATTGTAAAAAAAAAATCAAACATTTACTTGGGGTGCTATGGGGGTGCAATGACTAATCCAGGGGTAGCTATAGCGCCCCCTAGCAACCCCCCCCCCCCCCCCCCCCGGCGCCGCCACTGATGAGACATCATTATAAAAGCGAATCATCCCAAGACCACAGCAGAGAACAACTCTGCTGTCCTGTAGGAGTCAGTAAGGAAACCAGAGATGTAGATAGTCAAGTGATAGAGACCTTTAACACACTTAGGAGAACACACACAGAGAAATGCTCTCTCAGGAGTTATTTTACCTTCCATCTTCTCAACCTCTCATTGTATCTCTGCACTTGTCACATCTTTTTATTTTAGTTCAAATGTATTTTTGAACAAAAAAGACACTGGTTTTTGAACACTTTCATAAAATGTTTGAGGAAAAAGTTAACTGAATGCAAATTCTGTGTAATCATAAGGAAACTAATGTTCAAATAGTTGTTGAGAATGCGCTGTCACCTCGGGGTGCACGGGAATTGAGGAATAGTTGGTTGAAGCTGGAGGGGAGGAGGTGTTTTTCTAAGCGTGTGCTAGGGGAACACAATTAATGAGGACAGGGAAACAAAAATGTACAGTGAATGAATATGAAATTGAGAAGATTGGTGTTGCAGTTAAAGGTTACCCGTTACTACTGGGTGAATAGGAACAAATAACAATCATCTGTTTATGACCTGCAGTTTAATCACAGAGGTGTCTCAAGACCACATACATGCACACGGAAGGTTATATATTCATCAAAACAAAATCCTTCTCATTAAGATCGCTGCATGAACTGGATTTTCCTCCGAGTTCTTGAGTTTCTGTCTGCATTCCTTCTTCTGTACACGGATTTCAATTTATTCTCTCCATCAAAAAAGCTTTAATGCTGCCACCTGCACACAACTGGTTCAAGTCCATGTGGTAAAGCACGTTCACAGCCACTTAAACTAAATCTATGTAATAAAGGCATTCTGCTGCCTCTTTCAAACTTCTTTTGTTTACTTTAACTCATGGACTTCTTATACCCTTGATGGATGGATGGATGGATGGACAGATGGATGGGTGGATTGATGAATGAAGAGATGGATGGATGGATGCATCAAATTATGAGTGGATTGATGGTTTAGGGCAGGGATTCCCAAAGTGTGGTGCGCACACCCCCATGGGTGCGCGAGCTGCCGCTAGGGGGTGCGCGAGGTGAAAAGTGTAATGGCTGCGGAGCTCAGAGAAGTTTGTCATATGTCACCATTAGCGTAGCCAGAAACTCATTTGTGGGTGGGCCAAAGAAAAAGTAAGTGGGCCCAATAAATGTAATTGAAAACAAGTATATTTTTGCGCGCGCGCGCGTGTCCTCCACATGTGCCCTAGCTTCATAATAACAATGCGCCGAGCTCCAGCACTCTGGCCTGCGCACGCCGATATGTTCCGTATTTGATCATTTTTAACGATGTTGGAGAAATCTGAAGGTGGCGAGTCATTCTGGCAGATTGTAATTAACACCTGTCTCATGCAGGTGTTCTGACATTGTAAACCTCACACACAGAACATTGTGGATGTAACAAAATAACAAGAAATGATTCCCATTCAGCGCACTGAAGATCTGAAGTTCAGAGTGCGTCTGTCAGAGGTCAGACGTGTTCCAGCGGAACCACGGCTCGCGGGTGCACAAGTGAGCACATCTGGGCTGGGCAGAAGGAATTTTACAACATTGGTTTAAATAGCGCGAGACGCGGTGACTTGAGCGGCTGTGCCGCGCGCACACACACGCACAGATTCAATAAGCGCACACGCTGCTTTAACTCCGGCGCGCCGTCAGACTGAAGGCAGAAATGAACGCTGCCTCCACCGTGATAAAAACTTTTAAGAGGTTATTTTTCATTCAAGGTCAAATTAAGATATTAGCTTCTGGGATGAGTTGGGTCTGCTCCAGCCAGTGACTCCTCATGAACCTGACCACAAGTCCTGTTACTGCAGCATTTGTTATTCCGGTCCGCATGACAGCGGATCGCAGATTCAGCCACACCATAAAACAGCAATAAGTCGGTCTGAGGCAAAAGTGAACCTCATGGCTATATCTTGTCCCCTATAGACATTTGATTACGCACAAGTAGGTGATCAGCTCAGGTTTATGCAGAGCAGAAGGAAGGAGAGCGCTCTGGCCGCATAGGTTAAACGTTCCTACTTTAAGAAAACCGTTAAATTGCATTATTTATGTGCTACCTGGGCACTCTAAATATTTATTCAAAATGAAATCAAAGGAAATTGTAATGGTATCGAATGCTTGTTAATTACTATTTAAAAAATTAAAGTGATGGGGAATTTTTTAGCCCCCTCTGTTTAGCTTGACATCTGATATATATATATATATATATATATATATATATATATATATATATATATGGTCGGGACATAGAAGGGGGTGCGCGGCTAAATAAGTTTGGGAATCACTGGTTTAGGGTTTAGGAAATTGAGTGCTTTAAGAGCTCTGTATATATATATATATATATATATATATATATATATATATATATATATATTACCTCTACTTATGACCAATAAGCTGTGATACTCAGGGACTCCCTAAGTGTGGTGCGCACACCCCCATGGGTGCGCGAGCTGCCGCTAGGGGGTGTGCGAGGTGAAAAGTGTAATGGCCGCGGAGCTCAGAGAAGTCTGTCATATGTCACCATTAGTGTAGCCAGAAACTCATTTGTGGGTGGGCCTAAGAAAAAGTAAGTGGGCACAATAAATGTAATTGAAAACAAGTATATTTTTGCGCGCGCGCGCGTGTCCTCCGCATGTGCCCTAGCTTCATAATAACAATGCACCGAGCTTCAGCACTCTGGCCTGCGCACGCCGATATGTTCCGTATCGTTTGTTGGAGAAATCTGAATGTGGTGCACCTGGCAGATTGTAATTAACACGCTGTCTCATGCAGATGTTCTGACATTGTAAACCTCACACACAGAACATTATGTAACAAAATAAATCAAGAAATGATTCCCATCTGAGCATTTTAGCATCTTCATCCTTTATTATAATATAATAATATAATATTATAATATTATTATTTTAGCACACTGACTGTGGGACAGCATTCTAACAGCGCGCTGAAGATCTGAAGTTCAGAGTGCGTCTGTCAGAGGTCAGACGCGATCCAGCGGAACCACGGCTAACGGGTGCACATGTGAGCACATCTGGGCTGGGCAGAAGTAATTTTACTACATTGGTTTAAATAGCGCCAATAACGAGATGCAGTGACTTGAGCGGCTCATGGAGCTGTGCCACACACACACACACACACACACACACACACACACACACACACACACACACACACACACACACACACACACACAGTTTCAATAAGCACACGCGCCGCGCCGTCAGACTGAAGGCAGAAATGAGCGCTGCCTCCTCTGTGATAAAAAAAAAAAACTTTTGAGAGGTTTTATAACAACATTTTTCATTCTAGGTCAAATTAAGATATTATCTTCAATTTTGGGATGACGTATGAAATTCGAGTCCGCTCCAGCCAGTGGAGGAGGTCATAAACCTGACCACAACTCCTGTTACTGCAGCATTTGTTATTCCAGTCTGCGTGGCAGTGTATGGCAGATTCAGCCACACCATAAAACAGCAATAAGTCGGTCTGAGGCAAAAGTGAACCTCATGGCTATAGCTTTTCCATCTTTCCCTATAGACATTTGATTACGCACAAGTAGGTGGCCAGTTCAGGTTTATGCAGAGCAGAAGGAAGGAGAGAGCTCTGGCCACGGGTTAAACGTTCCATGCGAAAACCATAAAATTGTATTTTTTATGTGCTACCTGGGCACTCTAAATATTTATTTAAAATTAAATCAAAGGATATTGTAATGGTATTGAATGTTTATTAATTAGGGCCTACTATTTAAAAAATGAAAGTGATGGGGAAAAAGGTCGATCATATTTCTTTAACCCTGTCTGTCGAGTGACTGTTTAGCTTGACGTCTGATATAGATATACATGGCTATATATATATATGGGAGCTGGGGGGGGGGGTGCGTCGACATGGCCGGGACATAGAAGGGGGTGCACGGCTAAATAAGTTTGGGAACCGCTGCTCTATCTAAATATAGAATATCAACCCTGCTTGGTCTTTGTGTGTTTATCAGAAAATTCTAGGATTCTTTATTTATTAAGGGATTGCACACACTTCGTTTTGATACATTAAAGAGTCAGGTTTATAAAAGTAAGAATTTATTTTACCAACGATTAAAACATGACAAGTTAACTAACATTTACTGTGAGTGGATGGAACTAGATACGATGTATGAAGCCTGTGTGAATGCGATGTTATCAGAACTTCTGGATCTAGGAGAGCTGAGCTCTGGATGTAAAAGAATTTGGTTTGCGTTAAGCTATGAAGATGATTATTATCAAAAGCACATCAGACGCTATCTGTGTGTCTACTTCACCCGTTTTCGGAGACCCTCTTGGTGGACCCGAAGGTCAGAGAGGTCGGATGACCTCTGGCACCGAAGGGCTGTAGAATACCGTGGCACCGACTCTTCAGTCCAGAGATGTCTCGGGCCACGACAGATGGATGGAACCGCGCGTCTGGGACTCTTTAAGGAGTCGGAACAATATCAGCTTGTTCTGCAGGAACTGTTGCTGTATCAGCTTTGCAGGTGCACAAAGGTTTTGACGACGTGTCAAAAGCTTTGATGGGTTAAAGAGGTCTTGCTTCAATTCCATGCTGTAGTTCTTTTTTTAAAACACAGAACAGTTTTGTTACCTGTTTTCCCGCTACGTTTCGTTTGCGGCTGCAAACTTCCTCAGGCTGACGCCAGGTAACAAAACTGTTCTGTGTTTTAAGAAAAGAACTACAGCATGGAATTGGAAACGCGACACAGCAAGAACACACCTAAGAGGTCTTGCTTCAGATGGTCGGTCTGAAGCTTTTCTCAACAACTGCTGAATCACCAGAGTGTTCCAGTTTGAATGTTCTCATGTTATGATTTGTGTAGCCAACCAGAGGTTGACAAGTTTGAGGAACATTACCAAGAGTCTCAGAAACACGCCTTTGATACCGGATGCTCTGATCTGGGGTAAAGGCTATTTATGAGTCATGAGTTTAACTTAACTTTACTTTGTTCTTGTGTGAGTGCAAATGGTGATGATCTTGTCATGTAAACATGCTGAAACATATTTCAATCACTGTAATCATAACATAACATTCATTTCAAACTTCAATCATTAAGCACAGATTAACCCTCTGGGGTCCAGGGTGTATTTTGCTGTTTTTGACTAATTTAGAGTTTTCCTTTGTATTTCCAAAATAAAAACCATAACCACTGCCTTATGTGGTACCAATCTTTTCAGCACAACCTGGACTTTATGAATTTATACTTTTTATATTATGACATAAAGGGGTTGCATATTAGACACTCAAAAACATAAAATCCGAATTGGAAAAAAATTGTTTATTTTACTGTGAAACCAACAAGCATTTATGACGAATGTTTTTTATAATTTAGAATGGTAATCTAGACTGTACATTTACCAACGAATAACAAATAAAAAATATATTAGCCCTCTGGGGTCCAGGGTGTGAATCACCGTTTTTGACTCATTTAGGTTTTTCTTTTGTATTTTCTAATAAAAACAGCAAATATTGCCTTATGGGGTATCTTTTTCTTTCAGGACAACCTGGACTATTTGGCAATAATGAACATGCATTTTGGAGTGGGGAGTGGCTCTGTCTCACGCCGAGATCTGACAGCTGCGCGGCGCTGCCAGTGCCCACTCCTCTTGTTGGATCTCCAAGGAGCTGGATCTCTGCCTTCATCCTCTACCTCATCATGACCCAACTCTTCTATGAGGAAGGATGGATCTGCCACATCGTCATCAACCTCCTCGCTATTTGCCTCAGACTCCGGCTGTGAGTCTCCGTCCACATTGTCTGCTTCCAGTTCAAAAAACAGCCATACTATCTGAACTGCCTGGTGGACATTTATCTTTCTCATCATCCTTTATATAAGCCTAATAAAAGCCTACTAAACTGCAGAGACAATATATCTGTCCAGATCGCTCCAAAATATGACGTTTACGTCAATACCTGTCTAATTGTTTGTTGTTTCTCCGTTCGCGCCAGTGCTTTCCCCGCGAAGCGGCTCCTTTTTGCGCACATCTCGTTACTCGTGCAGCCTCTCTCAGCTACATAATGACAGTTTTTATCAACTGAAAATGTGAGACTTCCACCAACAGTCGCTGACGTCGTTTGGTCCGTTTTAGGGGGGCTTCAAATTGAATGAACAATTTGTTTAAATACAAATTGTTTTAATAATGTGTTGCATACTTTACATTAATCAATGATGGGTTAAAATTAATAATGTCCCTGCAATGTTTTATTGTAAAGTACAGGACACATTTTATGTTAGCATGTGCTAACATAAAAAACAGCCATCATCATTCTGATAAGAAGCCATTTTACCTCGAGATCCTCACTGCTCCAATGATCGATCCATCCGCCTGTTACGATGGTCCAGTGCCCTCAGGTGACCAATCAGCCAAAATGCTTTTGGGACAACTCAAGTTGCAAGGGTGGGCTGGGAGCCTTAAGTAGCCGTGACCCTCGAACAGGTGCTCCCCTGTGACGCTCTTCTGGACACCAGTTCAGACTTCACTCTCATGTCTCATTCTCTTTTCAACTGCCTCTGCCTGGCTACTGGAGGAGGAAGTTGACCACCAGAACTCACCTCATGTGCAATGAATATCTGTGCATGTGCTCCAGGTGACACGACCTTTTCGTTCGTTTCTCTTCTTCACTTGATTGTCAGTCCTATGTTGATGAATGATGACACACCTCGTGTACATTTCTGACCTCAGTTCCATGCCTTTGATCCTTTGTATTGGTTTTGCGGAGCTCCTTGTCCCTGCTGTCGATCTAGAGGGGGGGGGGGCACAGCACCTACTCGGCTCCGTTGTGGCCGGTAAGTAAACCTAATAGTAAATTTGAATGGCTTTTTAGGTTTAACTCTGAGCAGGATTTTGGTCAGCTGACAAGCAGTTTTTAAATGCGCTATATAAATAAAATTGGATTGGATAATAGTAAATGGCGACTAACCATTGAATACAGGAAACTTAACCACAAGTTCCATTGTCTCAGTGGCCGATGGCCTGCCTGGAACAAGATCTTCTGAAGGTGAGAGATGCTAAATGCTTTTCCACCCTTAACATTGGGTATGGATTCTGGACAATCCCTGTCCATGAGTCTGACCAATATAAATTAGCGTTCACCTTCACCAACCGCCAATAGACCTTCACACAGTGTTCATTTGGCTACTCAAACTCACCCTCTGAGTTCAACATCCTCTTGGACAAAGCCTGCCCCGATGCTCAGAAGTGAGGTACCATCATCTACGTCGATGATATTCTGATTTGTAAACAAACTTTCGATGGGTTAAAATTAAAAGTAATGTTTTTCTTGTAAGGATTTATTTCAGATCTTAAACAACACCAGATTAGTGTTTGTTGATTTTAAGAATTAAATCTATCAGTATATTCACACCTCATAATATCATTATTAATGTTTAACATTTTTACTTCACATTAAGAATAACCTCTAAGTGTCTGAGGGAAGCAGTGATTCCCTGAGAAATTTGGTTAATGCCTTTTAAAACTAGTCCAATTCTGATTTGTCTAAATTTGTCAACAACAGTTAATTAAGGTTAGACCACTTCCTGATCTACTCAGTTCTATGCCGCCTCCTGGTTCGGCCGACCGGGTGAGCAAAGCAGTTGGGACCATCCTCTCTTTGACCTCAAGGTCAAAAGCCCTGCAAGTGTTTTCAGATGCTACAACACCTCCGACGTGGAAAGTCTAACTTGCAGACCCTGGTAGTATCTTGTGGCTGGTGCTATCTGAAGTCAAAGGGAGCTGCAACTCTTTGAGATTCGAGGAGCCACTCCATCCGGTGACATCACCACTCTGGATGCCTTTCCTCCAGAGAGTTGCCATCACACAAGAGTATCGTAGACTTGCACACTGGTGTCAGGTGTGTTTATGAACTATCCATAGCTTTATAAACCATACAGTCAAACTGACTTTACAACCCAGACATCTCAAGATATCTCAGATACTTAATAAGGTGTTGCTACTTAAACATCTAGCTTACATTCCATCATTTTATTCATTTTCTTTAATCTTGCACATCCATCATTGCATTTATACTTTGTCATGTACAGTGGTGAGAAAAAACTATTTGCCCCCTTCCTGATTTCTTATTATTTTGCATGTTTGTCACACAAAATGTTTCTGATCATCAAACACATTTAACCATTAGTCAGAGATAACACAAGTAAACACAAAATGCAGTTTTGAAATGATGGCTTTTGTTATTTAGGGAGAGAACAAAATCCAAACCTACATTGCCCTGTGTTAAAAAGTAATTGCCCCCCTTGTTCAAAAAATAACCCAACTGTGGTGTTTCACACCTGAGTTCAATTTCTGTAGCCACCCCCAAGCCCGATTACTGCCACACCTGTTTCAATCAAGAAATCACTTAAATATGAGCTGCCTGACACAGAGAAGTAGACCAAAAGCACCTCAAAAGCTAGACATCATGCCAAGACCCAAAGAAATTCAAGAACAAATGAGAACTAAAGTAATTGAGATCCATCAGTCTGGTACATCTCAATGATTGCCAATACTTTTGGGAAAATACCCTGCAGACTGATGAGACAAAAGTTGAACTTTTTGGAAGGCAAATGTCCCGTTATATCTGGCGTAGAAGTAACACAGCATTTCAGACAAAGAACATCATACCAACAGTAAAACATGGTGGTGGTAGTGTGATGGTCTGGGGTTGTTTTGCTGCTTCAGGAACTGGAAGGCTTGCTGTGATAAATGGAACCATGAATTCTACCGTCTACCAAAACATCCTGAAGGAGAACGTCCGGCCGTCTTTTCGTCAACTAAAGCTGAAGCCATCTTGGGTGCTGCAGCAGGACAATGACCCAAAACACACCAGCAAATCCACCTCTGCATGGCTGAAGAACAACAAAATGAAGTCTTTGGAGTGGCCTAGTCAAAGTCCTGACCTGAATCCTATTGAGATGCCATGGCATGACCTTAAAAAGGCGGTTCATGCTAGAAAACCCTCAAATAAAGCTGAATTACAACAATTCTGCAAAGATGAGTGGGCCAAAATTCCTCCAGAGCGCTGTAAAAGACTCGTAGCAAGTTATCGCAAATGCTTGATTGCAGTTATTGCTGCTAAGGGAGGCCCAACCAGTTTTGTTCAGGGGGCAATTACTTTTTCACACAAGCCAATGTAGGTTTGGATTTTGTTCTCTCCCTAAATAATAAAAAACATCATTTTAAAACTGCATTTTGTCTTTACTTGTGTTATCTTTGACTAACGGTTAAATGTGTTTGACAATCAGAAACATTTTGTGTGACAAACATGCAAAAGAATAAGAAATCAGGAAGGGGGCAGATAGTTTTTCACACCACTGTATAATCGATAGTTTAGAAAGATAGAATTAAACTCATTTTTATAAACTATATCCTTGACTCTGTCTGAATTAATATGAAGTGTGTTCCCTGAATAGTCCAACGAACTGAAGGTAATATTGAATAAAATATTCAAAGACCAATTGGATTGATATTTCATATTTATATGGAATGTCACATCTTACTGATCCTATGTAGCAACAATCCACCACGCTACATAAAAATAAAAAAGGAAGTAATGGATGGACGGATGCATCAAAGGATGGGTGGATGGACGGATGAATGAATTGATGAAAGGACTGATGGATGAATTGATGGATGGGTGGATGGATGGGTGCATTGATGGATGGAAGGATAGATGAATGGATGGATGCATGGATACATGGATGCATGCATTTAAAGATGGGTTGATTGATGGAAGGATAAATTAATGGACGGAAGGATGGATGGATGGATGAATGCATGGATACATGGATGCATGCATCAAAAGATGGGTTGATTGATGGAAGGATAAATTAATGGACGGAAGGATGGATGGATGGATGAATGCATGGATACATGGATGCATGCATCAAAAGATGGGTTGATTGATGGAAGGATAAATTAATGGACGGAAGGATGGATGGATGGATGAATGCATGGATACATGGATGCATGCATCAAAAGATGGGTTGATTGATGGAAGGATAAATTAATGGACGGAAGGATGGATGGATGGATGGATGAATGGATGCACCATATGTTATGACTGAATGCAGCCAGGTTTGTGTGAAAAGCAGAAGTCTGAGCGAAGTCAGCCAGCTTCTCTCTGTTGCCTCGAGCCAGTCATTTTATTTGAGATGGCTGTGATGTATGAGAGGGGGGAGGAAAGACAGAATGGGTGAGAGAGGCTGGAAAGTAGAATTTTGTGTGGCTGTCTCCTTACAAGTTCTTACTCCTTACAAGAACTTGCTCTTGCTTTCTGTCTCTCTGCAGTCTCAGCAGGAACTTATATCCACAGAGAGCCTGGGATCCCATCTAAGTCCATGAAAATGTTGACTGACTGAATACAATCAATTGGAAACAAAACCAGTCCCAGTTTTGACACAAGACATGTGAAAAGATGCAAATTAATTTGGTGGAGCACGGTGGAGCTCTCAGCCACCATCTGCTGCCATCTTGCTTTTGTCCAAGTACATTTAGTAAAACCACAGTGAGCATTTCATGTTTTATTACTCATTTACACCAATTCTCCCATTTAGTTACAAGAGGCATACATTTTAGTACTGATTTCCGAAAGATAAGCTTACATTTTAAATTATTGCCTTTTGTCAATTTTAATTAGTTTAATAAGTTCTATGTTTCTCAGTTATTGTGAGCCTGCAACATCAAGTCCATTGTTATACGGTCTTTTCTGTAACCAGTACTTGTTAATATTAGCACATCTGTGCACTGGTGATAATGTAGCTTTGACCAAGGTCTTGTTAAGCATTTGTCATAATGAGCAATAGCTTTACTATGCATTCTGATTCCAAATAACCTGAACAAGTAGTATGTTTTTCTCTGCGGCTCAATAGTGTTTTACTTCTTCTGTAAGGAAGATCCTCTATACTCTTGGTGTAAAACATTTTTATTGACATGTTTATTTTCCCTTTCTTGTCCAGATCTAACAACACAATTACATTTAATAACGCCACACCCTTCATCATGGTGTATCATTGAGTTTTGTAATAAATGAGAGCCACTAAAGTGTGTGCACTCTTCAAGGTTTTCTCCAGCACAACCCTTACTGATGGAAAGGTCAGCAGGATGAAGAGAATCACCATGGTTACACAGGACAAAAAAGGTAGAACCTCCTATTTCATCTCGTGTCTTCTGGATCCACCATGGTGTCAACAAAGAATGGCTGCATCCTCTCGGGCTTAGCTGGAAATGCTAATGCCAGCGTCCCACTGTGTGCCTTGTGTTTGAACACTTCTCTGCAAAGGCCTCCAGGGAAAATCCGTGAGACTAACAAGATTAATCCTCCCACAGTCTTTGTGGATGACCCCGCGAGGAAAGTTGACCAGTGAGCAGGATTGATGGCTTATCCCTTGAGGTCCGCGTGGCAGGAGTGAGGTGGTGTTCACTCCTCACCCTTGCCACATGGACCCAGGGGATAAACCATCAACCCTGCTCACTGGTCAACTTTCCTCGCGGGGTCACACCCATTAGGACAGTGGGACGGTTAAAGCAGACTGGAGCCTGACAAGCCACACAGACTGTGAAGCATCAGTTCGCTGCTCCAGTGTAAACACCTTTTACATTTTGGCTTCTCACTCCCTCTTCTCAGCCAGTCACACCAACGCCTGCACCTTTTACCAGATGTTTTGCTTTCACTTCCAAACACCTTTGTAATATAAAATGTTAGTGCTGGCAGGCTGTTGAATTTCACACCATGGAAGCATAAAGTGTGTTTGCCCAGAATGCACAAAGGCGTATGCAGTTTTTCAAGATAAAGAAAAGTATCTTGTCAATATTCAACTGCTGTCACCGGGTCATTTCATGATTGGGGGGGAATTTTGCATTAGTGGTAATTACCTTCTGTTTTTGAACGATGAACACATTTTATGTCTACATTTTATTCCTTGAATCTCACTGGTCAGATTCCAATATTTATATAAAAAGAAATAACGATTACCAAAAGATAAATTACTCCCGGGTTGCAAGGGAGGATTTTCAAACTGTTGGCCGATTTTCAAAGCATGTGAGACCACAAGTGTTAAAAATCATGCATATAACCATTTCAGTCATACAGTGTGCGATGTTCAGCAACACAGCCAAAAGTACACACTACAAACAAACCCAGTTCATACACAAACTGTGCTTTTTCACATGGGCAATCTAACAAAATAAAATGTTATTTCAAAGTAAACAAACATGGTGGAGGAGAAGCGTGCAGTGTACTTCAATCTCCTCCCTTTCTGATTGGCCTGATGTCACATTCAACAAGCAGCGCCTTTGTTTATCCCCAAAAAACAGACCAAGACAATCCAACATGTTCGAAAGGCCGTATTTATGATCTGAGCAGTCCTAACATGCACAAGCACACAAGAGCACTCCTAACACACCACACATGGGAAGGAATATCTGAAAAGATTATCTTTAGAGCCATCATGTTGGGCAGAACCTTAAAAATGTTGGAAGTGAAACATTAAATAAAGCCATCAAGGCCTTTACCACCACTTTCAAGCCTAAAGTCTTGTTTAGACGGGGAGGAACAATGAAAAAACAACATCTTTAATGGTAAAGTGGATGTTTTATTTGTCTTCACAAATAAAAAGAACCATGCTTATTCATCACAGACAGGAAAATAAAAAACAAAACAAAATGCTCAGTCTTTTGAATCTGACTCAGTTGTCAGAAGATCTTCTCAGAATGTGAATAATAGCACTCTTTGAAGATTGAAATTCTTTTAAAAAATCTGAGCCTAAGCCCCCAGATTTCAGCCCCCAACCACGATCTCTCATGGACCAAACCCATCTCCGTACAGCTCCTCTGTTTCCCCTAAACAATGATCACAGCATTGTTTCAATTTAATTTGGGCCTCTAGTCTCCAGACGTCTTAATAACCTGGAAGAGTGTGACATTATAGAGCACCTGGTGTCCGTTGTTCCAGGTGTATAGAACCCTCTCCCGAGGGTTGTAGTCCATCATGGAGATGTGGGAGTACTGATTGTGAAATGGGATGTCTGTGTATTCATAGCTTGATGTGTTGGTGTAGTAGGCAAAGTAGATCTTAGCACCAGCAAGGTGGGAGTTTGTGACATACAGTGTGCCACAGATCATGAAAGACTCTCCAGCACTACGCTTGGGAAAACCCGTGTCCCAGGTTTGCAGCACTTCCAGACTCTGGGGTTCCAGGCGGCTGATGACGATGTTCCCAGCATTGGGGATGGTGGTGTAAACAGCCCAAAGTCCATTCTCATCCGCCATCAGGTCAATGTCAGAGGAGCCACCCCAGGAATACGGGAAAGTGTTGTTGTATCCGGCTCCGCCGAGGCTGCGCTGCACAAGCACGCTACGGGAACGGAAGTGATACTTGATAATGATGTTGCTCTGGTACTTGTTGTAGTAGAGTGAGCCGTTGTAGACCACGTGGCCTGTGCCAGCCCAAGGATGTGGGAGCAAGTGTTGCACAAAGTTCTGGCCCTTCATGAAGTCGTTCATCGTACGATATTCGAGGACACGCCGCCCCTTGAAGTAACCGTCCATGGACCAGACCTGTTGAAAACAAAAGACACACAGATAAAAAAATAGATTCCCAGTGGAAGAATAAGTCAGATTAAAGAGACTAATGCAAAGATCTGAAGGTTATGAGGGATTATTCCTGTATTGCACCTGGCACACCGCTCTGCAACACCTTAATGTTTCAGTAATGTTTTGCTAGCGGCGTTGCCTCAAGCAAGGTAGGAATGATGAATGTGTGGTGAATCTACTTGTTTGAGTGGAGATATGTGCCTTCATGCTGTTGTGCATAAGTGGATGCTTGTGTGTGTGTGTGTGTGTGTGTGTGTGTGTGTGTGTGTGTGTGTGTGTGTGTGTGTGTGTGTGTGTGTACAGTTATTGATCTCTCCTGCATGTGGGTGATGGTGGTTGCCTGTGCTTTCCAGGCAACCACCACTTGCGCTCCCTGCCCTTTTTCAGTCCCCGTTTACAGAAAATCGATCCATTTAGCAACTCTATCTTTTTCCCTGAGCGCCCTCAGCGGATCTATCTACTGACACAACTTGCCTCTCTGGTTGCATCTCAGTTTTCATCCCCCCGTCACTTCCATGGAGGCGCAATTCAGCTTTCAATTGATTCCATTAAATTGTCATATTGGGTATTTATTTATTTTGATGCGCCTTTGCTGAGCTAAAACAATATTTTTTTTATTCTCCCCCATCATATTTCGTCTCCCGCCCACACTCAGGCTTTACTCTTGTAAAGAGTGGGTTCCTTTCAGCTGCAGTGAGTGGTGGAGGAAAAGAGTTGTGTTGGTGTGGTACAACAGATGAATTATGGAGGAGGGCAGATTGTAAAGCTTTAAACACGGTTTCTTATGTGGTTGCAAAACAAGTGCTTTTGAGCTGAACGGAAGCAGGAGGCTGAGCCAGGGCGAAGCTCTGACCCTTCAGCGACCTTTAGACATAAAACAATGATGACTGCATAGATGGTAGATGTATCTATCTATTGAAACAATAGGAACGTGTCTATTATATTAGCTTACTGACACTGTCGTCAGAATGGCCAACCTCATCTCTTCTGCTAAACTCCATCAGCTACAGTTCTCCTTTAAAATAATCACTAAAAATCTTCTTTTCACACCTTTCATTCCCAAATCCTCCATGCTTTGTTTTTTCTCGTTCCCACATCTACCTACATGTTATCTCTGGTCTCTGGAAGCTATTGAGTTTGAGTCCAGAGCATTGGCGCACGTTCCTAGTAATTACCCAGGTGATTCAGAGAACAGCTCACTCATTTCTCCTGTGATGATGAAGCAATTAATCAGCTGTAGTTTAAAAAAAAGACAGGTAGGAGGGAAATAGATGCAATTCATCAGTGACAAAGCTTAACATTCCCATTTCTCTCTCTGTGTTTGTCATTTTCTTCCCTCATCAGAGGTCTTGCTCAGGCAAAACAGTCAATCAGTCACCGTCAAAGCATGACAGCACTGCTGTGAGGGATGTTTGTTTTTGTTTCTGTTGACTTTGTTTATCCTCTGTTTGGTAATGTCATCTTTTGCTTCTTGAAGTTCGAAGAAGAAGGAGGGAAGGAGACTTACTCTGTTGTCTGAGCTGGGTATCATCGTATCTGTCATCCAGGAGCCAAATCTTGATCCTGATGCTCGAACTGTGATGGGGTTGCTGACACCAGTGAGCTTCCCACAGCCTGGAGGTCAAGTAAGCGGATGAAGAAAAGGAAGACATCCAATGACCCATCGAGTAACTTTTATTTGGTTTTAGATTGCAAAGCAGTAAATATTATTTCTCCCAAAGTCACTTTAAGCCACTTTTCAAAAACGTTAAGACATTTTACCTCCATAACAGGATTAGTACTTTCCTTGAACATGCTGCCTTAAAGGGATACGTTGCAACTTTTTCATATTTTAAAATAATTTTCTTGATCCGGTATGTGCTAAAATGACCCTTTACATGGTTAATGAAAGGCCGTCCCGCTCCTATCACTCCCTGTGGCAAGGATATTCCACTTGCAGCTTCACAGTTGCTGGTCCGCTCAGTTGGGAACTAGAAAAATTAGAGCTGGCATACTTGGAGCTGCAGTCTGGCTTCAGCATGTTTTAAATCGCGAACACAGCATATTTGTTTCATTTAGTGATGAATAATTGTTGTAGACACTAAGGAAGGCTGGGAGATGTTTCAGCTGTTAGGTTAAGGTGTTAAAAAGACAAACGCACAGTGAGAAGATGGGTTTTGCTTTTGGTTCTACAAACAGACAATAGGGAGTGCTAAAAGCAAGTCAAAACGGCCTTCTCCCTTTTAATCCTTTACATGTCATCTGCCCTCTGGTGGAGGATGTCAGAATTGTAGCTGGCAAGTGGCAATTCTTTTACTGTTTAATAGTTTTAAATTTGACTGATAACCATGTCCTTGTTGTAACATTAGCCAATAGATAGTTGAAAAAGTATTTATTGACTATTTACAAAGTTATTTACAATCACCACTGAAATATTTTTATTTTCAGTCACAATAAAAAAGTTACAGAGGACCTCAGGATTCTGACTAAATGAGTTGTGTTTGTTTGTAAAATGAATCTCAGTAAACAAAAATTAGGCGGGTGGTTTTATCGGATCTACAGCAAACATGTTTGAAGCAGACCGAATCGCTCACTGATTGTAAAACGTCTGACAGTAATTAAAGTGCAAATGTGAGTTTTAACTTCAATCCATTTCTTGCTGCAGCTACGTCTTTCACATATTTCTTGAAACGTTCAAATATTCTATAATCAGGCAGGTTTAGACAATCATCCTCACACTTTCATACCTAGTTTCTGCATGCAGGAGTGGAGTCTGGTCTCCAGCAGAAGGACTCTTTGGCGCAGCTCCTCATAGTCGTAGGCTCCCATCTCCTCTTGGATGGCCATCAGCACCAAAGAAAGATTCCTCACTTCCTCTCGAAGGCGCAGGATCATCTTGGCATCTGCCTTGTACTGTTCCAGCACCGGCAGCAGGGGGAGCAGCTGGTTCACCTTGTCTTTCAACTCCTAAAGTAAAGTAGGAGACACGGGAGCAAAGGGTTAGGGAAGATTGGACCCTTTAGAGAATAATTCCCAGTGGGAGTCAGGGAAAACAGATTTCACACATGAGTGTCTTGTTGTTTAATCTCCAGTTCCATGTGACCCAGGAGATCATCTTTACCTGTTTGCATTTCCTGGTGCAGCTCTCACACACTCCCACATCATTATCAGATTTACCGGATTCATCTCTGACATTTTCTGTCATTTCTTTTTATTGTCTTGTTTTATTTGTCATTTACTCTCATTAATTATTACAAATAAACACATTGTTGCCTTCTTGTTAAAGCACTGGCCCAGTTTCCACCCATTTGTTTAGTTCATTATTTGCAAGCACAGATCTGCTTTCATTTAAATGTCTTTAGACCGTTCTCTCTCAGTACTTTTTATCTGTCGTGTGTTACAAAATAATTTTGGATGAACCGAATGAAAGGAAGGAGCTTCCTCTGTAGTTGAGCTGTGACTCATTGTGAGCAAAAGAACAACGTGTGCTCGGGTAGGTAGGGCGCAGGGAGCAGCAAGCGAGTGGGGCTGGATGCATGGAAGGTGGATGAGAGAAAAAGGTGTATCAATAAAGCGTTGCCGCCACAGGAAGGGCTGCTTCCTCCTTGTTAGGGTTTATCGTAAATCTGGTGATGGAGCAGCTCTCAGCCCTGTGGCGCCACATCATAAATCTTATTTTCACTTTTTCAAGCTGCAAAAATCCCCTCTCGTTAATCTCCCATGCTCTGCCATTGGCAACTTTAAACTGCGTGCATTCATCAGCCGACCTGCTTTGGCCAAATCCGTTTTGTTTTGGAGCATGAAAGTTTTCCCTTTGCATTCAGACAAATGAAATCATCGTCTTTCCTCTGAGCATTTTTCATTAATCTCACACCTTATTGATGAACTAACACATTTTACAGACATCTTAATTTTAATTGTTGGAAAACTTAGAATAAAACTCACTGCGCACAAACACAGAAGTCTGCTACTTGTCCCCTTGCTCAAGCACGAACCCAGAAGCAAAGCACACGTAGCATTTATCAGAGCATCTTTTAATCAAACTATTTTATGGGCCATCTAATAATTGTAAGTGTGTGAGGAATGTGGAGAAAGCCTGTTGAAGACAGCATGCTGACAAGAAATAAAGGCCTACTGATTACAGCAGCCAAGCATTGGCTTGTAGGGAGATAAGGTGAAGATAAATGTGAGTGCAAGCCTGTTATCTAAAAGGAGATGTCTGAATGTTACATGTGTACAGTAGTGGAAGAGGCTCGGTGCAGCTGGAGAGAGAGCCAAGGCTTGTCTTCATCATTCAAGCGCATGTGAGGCATGTGCTGAACACCTCAGATGTAGAGCGGGAATTGAATTTGTGTCCCAATGTTTATAAAGCAGTCTATAGACCTCCCATAAAATTTAATTGTCTGTGAAGAGCAACAACCCCCCCCCCCCCCCCCCCCCAACTTTACACTGCATTTAGCTTATTTTAGAAATCAATTTCACATCCAGAGTGTCTGTATTCAGTTGACATCATTCCCACTTCAGAGTCCACACGGTGGCACACTTACCTGAAAGCCCTTGGGATTGAGGCTGCGCGGATTGTCAGAAGCCACTTTCAACTTTCCATCCACAACCTTCATGAGACTTTCGGTGTTTCTTACATACTGAAGGTCTCTGTAGGTTCTCAGATCCAGAACCTCCATTGACTGGCTAATGTTCTGAACCTGTAATGCAATAACACACAATAGTTTGGTTACGGCCAAGGTGAAGGAGATGGGGAATGTTTTAAGGGAGGAATCGTCTCATCCTCAAAGGAGGATGCTGGGGGAGATGACCTCCACATTAAAAAAAAACTCCCACCCACTGCATTCTGCTGTGGAGACCATGGACAGCTCCTTCAGAGCCAGACTGAGACATCCCAGATGTAAAACAGAACGCTACCGTAGGTTTTTCATCCCCTTTGCAGTAAGCGTGTATAACGCCTCAATTTAACTGGCACTGACATCATCCTGGTACTCAATAACATCAGTGCAATGTTCATTATGTGTTCAATACTTGCGCAATACCAGATTTACATGGTATGTCTGTGACTCTTACAGCATGCTGCATAGTTCTGGAACCCAACTTCTTCATTTTGTACTTGTGGGGTTAGGGTTAGTGGTTGAAGGTTACAATAATAGCTATCTGCCTATTTGTTATTATTTCTCTTCAAAAGATTCTCTTAAGTGCTGCTCTAACAAGTGAATTTCCCCACTGTGGGATCAATAAATTCTATTCTATTCTATTCTATTCTATTCTACCTCTGGCCAAACAACATCCTGGGTGGTGAATCTGGAGAGTGCAACTACCAATGTTGTAGTTTAACAACAAGTTGAACTGGTAGACTAACAATGACATCAAGAAGACAGAAACAAGACTCCACTTCTCAGACCCTTGGGTGTCTGCGGTCATGAATGTGTGTCTGCAGGTTCGAGTTTGAGTCACCCCTGCAATTTTACCTTTACACCTTCTGTAATTAAAGGGCTCCTGTTGAAATTCAGTGTCCCATGTTTACATGTTTTATCTTACTGCTAAGATTCTGTTTAGGTTTGCCTCTGATTTATATTCGATGACTGTTTTACATCCAGTACTTTACCCTTTGTTGTGCCTTTTTTGTAGGCAGGCTTTTGTGATTGCTGCTGTGACAGATCAGTTCTTTTTAGGGAACAATGATTTATCTGTCTATCTATTTGAAGGTTGAAGATGGAACACGGACACTATAGCATCGAGTGTTTAGAGGTGGGAGTGCAACATCTGAACACAATGTCCAGCCAGCACCATGCCAAGGGGACAAATTGTACAGGATAAGGAGTCATTTCCACTGAGTTTATTATACAACAGTATTTACCATTAGAACTTCTTCTGGGCTCAGAATCAGCTGCTAGACCTAAAGAGTCTGCCATTTGCCACAGTCACAGCCTCGCCACAGCCAGACCTTTTACTGCAACGGTGCCCCCTATTGGCAGGTAGATGCAAACATAACCCTGTGTCGTGCCCGTCAAAATAAAAATTTGATTATTTATTTTGTTAAATATAACTTTTGTAGGAGAAACTGTGCCTTCATTCTGCACACATCTAAATGCCCCGTGGAGGTATTATTTTTTTAAATATACATTTTTATTGAAATGTTCCATATTCCACCTTTAACTTTCAGGTATGGAGTGTGGTTAGTTTGTAGATTTAGTTCAATCAAACAGCGGAACGTAAACGGCCACTTTCTTATCACTGTTGGGTTTTCTGAAAAAAGGATGAACTCAAATCTCAAAAAACCTTTTAGGAAACATTATCAAACAGTAGCAGTTAGTGGTATTTAGTTAGTGGTATAATAAAGTATAACAGCCACCAAGTGTTGCAAACAAGTTAACAGGTAAAAATAAAACTGAACAAACTCTTCGATGAGTAAGCATGCTGCTAAGGAGGCGTTTACTGAATCCCTTTCCTCAGAGGACTCCGTTTTGTTCTGTGTTTAATTCTTTTCTAAGTTCTAAGCTTGTTCAGACTTTGACAGCTCACTTTGTTAGTACACAACCTGTCATGTTCTGTGTCCCTGTGGTCCCCAGCCCCTCCAGGTTCCCTCATGTGTCCCCTAATCTTCTGTGCCCCTTTTGGTCCCCAGCTTCTCCAGGTTTCCCTCTCGTCACTTCACCTATCATTAGTTTTCTGTTATTTTAGATTATCTAGCTCATATCTATCTTTAATGTATTGTGTTCCTTCCCCATTTAAGTATGATCCTCTCCTGCCTTCCAGTATAATTAGTTCTGTCACTCTGAGGTCATTAGTTTATTTATCTTTAGTCTTATTTCTACAGTGTTTAGGTTTATTTACGTTCAGTAGCTTTGTCTTAAATATTTTAGGTCTGGTTTCCTCACCTGTCCTGTTCTGCTCCTCCTCTCAGTTATCAATCTCACCTGTGTCCAATTCCCTTAATCACCCAGCCCCTGTGTATAAAACCCTGTCTTGTCTCTTAGGCCCTGTCCACACGTAGCTGGGGATCTGCCAAAACGTAGATGTTTTTCTACGTTTTGGCCTGTCATCCACACGAAAACGGAGTTTTTTCACACGAAAACGGATCTTTTTAAAAACTCCGGCCAAAGTGAAGATCTGCCTTTTCTCCGTTTTGGGTGTCTGCGTGTGGACGGACAAAACCGGAGTTTTAAGGTCCGCAACGTCACTTTCCGTGACAAAAAAATGCTGACATCACGTGTGCGACCTGTGTTTACACTAGCCGACAGCATGGATGCCCTCAGAGCTGCGCTCGCTTTATCAATGGTCCAAGCGCTTTCTGCTTGTTTTTTTTTATTCTTTATTTGTAATTGAACAAGATACATATTCTCGTTGAGGATTACAGTCTCGTCAATACAACAGCCAAAACCAACAGCTTAGTGAATAATATGACAGCATCTATGTACTGCTTGTTTGTTTTTGCAAGCGGAATTACTGCTCCTTGCGGAAGACCACAGACGAAGGACGAGGTTAAGAACGGGGGAAGTACTGCCGCCTACAGGTCTGGCATGTCCTTAACAACGTATTTATCCGGGTACGTGTGGACAGAGTTTTTTTCTTTAAACGAGGTGGTCTGGATGCAAGTTTTTGGAGGGGCGGATATTCGTTTTTAAAAAAAAAAACGGCTACGTGTGAACTAGGCCTTAGTGTTAGTCGGTTCATTGTCTTTGTCAGTGTTGGTCTGTCCTCCTCTAGAAACCCCAGGATCATGCTCATAAACGAGCTTTGTTTTAGTAATTCAGTTTTTTCTATACTTTAGGCTTGGTTTCCTGCCCTTTGGATATTTACTCATCATCCTAATGAAATGACTTTTCATTTATTCAACCGCTCCTGCCCGAGTTGTCTGGGTTTCTGCATTCTGGGTCCAAACTGCTCTCAACGTGACACAACCAGCCCACTGCTCTACACACCCTCTCATCTCCTGCACGCCACACTGAACCAGCCAGAAAACCTTCCAAACGCTGACAAACGTTCCAGGGCTGTCGTGCATATGTCCAGCTACCCACAGGAACAGATGCACGGCCGTGCGGACGTGCAACATTAGCACTTTAGGCCCTGAAAAGATCATTTGATAAACTAGACACTCGATTCCAAATGTTACCATTTGGCATATAGTCTGTTCAGCACCAAATGCCTTGCTGCCTACACCCCGACAACCCACTCAACTACTTCATGTCCTGCACCTGCATCTCCTCCCACATGCATCATGAGGTTGCTGGGGAATACTGGATCATAAACCATTTTTCTTTGCAATTAAAACTTTTTAAAAGACGGTGCATATGGGACATCTTTAAAAAAGTGTTAGAATAAAACGTCCCTGCAGCCTAAATGCTGTTCATCTCAGTGTCCCACATTTTCAGTCATTCACAGGTGTTTTGGATTTTTGCCTAGTGTGATGACTCATTCTGCATCAAGCATGGTTGTGTGTATGTTTGACCGTGGCCACATTTTTCATTTGATTTGATCTCAGTTCAGTCAGCCAGAAGCGGAGGTCAAAGGGGGAAGAGATGTTCAAAGGTCTGCTGTGAGTGTTTTCACGGCACCATCCTTCAGGGTCAGCTCTTTATCTGGCTTTGCGGATAGCTGAATAGAAATTCTGCACGAGGCTACTTTAAATTCTTTGAACAAAGTGCAGTTTTGACATTGTTAATGCACCCTTGGCTCCCTGTGTCAGTGAGAGCTTTTGGTGAATCTGGACTCAAACAACTCTCCCCCTCATGCTCTGGGTTCAGATGAGGATGCCTTGGTAAGCAATGCTGTATTATTTGTACACACACACACACACACACACACACAGGCTCACAAAAAGTCTTTTAATTTGCGGTCTTCACTGGGTGCAGTTGAAACGCTGCTGACCCCAGGTGTCCTCATTAAGCCTGGCTGTGGACCGTATCGGACACGAGGACAAGGGAGCACATGAAGAGGACACACAGTGTGGCATAAACACCCACATTGTAAATGAATAATATATCTGGCAAAGTTTTTTTGAGCTGAGACTCTTCCAGAAGCTTGGTGAACAAAGTACAGGATTTTAAGGGGTGACACCAGTTCATGAAAACTAAGTGAGTTCAAAATATATGATTTATTTCGCTCTTCTTTACTTTAAAAAATAAATAAAAATTAAAAATAATATTTTAGACTTTTAAAATATTATATTTTCATCTTGCAATGTTTAAAACCCATTATCCACTAGCTGAGTTTCAATTTGCATGAACAGAGTTCAGGTAATCTTTGACATAACCTTTTAGTCTACCCAGGAAAATGGTTTTAGTCACAGCTTATAAAAAGGAGTGAAAATAAAAGTAAACAATTTAATTCAGCTAAATCCCGCAAATTATTCCACATCAACCCCTTTACCGCCCACTTCTTTTTGCAGAATTTGTCAATCTTTCAAACTGAAAGCACTCCAACATATCACATAATATTTTCTCTCACTTTACCCCCCCCCCCCACACACACACACACAGACACGCGCCTTTCCTAAAACTTTCACCAGCTGCTCAGAGATCAGTTAATCAGATCAGTCTGAATCTGTGCCATGATGTGTTTTTCTTATTTCTATATGCTGTTTGTGAATTTTGTTTGCAAAAACATTTGCTTGAAACTTCCTCCGACAGTGATTATCAAGGGGAAGAGGCAGACTTCAGCAACGATGTGTGAATTAGGACCTCTAAGCACATTCATCTTCTCAGTTTTCCTCCACCTTCTCACCCAGGACCAAGTGAACATTAGTACTTTCCCTTCTTCTACCTCTCTGCATCTTCTGCTTTCATTTGCCCCATCAACCTTCTATTTCAACAATGTGCCGGCTTTGGTTGTCCAGTGTTAACTACTCTGATTTGACTGATTTATCTTTGTGGCTTGTTGAATCCTGACTGATAGAGCAGTTTGAACATATTTGAAGACAATTTACCAGTTTTTTTTTTCATTTCTAAATAGTTACTCATATAATTAAAAAAGCGTACATATACTGCCTCCAGATATGGATAGTAGATAGTAGGATCTGTCTGCATGTGAGTGTGACTCGGTGGGATCTCTGGAACTGTTCTAGACAGGTTTAGATCGTACCTTTCTAACAGAAGCTACAGGGTCTGTATAAACCAGATCATGTCAGATTCTACTGATCTGTTCTGTGAGGTACCCCAAAGCTCTGTTTTGAGTCCACACTTTTTTCTACTGTATATTCACCCTATTGGACAAATAATTGATTGTTTTCATTATGTCTCTTATCAACTATATACAGATGATATTCAGCTGTACTGCTCCTTTAAGGATTCTAAATCTTGGTCATTTATCCTCTATCGTCAAGACAAACTTGAGGAATTTGGGTGTTTTTTTTTTGACCAATCAGTGTCTCTTGAAGGCCACTCAAAAGCGTTGGTCCGAAACTGTTTTTATCATTTAAGAAACATCTCCAAACTGCAAAGGTTGGTGTCGAAACATGAACTTGAAATGGTTCTCCATGCCTTTATCTCCTCCCGTCTAGATTACTGTAACACACTTTTCACATGTTTTAACAAAAAAGCCCTTGACCACCTTCAGTTGGTCCAGAACTCTGCAGCAAGGCTCCTAACTGGAACAAACAAAAGAGCACACATCACTCCTATTCTCTGTCTCTGCACTGGTTACCCGTTAACTTTAGAGTTCATTTTAGAATCCTGATTATAACTTTCAGTGCTCTACATGGTCAAACTCCTCCCTATTACTGAACTGTTAAAGCCTTATGCTCCAACCCGAGCCCTCAGGTCCACACACCAGAACCTTCTAGAAGTTCCAAAGAACAGAAACAAAAGTCAGGTGATCGCTCCTTCCAGACTGTTGCACCCCGACTCTGGAATGATCTTTCTTTATCCTTACGCAGCATTGACAGTCTGGACACTTTAAAAAAAAGACTCTTTTATTTAAAGCTGCTTTACATAAATCTCTTTGTTTTCTTATTTTTAACTCAAATTTGTAATCATCTTTCATTTGTTTTATGGTATTTAATAATTTTATGACTTTTTTTGTGATTTTTATTTATTTCTGCTTCACGCCGGGGACACACCGGCCGCGGAAGCGCCGCGAAGCGCCGAGAAGCGAATCGCTCACGAAATTCGGCCGCTGCTCGCCGCTCCTCAGTTCAGATCAGACGCGCCCCGGTCGAGGCGCGCCTCGGCTCAGCTGTAGTTTTTCTTCCTCTCTGCCTTTTCTCAGCTCTTTTCCTCTACGTTTGAGTGTGTGTGTGTGTGTGCGTGCGTGCGTGCGTGCGTGTGTGTGTGTGTGTGTGTGTGTGTGTGTGTGTGTGTGTGTGTGTGTGTGTGTGTGTGTGTGTGTGTGTGAGTGTGAACCTATGGTATGAGTTGTTTCTGCCAGTTGAATCTCTTGGAACCCGCTCCATTTCTGCAGCTGTATCCTATGGGTACGTAAATAATCATGTTTTTCGGGGGTCGTACAGCTCCTTGTGTTTCTCAACTTCAATAATTAATTTAAAGTCATCCATCTTAATTGCTTGCCTCAGACTTTCTACCTCTCTGACCTGTTTGCTCCGGCGAAAAGACACCCAAAACCACTCACCCCTTCACGTGGTCACACACGCACACAAGTTCGATGTGTGTGTGTGTTCGTGTGGTTTTTCTGCAGTGTCTGATTACGAACACGTTTGACTATTGCGGAATTTTATTTTGAAATGCTTTATTTTGTTAACTTTACCGGCCTGCCTCTTATGTCTAGGTTTGACTTCCTGCCAGAATTGACGCGATTCACCCGCTGCTCGCGAAAAAAATAGAGCTGACGCCGAAATGATCGCTGCACGGCGCGGGCTGGGGCGCCGGCGCGAGGCAATTCGCGGCGCTTCGGCGGCCCATGTGGTCTATAGAATAGCTTAACAAGGGCGCCGAATGAAGGCGGTCCCATTTTCGCGGCGCTTCCGCGGCCGGTGTGTCCCCGGCGTTGAGAACATTATGATTTTATAACTGTACTATTTGTCATGGTCTATGTGAAGCACTTAGTGATTTTCTGTCTGTAATGAGTGCTTTATAAATAAGATATACTTACTTATTAAATTCTTAAAGAATATTTCATTTGCATATGTCCTGTTGGTCAAGTGATTTGTGTGTACATGAGATTTGAGTCTTAATAATGCAAACGCTGAAGTTTTTGAGGAACGTTTGAGTTATGTATCTGACCAATGTCTCAGAAACTCATAATTTTCCAAATCAGGTCACATTAGATCTGTTTTTGGGTGCAGAAGCTGGTTGGTTTGGTGACCTGTACGTGACAAGTGGTGCCAGATAAAAGTGCAGAGCAGCAGTTTGTGTTTGTGTGTCTGAGTGGGTAACAGTTGGGTCTCCGAGAGAGTGTGTTATTGACAGCTGTCACCTTTTCCATGAGCTGGCGGAGCTGCCTGCTGCGTGGGTCGCGGTTACACATGTTCTGAGCGGGTGCCACCACGGTACAGATACACTTCCCATCTGCGTCCTGTGCTGAACTGTAGATTTGCCAGCCTTCCTCTGGGCTGGGGTAAAGAGCCTGCTGAAACACAGAGACAAAACCAGGAAAACTGTTTCTTAGCTCATCCATGTGTATAGAACTTCACAGAAGTAGACAAGATGTGTTATCCAGATTAAATTACTTGGATTTATCTTAATCCAGTCCGTCTTTCCAATAAGAAATACCTTGATACATTCCATATTTTGTTTTGTTTACCAAATCTGTCATCATCTGAGCATGCAAGTCAATTTCTTCCTGTTATATGTCTTTCTTTTTAACATAAATGAAAACATGATATGACTGATCCACCCTAACAACTCAGAATCACTCAGAATCTACTTTTAGTCTTAATTGGCGAGCAGCAAGAAAACCGTGAGTTGAGAGAGAGACAGAGGTGATGTTCACAGTGTTTACAGGAGAGAGCTGAGAGAAGATAAGGGAGAGAAAACAGATATGTGCCTCGATTTAGATAAGACAAGTACATGGTGGAAAATACTCAAAGGGATCAGAAGTACAGGTGCTGGCCAGTAAATTAGAATATCATCAAAAGGTTGAAAATATTTCAGTAATTCCATTCAAAACGTGAAACTTGTACATTATATTCATGCAATGCACACAGACCAATGTATTTCCAATGTTCATTACATTTAAATTTGATATTCATAAGTGACAACTAATGAAAACTCCAAATTTGGTATCTCAAAAAATTAGAATATTCTGAAAAGGCTGAATATAGAAGACACCTGCTGCCACTCTAATCAACTGATTTACTCAAAACACCTGCAAAGGCCTTTAAAAGGTCCCTCAGTCTTGTTTTGAAGGCACCACAATCATGGGGAAGACTTCTGACTTAACAGCTGTCCAAAAGACAATCATTGACACCTTGCACAAGGAGGGCAAGACACAAAAGGTGATTGCTAAAGAAGCTGGCTGTTCGCAGAGCTCTGTGTCCAAGCACATTAACAGACAGGCGAAGGGACGGAAAAAATGTGGTAGAAAAAAGTGTACAAGCTCTAGGGATAACCGCACCCTGCAGAGAATTGTGACGACAAACCCATTCAAAAATGTGGGGGAGATCCACAAAGAGTGGACTGCAGCTGGAGTCAGCGCTTCAAGAACCACCACGAGGAGACTCATGAAAGACATGGGATTCAGGTGTCGCATTCCGTGTGTCAAGCCACTCTTGAACATGAAACAGCGCAAGAAGCGTCTCGCCTGGGCCAAGGACAAAAAGGACTGGACTGATGCTGAGTGGTCCAAAGTTATGTTTTCTGATGAAAGCAAGTTCTGCATTTCCTTTGGAAATCAAGGACCCAGAGTCTGGAGGAAGAGCGGAGAAGCACAGAATCCACGTTGCATGAGGTCCAGTGTAAAGTTTCCACCGTCAGTGATGGTGTGGGGTGCCATGTCATCTGCCGGTGTTGGCCCACTCTGTTTCCTGAGGTCCAGGGTCAATGCAGCCGTCTACCAGGAAGTTTTAGAGCACTTCATGCTTCCTGCTGCTGACCAACTTTATGGGGATGCAGACTTCACCTTTCAACAGGACTTGGCACCTGCACACAGTGCCAAAACCACCAGCACCTGGTTCAAGGACCATGGTATCCCTGTCCTTGATTGGCCAGCAAACTCGCCTGACCTTAACCCCATAGAAAATCTATGGGGTATTGTGAAGCGGAGGATGCAATACGCTAGACCCAACAATGCAGAGGAGCTGAAGACGACTATCAGAGCAGCCTGGGCTCTCATAACACCTGAGCAGTGCCACAGACTGATCGAGTCCATGCCACGCCGCATTACTGCAGTTATTGAGGCAAAAGGAGCCCCGACTAAGTATTGAGTGCTATACATGCACATTCTTTTCATGTTCATTCTTTTCAGTTGGCCAACATTAGAGAAACAAACATTTTTTCATTGGCCTTTAGAATATTCCAATTTTCTGAGATACCAGATTTGATGTTTTCATTGGTTGTCACCTATAAATATCAAAATTAAACGTAATAAACATCGGAAATACATTGGTCTGTGTGCATTGCATGAATATAATGTACAAGTTTCACGTTTTGAATGGAATTACTGAAATATTTTCAACCTTTTGATGATATTCTAATTTACTGGCCAGCACCTGTACACAAAAGTATGAGTTCACAGAGCAGGAACTCTGCACAAGATAGAGAAGGACAGAGACAAATGGAGAGGAATCCGGAGTTTAAAGAGAGAAGAAGGAGGAGGGATCGGGCTTGGCTGCGTAAAGCCCGAGCATCTAATCTGTTTGGACAGAGAAAGGAAATGGAGCTGTTCAGGATCAATAATGTGGCCCCTTACCAATGGAGAGGAGCTGGGGCTAAAAGGATGGATGTCTCTGACTAATCCAATCAAAAGTAGTGCTGTGCGTTTGCAACCACACTCATGTACACAGTTTACGCAAAAGATCCGCTTCCCCGATCGTTCATTCACACCGCTCTCTGGCTTGGATGCACACAGTCAGCATATAAAGCTAAATGTAATGAGAAGAAGGTCAACAAGTTTTTGTGCTGAAGTTAAAGAACCATCCAAAAGAGTTGAAGGAAAAGCCAATAAAAGCACTCTGCTTCAGCCTTTTAACAGAATTCTGCCATGCCGCCATCTCCTCGGGTTGGGGATCAGATTAAAATGTCGTGTGGAGCAGTGAGGCTGTGTGATTGGAGTATAAAGCAGGAACCACCCTGCAAGCCGGTGTGCTCTGTGTCACATCTTGTAGCTTCTGCCAATCCTCTGGCACGCCACCCCCCTCATTCCCTTTCTACTCCTGCTCTTACCACCTTTTCCTTTGTACTGTCCGAATGAGTGAATCCTAAATTTGGGATACTCCAAATTCAACTGTGGCAGATAGACTGCAGATTTTCTGAGCTACACTGATATCCTGTTCCAGCCATAGCAACGGCATTATTCCCAAAATTCTGTCCACACTTCATTTCCTTCATTACATTCCATGTATATTATATTCAGTGAATACTAAGTAGACACCTGACATTTTTAAATAAATGCTTTCAGGTTTAATTAAACTAATATTGCATGCATACAGTGTTATGAGCAAACTTTGATGATTATTCACCGCAAATGTCTCCTTTCAACGTGAATGACTCACGTGGAACCTTGGGCACACGGGCTAAGTGACCACTGCAGAATTCCTAAATCTGATGCACAATCTGAGTTATTATTCAGTTATTTTCTGCAGCTACAATCCTTCTTTGCATTGTTTTATTATTTCAATTAGCAACAGAAGATTTAGGAGGACAAACAGACATCCACAGTAGCCCAGATTAAAACAAAGGAGGCAGCATAATATCTCAGATTTATTTCTAATCTGTCAGATGGTCTACCCTGGTAGTAGTAAGAACTTCCTTTTAGTGCAGAATTGCCTAACAACATGATACTCAATGTAAGCTTTCTGATTTTCTGCGGTTTCACCATATTTGATCTGTCTGCAAAAGTAGAAACTTGAAAGGTGTACCTGTTCCATGGAAAGCTAAACGCTGGGCGGATTGAAGCAGCGGGAGATGTTTGAGCCAAGCTTGACATTATTTTGACAACGAAATGTTCCCCACAATAGACAATACGAGAGCCTTTTTAACTTGTCATATTTTAGAGAATCTTGAACATGTAGAACTACTTCTTAAATATCTTTTGTTGACTTTTGGAGACAGTTACAGACTGCAGAATGCTGACAAATCATCTCAGGACAGAATTTTCATGATGGTGCACGCAATGAAATAGGAGAACGTACCTTGGCATGTGAGAATGGAAGTTTGATTCATTCTGAATGGAGAGAATCTGAGTGCTCTGAGAGTTATTTTGCACATCAAGACAGGGATTTGTCTTCCTCATGCATATCATGAAGCAACAACAGCTTCATGATATGCATGATATGCAAACATTATGTACAGCTGCTGTTTGATTGTATTTTACTATTGTTTTACTATCATTTTCAAGTAAAGTTTAAATATTCTGAGGTAAAATAAAAATGCAGCCTCTATATTTACCAACACCCAAGACAGTTTGTGAGTTCCTGAAGTTGTAATGCATCTCATAGCAAAGCTGCAGAGGAAATGTAATGGGTACTAGATCATTGTTTGTGTGTAAAAGCTGGTGGACTGTGAGGCACAGCAAGCACAATGGGCTCTCATTACAGAAGGCATCCTGCAGGGTTAACAGGTGGAGGCTGGCCAGACTCAAACTCCACCAACTGATTTGGTTATTCGGTCTGTAGGCATGTTCAGCCCTCAGTAAAACATTTCTTTCCCGTGCACGTGGGAAGAATGCCTACGCTCCAGATATTCATGTTTGCTTTAAAACAACCTTGTGAATGGATGCAGAAGTGTGCATGATTATTTAATGCTGCTCTGAACCTCAAAGAGAGTCACCGCTTGTGTCACACATGCTTTTCTTTTAAACATTTTATTACGTATACACTTTGTAAAAAAGAAATCAAAAAGAAATATGAATATTTTAATAAAGGCAGACGTGTCAGCTTCGTTTGCTGCTTCTCCAACGTGTTTTAATGACATCGTGCTCCTCCTGCGCTGGGGAGGCTTCACAGCAACACATCTTCTCTCTTCATTAATGTTTCATAAACGCTGGACTGAAATTAAAAGCTTATTTGAATCACTTCCAATTTCATTACCACCCACCTATCCATTCTGCTCTAAGTTCCTCGTTCTCATCGCAGTTAAAAAGGAGGCGGTAATTCTTAAATGCAAATGTGAATTGTCCTTATTTGTGCCTGAGTGCAAGCAGATTTCTATTTCAAATATTATTAATAAGTAATCTCTCAGGATGCAAACAATCTTTTTTTTTTCTTTAAAGCTTGCTCATTTATGCAAATTTGATTGAGTCTTCTTTCTCAGTAATATTGAATGGGCCATTGGCGTTGGTTCATTTAGGAGTTTCAATCTACCGCCAGCCTGATTAATGCTGGAAACACACATTTTCAATATTTATTCTCATCATATTCATGTTGAAGAATCCAGAGCATGGTGAAGCATGAATAATGTTTGCAAACCACGTGTTGAGTGGCAGTGAAAACATGTCACCTGTGGTGTAGTCATCATGTCATAAACGGCGACTAACTGCAGCACGGATAATCCTCTCTTCCAAGACAACAATTTGAGCAGAGAGGAGGCGTTCAGATCACTGTCTCAGAAATGTTCCCATTAGATGTGAGGGATGACACAGAATATCTAAGAAGCAGACATGAAAACGTCCCGTGGCTGCTGTGCAGAAGGCCATTAAAGGAGATGTCAGCAATAAAAGGCAACATGAAACCACACAGGACAAGAGAAATGAAAAATCTATTTGCTAGCTCACTGAAATGAAAATGACCCTTAAAGATTTCTGGCTTGCTCCTTTTTGGGGATCCCTCTAGGACACTGCATTAACGGTCTGGGCATTTGAAGCCTCGCCATCAGCTGCTGGCTACTGCAAACACCAGACCTCCCAGGAGAAAGCTGAGTACAGCAAGAGTCACTGATACACTCACTGGGGGAAAAGGAGAAGCTGGGGTTTTCAAAAGGCTGACAAGGAGGACTGAAGTGACTCTTATTTCTGTGAGCTTAATTCAAATGTTGCTTTGTTTGAATGCTGAGCAACAATTTCAAGGGAATTCCAGCTGAGTGAGTTTAAGAAGATATGCCCGAGTGCTGCACGCTGCAGAGAAAGTGATCTAATTCCACACTGTCAATATTTTTAGCTGTGTAAAACTGACTCCCGTTACCTGAGAAGTTATTTGACAGAAACCCTGAATCCTTGCATTTGTTATCGATTACCAAAGTTCAGAGAGATTATTCAATTACACATTCAAGCTGCTGGTTTAACTGTCACCTTGCAATATGGACTCCCTCTGGCATTTCATTAGTCCGACCCTGGAGCGAGCTGCTGCAAAGCCAGACTTAAATGAGATCATAAATCTGCAGATTCTTACTTCACAAGCATGACGGGAAGTCTATTATAACTTTCTTAAGCACCAAGCTGAAGGGGCAAATGGTATAACCCAGTCATGGCTTCTGAGATGTGGGTGAGAAATGACCATGACACTGAATGCATCAAATCTGTGAAGCAGCACAAGAGAAGGATGCTGTCAGAACGAGAGGGTGAAGCACAAAGACCACGGAATGATGAGAATTCACGTCTTCAGAGATGCTGGAAGAACATGAAATCTCATTCTGTTGTTCATCCTTTTAAACCAGCTTCATGCTTTATGTTCGACCGCTTCCCTGCCTTTTTCTCTCAACATATTTGTGAAGCTGTAACTTGAACCCCCCCACTTGTTAAGAGGACACTCGCTCGTCTCCGTCACACAGAGCTCCAAAGCACTTTTGTTATGGCCAAATAAATCGAATCTCATTTCTCAAATGTTCTGCTTGTTGCTGAATTGACTGTAAGCATGCAAATACACAGCCTTGCTCTTCAAATAAACAATCAGCCAATTCTTGGTGCACAAACCAGCTGCCAGGTCTTCAAAAATAATTAAATAAAAAGCAAAACCCAGTGAAGTCTCCCAGTAAAGTCCTTAGTCTCCTCTGCTTCCAAGGAAAACTGATTCCCACAATCAGCGCAGCATGGACGCCAGTCAATAATATGACTCATAAACTCATCATGCTACCTCCCCTTGCCTGACTTTTCCTCCCTGCAGCTTCACATTTTCTCCCACTCCATCAGTTTTGCGACTGCCGCTGTTGTGGATGGCATCCTACCCCCTCACCATCTGCAGCTGGCCTGCTCCAGTCGTAATCACACCTGAACGGCAACAGCTCTGGCCTGTGCTCTAAACATATGCATAGAGTGTTAACCCACTTTTTTTCAGCATGGCTGTAAAAACTAAAGAAAACAACCATCAAGTATGCAGTTTGTTTTGTTTTTGAAAAGGTTGCTAACACCAAGCAAGGTGTCCAGAGCATTTGGCATCTGCTGCAGTGTTGCATGGGGACAAGAACACTCTCACTAAAGCAAAGCCAGCGCATTACTGGTACAAATATGGAAAACCGAATGGTGTGAAATGATTATTTAAGTGTTTGAGGATAACGAAGCTCTCTCTATCCTCATAATGACTAACCGTATCAAACATCGTGTTGGCGTTTTACAAGGTATCACATCACCAGTAACCATGTCAACACTATTTAAATAGTATTACACCGTCTGACTTTAATGGAAGTCTGGTTCTGCGTGCTGCTTCCCGTTGACCAGACATAAAGGGACTACTGTCAGGGCCTCAACTCACATAAAATGTGTCTGAAAGCAGCATGATACGTATAAAAGTCAAGTGCAAATAAAAATCCTCAGCAGTGTTTAATCCTTAATCAATAGCCAAGGATCAATATCAACAATCTGCTTTATGGGATGGCATGGTGGGTGTGATAAGGTTTTCAGTCACACAGAAGCAGCCAGAGTGACCCCAATCAGATTTGGTGTGCTGG
This sequence comes from Nothobranchius furzeri, assembly GCF_043380555.1. Lineage (NCBI taxonomy): Eukaryota > Metazoa > Chordata > Actinopteri > Cyprinodontiformes > Nothobranchiidae > Nothobranchius > Nothobranchius furzeri. The sequence continues at coordinate 3,113,112 of NC_091745.1, read as the reverse complement.
CTCTCTATGAGCTGACATTATTTGTTCCTTTCTTTCCTGTTATTGGAGAGAATACTGAAGCCAAACCTTTATTCTTATTTAAACATTAGCACATATGCAACAACTGCATCCTGCTATTCTTCCTTTTATGGCTGCATCACGGGCACCCAGCACAGCGTGATTGTGAGTTATTCTTGCCCAGCCTGCAAACACCTTTCTACAGCTTTAAAATAAAGAAATAAATTATACTGCGGCACCAAAAATCTCAGATTCATATTTGCTGAATATGTTTTGTAGAGTTTTATTGTAAAACGTTTTTTCTGCAGTTTTTCTCTGAAAACATCCTGACTCCGTTTTTGGACAAATGCGGTAGTTTTGAGAGAAAAGCTTGAAATATTTTTAGAAACAAATGTAGGTGAGCAATTTTCATCAATTTAACCTAGAATAGCGCCTTGTAGAATTGCACGAGTTAACACTGAACAACAGAAAATGAGTTCAAGAAAACAAATGAAGAAAAACGTTAACAGAAAAAGAAATACTACAAAAACCAGATTCTTCTGGATGAAAATGAAGAATTTAGTGTTTCTCCACGACAGAGTTTTTACTAAGATCAGCTTAGGTAGTAGTGTTTTTATAGGGGGCGGTCCTTGCACGAAACTGAAATGGTAACACAGCGCTGCAGACACTCTGGATGCATTTGGCATTGACCTTTAGAGACCTTTGCCTGTACATTTGTCTTCAGCACTGTAACCCATGTGTCTCCTAACAGTTTTATAGCAACAGCTGGGGCAGACGAGTGAGGACAGTTTAGAGTTGTCTTGTAAATTTTTGAATAGTTTTATATTATTAAACCATTGTACTTCTCGTATCCACACAGCTGTGACAAACTGCAAAAAAGTATTGTAACAAACCAAACCTCAGTAATATCTGCCAGAATACATTAAATGCAAATTGCAACTAACAAAAGGGATCCAGTTAAAAGATATAAATTGCAGCTGATATTTTCTCAATTTCCATTTTGCAAAACAAAATTTGCATTGTTTAAAGGTGCAATATGTAAGACAGAAGCAAAAATTACATCCTGTGGTCAAATTTGGTTCCTGCAGTCACAAAATGTCTCTTTCTCACTCCTTCAATTCAATTCAATTCAATTCAGTTCAATTCAGTTCAATTTTAATTCAATTCAATTCTATTCTATTCTATTCTATTCAGTTCAATTCAATTCAGTTCAGTTCAATTCAATTCAATTCAATTCAATTCAATTCAATTCAAATTCTTAGATTCTTTATTTTTCCCAGAGGGAAATTAGAGCCTTTCATGGTTGTTGTTTTTTTTATCTTCTTGCTGACAAAACAACTTGTCAGCAAGAAGGTAAAACAAATCTTCATTACTCTGTTAAAAAATGAACCAAATAATGGAATTGCTTTATAGTTACGGACAACTGAATAAAGGGATTAAAATGCCTTGTTTCAGTCATTAATCACTTCACACATACAGTGAGGTGCAAAAGTTTGGGCAGCCTTGTTAATCTTCATGATTTTCCTTTATAAATCGTTGGTTGTTACAAAAAAAATACTTCAGTGACCCACCTCACCGGTGCGGCCAGCACGCACCCCGCTGTTTTTGCGGTCGGTAGATCTTTTAGAACTGCAGTTCAAAGGTAACTCATAAGGTGAATATATATGAACCCAGGTAGCAGCCTAGATTCTCGTTAGGATTGAGAGGAGATGCAGGAAGATAATATACAGACAGGACAGAAAAATAGTTAAATAAAAACAAGTTAGTTTTTGTACCTGGTGGTTGCAACAAACAGACACCATTGAAGGTCATCAGAAGTGAGGAACAGAAAATGAAATAATTATTTTAATGTTTAGAGCAGCAGGAACTCCGAGAGGCTGCAGGCGCATCAGTGAGTTTGCAGCCACTGCGCAGGGGGGGGGGGGGAGAGGGCTGAAGCAGAAACTACCGTTGTTAAAAGAAATGTGTTTAACTTTGAAAATGTCAAAAACTCCAGCGAACCACCCCCCCGGCCCCCACCGCTTCAGGTGTATGACGTCATCAACGACTAGTCAAAGTTGACTTGATTTTCACAGTCGACTTTAAAAGAATTAACTCATGCAGCCCCTACTCTGTACATCGTTCAACTATTCGATGCACTTTGCACAAGGAGATGCTGCATGTGAGAGTGATGCAGAGGAAGCATTTTCTCCACCCACAGCACCAACAGAGCTGTGTAAATAAGGTGCTAACAGACAGACACTGCAGCATTAGATCGGTGCAGACTTGGCAACCCAAGTCAGATTGTAAACAGCAGCTATGTCCCTCTTTGGTCTATTTGAAAGAAAAAAACATGACCCCCCCCCCAGCCCGAGACATGATACTCTTTTGTGATTAAACCACTGTAGAATTTTGACAAATGGTCTTTTATGTAACATACATTTTTGGGCTTTGCTTCAAAATGCCATTTACTAATGTTTGGAGTAATTTAAAATTGTTTTCAAACAGCAGTAATCGTTCACACGGTTGCTCTTCCGTCTGACATATATGACAACTAATTCAGTACCTAGACAAGCCCCACTAACTGTGCAGGACAAATGCTGGATTTCTGACAACGAACACTTTGACTGCTGTTCAGACACCAAAAATAGAATAATAAAGTCATAAATAAGACCTTTTCCAAGCAGCCCGACAGATCTATGGCTCATTGTTGTTTAACAATAGTTTACATGCACATTGTTTTCACGGAAGTGTTCCAAGGATCTTCGGCTCATTACAAAACATGGTTTTTTACTATCTAGATGTGTACAAGCATCCGGGCAGCAGCCTGCCTGAAACGCATAAATAAACTCAGCCAGCTGTGGATCAGCTGGTTGGAAGGCAGGAGCAGTGAGGAAAAGCAGAATTTGTAAATAGCTCTTAGCTTGGAGAGAACAGAAAGCAGCATGCATGAGGAGCAGCCATGCAACAGCCACTGGCACGCCAGCAGAAAAGTGTCACAAGTCCACAGCAAGATTGTTTTGATTAGAGCTCCAAACGTGCTGTGAGTCACGGCTGCTCCTTAGATCGTCTCTGGAATATTTCTCATTAATAGTGATGCGATTTTGAGGCAATGTTTGACATTAAAGTTTTATTTGCTGTCATTGTGGAAAATCTGGCTGTCTAGAAGCGAAGACGGTTCCCATCACAACATTCAGTTATCATGTAATCATTTCTAACAGCATCAAAGTACTTTAGATGAAACTTTGATGACATGAACTTTAATAAAAGCATCATTTCACTCCTCTTGTTGTGCACAAAACTCTAGACAGTAATTAAAGCCTTAAAGGGTTTTATTGTGCTTACAAAAAGCAGGAATAAACCAGAACTTGGAGAAAAAGGTCGGTGTCCAATCCAAAAATGACTTTCATTTTTTTATTACTTTTGATGCATTATTTCTAAGGTTTGGGTAAAACGTACCTGCTGAAGCAGACTGTCTCAGAGCTTGACATTTGAACAAAGACAGCAGCAGGGTGTCTTATTTAGCAGATTAAACATTTCAGGCTGATAACTCATGGCTGAATTAAAGGGATATAAAAATGGCAGCTGGGTGTTATAAATTGCAAAAACTCCTCATCAGACAGACGGACCTTCACCCTTGGGACGTGTGTGACTCAACACACAAAGATAGATCTTATATCTCAACACACACGCGTGCACACACACTTGCACAAATGCGTGCACTGATTCACATCCAGATGGTCGAACATCTCGTGGGATGTTCATTTACTGTCATTTCAACAGATCTGGGCATTTGCCTAATGGGTAAGACGCCATAAAAACTCTCTCAGGATGAAGGAAAACGCCTTCACTAACTGCAGATGAGCCCAAAACATCAGATTCCTTCATTCGCATTTCTTTTTATCTGTCTTATATCAGGGTGATAAAAACAGAAAGACATTCAACATCAAAAGAAATATTTAACATCAAATTTAACTTTATTTTAGAATGTCCGTCCAGTTGGGCGTCTTTGTCCCTTTTAAGGAGAGACAGCAGGTTTTGAGGGAATTCAAAACTGTAAAAGTGTCTCAAGTCTTTGCCATCACCCTTAAACTTGAGCACTCTCTTTTCCACCCTGCAGCTGACTGACAGACATGATCACCCTGAGCATCACTCAAGACAGCCCTCCGCCTCCGTTCACCATGCCAAAAACATATGATTTACCACAGATGTCAGCGGTGCATGCCTCGTCACTCACAAGCACACAACTGCCATGCAGCATCATTATTTTGGATGAAACATCGCTTTCCCAGGCTCATCTAGCTCTTTTGTGTCAGTAATACAGTTTGTGTCAGTTTGATAAAACAAACCTCTCTCACTCCATGTTTTTCTTTCCCAGTCCCAGTTTTCTCTCCAAGTTTCTAGATGTAGCAGACCATGACTGACTTGAGAAAATGAAGTCATACTCACACTTACAATCCTTTCTGAAGTGCCACCCCTGGAGATGGTGGTCCCATTGAGTCCCACAAGTGAGGGCAGAGTCTGAGACATCCAGTTGGTCACCATGGCCATAGTGCTGAGCACGGCCCCAATCTTGAGCATAGGAACGCTCATGCTTGCTTCCCGTGGGGCCCGGCACAAATGGCCTGACAGCCAGCTCTGCCCTGCCCTAGCCTAGACCTCAGCTCCTGTAAACCCCCTATCGTCTGCAGACAGCCTGGACAGGATGACAAGCCTCTCAGCTTCTGCTTCAGCCTGAGCGGCTGCAGATTCCCCGAGAATGGGTGAAGCAAAGCTGTATTACTGACACAGCCCGGGCTGAGTGAAAGGTTTGGGCAAGGACCGGTTAGAGAGGAGCAGTTTCCGTCCAACAGCATCACACTGAGAGCCTTTCCTCTCAGAGTGACTGCCTCAGCTTCAAGCCTTGCTCCCTCCCTTTTCCTCTCTCTCCCGTCTCCCTTCCTCAAGATGCAGAGCTGCGCATTGGCTGCCTCTTTGTCTCAAACCCCCCCCCCCCCCCCCCCCCCCGATCAGCTTCTGCTCTGACTTTGCCAGCCCTGTTTTACATGCAGTTTTCTATCCAGTCTTTCCATCTGCTCTGGTTTTCTTTGGCGGTTCTTTTACGACTTGCATCTTGAAATGAGTGCATGTGTGTCTCCGTGTGTAGATCTAAGAGAGGATGATTTGAGGGCACTGATCGGTGTGTGACACGTGAGTGCCCTGGGCACCTGAGTACCATTCTTTGCGGTGTAGACTGTCCTGCTGTCTAATCTCACTGTCTGTCTGGAACAGAGGACTGAGAATATGACATGATGGATGTGAAGGCTGGTCATGTGGACAGCTGGTTCGGCCATGCACTGAAATGGGAGAGATCCAGGTGCCTCTACCTACTGCTGCCTCTGACAGCTCATCTATCACACGACTTCATGACAGTCTAGACAATCTGCAGCTTGCTCTGTCAAAGACAGAGCCGTAATCGTACTCATCAACTCATTTTACATACAACACACATACTGTCATAAACACATTATTTTACCATCCTTGCTCACAACGTACTGCTGAAACCTTCGAAGCTCGGTGCATAAAACTGTGTTGATTCAAGCCCTAATCTGAGTGTGCAGCCTGACTTAATGGACAATTAAATATAATATAATCAGGAGGATATGTAACCAAAAACAAGACGTGCAGCAGTGTCCTGTTGTAATACAACCAGGTAGATTCATCATCATCAAACATGCACTGAAGATCAGATTAGAAGAGGGATTACATGGATTCCACCTTAATTCGTTCCCTCAGAACAAACGGAAAACAGATATTTGGTCTTTGTGCCATTTCCTGTCCTGAACAGCAACACACACATGAAAATATGGCCTGTTCCGAGACAAAAAGGCCAAGTCATCCTGCTTTCTTCAAGGTCTGCTGACTTACATTTTGTCAGCCTCTTTCCCCAGTCAACAACACACACACACACACACACACACACACACACACACACACACACACACACACAATCGACTGGGTTTAATGTGTGAGTGATACGGGTTCATCTGTGGGTTGAAGGGATGTGAGGAGAAGAGACAGCTTTCTGTACTTCATCCAGGAAGCGTCAGCACACTCCAGCTCACCTGCTGGCGTCTGCATCAGGCATGCTCGGGCCATTTTTGCATCACTATCGCCTCCATGAGGTTATAAGTAGAACTGCATGCTGTAGCTGTCTTACAAATAGTGTCGGAAACTTTGGTTGGAAGAGGCTGAATCTGGAGGCATGTATGTGTCATCTGATGGAAATGTTTCAGGAAGACTTTTTAAAATTAGAATTACATTAATTTACCCTTGGTCTTTTTGTAAAGGTCAACATTTAAAACAAACCTTATACCAAAGGAATAATTGTCATTATTTTTCTAGAGATGACTCTTTAAATGGAGTCGGTTAAATATTTGCATGTTTGTATTTGTTGCACCAGCTAGAAAATAATGCAGTAGTGGTATTTTCCACTGGGTGGCAGCAAAGACTCAAACATGATTGCAACTCTGATTCTGTGTTTAGTAAATCAGCCTTTCTAGTTGACTCTGTTCAAAGAAAACCCAGAGCAAAGCGCCCAGATGGAGCAGCACTGTGGATCATTAAAGTGATCTTCGGCTCAAAAACACATGAATGAATTAGGATCACTTCAGCAAGGATTCGTTTTCTACGTGTGTGTGTTTTAAAGGTGCAATATTTATTGTTCCTTTTTTACGTGTATTTTAAAAGATCATTAAAAGACATTTCAGATGAACAAGAAAATTTGAGGAAATGTTTCCTTTTTTTGTGAACTCTACGTTTAATCACTTCATTTTCTGACCTTTCTGAGATTTATTTACATAATGTGGAATCATTACCATACCATACCATACCATACTTTATTTATAAAGCACATTTAAAAACGGCATGGCAGCCGACCAAAGTGCTGTACAGAATAAAAAGTAAAAACACAATACAAAACAATACACAGTCAACAATAAAATGCACAACAAGGCAGATAATCACAGTCAATAAAAAAACACATAATAAAATAATAAAAGTCATAGATTTAAAAATGCCCGGTCGTAAAAGTGAGCCTTCAGCAGCGATTTGAACCGGAGGAGGGATGATGCCAGCCTCACTGAAAGAGGAAGTGCATTCCGTAGTGTCGGAGCAGCGTAGACAAAAGCACGCTGCCCCCGCGTTTTGTATTTCATTAATGGAACACGAAGCAGCAGGCAATCAGCAGACCTCAACGCCCGGTTTGGCACATACCTAGTGACAAGATCCGACAGGTAATCCGGAGCCAGACCATTCAGGGCCTTAAAAACAAAAGTCAGGATTTTAAACTTGACCCTAAAGTTTACGGGTAGCCAGTGGAGCCGCGCCAGTACAGGTGTGATATGTTCTCTCCTAGGAGTGTTTGTTAAAAACCTGGCTGCCGCGTTCTGTACGACTTGAAGCCTGTTAAGAGCGGAGGCAGGTAAACCAATTAAAATGGAATTTGCATAATCCAGTCGGGAGATGATAAAAGCATGGATTACGGATTCCAGGTGTGCTCGTTTCAGGATCGGTTTTAAGCGGACTAGTCTGCGCAGCTGATAAAAACACGATCTGACCACTGCGTTAATCTGAGGGCCCATGGAAAAGTGTGTATCCATTTTCACCCCAAGGTTGGTAACACACTGCTTGAGGTCAAAAGGGAGAGTGGCCAAATCAGAAGATACGTGTGTGGTTTTGTTAGGGGTCATCAGGAGTGCCTCAGACTTAGAATCATTTAGCTTAAGGAAATTATTAGCAAGCCAAACCCTCACTTCAGCCAAACATTGGTCCAGAAGAGAGAGGGAGTCTGGTGTTTTTAGTCATTGGACTGTTTTGGAACTTTTATCAACTTCAGGATTTTAAAACACCTTCGTTGCGGTAAAACTTTTAATATAAGTTTTTACCAGGTGTTTTATTGTTGATAATTTGCTTTGTACTGTCAAACGTGTTCATTAAGTTGTTACAGCAAAAAAATATCTGATTAAATCTTTAGACTTAAACAGCACAAAAATGATGCTTCTTGAATAAAACTTCAAGTTAAGTTCAGCAGAATAAAATGTCCTAGTGCAGGGAGTCAAATGTCCTGTTATGAGGATGTGTTTGTTCAGGAGGATAAAGTGCAGCCAGCAAAGAGCCTGTAAGGTCAACATAAAGAAAACTAAACAGGGTTTGTAGTTGTTCTTTTGTTTTCAGATAAGTTCAGATGCTTCATGAATGAATCTACCAGGGGGATGACCTGGTTAATAAAGGGTTAAAGGTCTCAGTGAAACCATGAATTAATAATCAGAAACAAGGCACCTTCTGCTTGTCTGACAGAAAACAGCTTCAGCCTTTAGAGGTAATCTGTAACTAAATACGACCTTACTGATGCATGAGTCAACACAAATCTAATTAGATGAGATTTTTTACTTTAACACAACTCAAACATTTGATTTACAAGAGTGGGTCACAGGTCATCGTCTCCAAAGCGCTGGACTAAAGAAAGTATGAGGAATAATGTGGGAGGTGAGGACAAGCTCTCTCACATCACATGATTCACCATCTGCTGGCAGGCACACCCTGCATTAGCCAGAGAGGGAGCCAGCAATTTAACCTGTATTAATCTAATCCATTTTGATTAATTTTCATGGCTGTTTTGTTCTTTTTAATTAATTGTCCAGACTAATTTTCCCTTTAACTCTGCAGTGTCACTGCATCCTCTTCTTTGATGTCTCTGGTCGTCCTTCATTGTGAATGCACGTCAGCTCGCGTCTTCTCTCCCCTTGTGTTGTTTCTCCTGTTTCCTTTAACACCAACAGAATATGATTACCCTCTCTTTGCCCTTCATAGGCCCTGTATGATTCCTGATGTATCATAATTGTATTTTTGCAAACTTCAGCATAAATTATATCAATAAAACACCAACAACACGTTTTTACAAACACTCACACCAAGACTACTTGTGCTTCATCATTAACATCTTGCTTGTTGCCTGGACTGTGCCCCATAAAGGACATTTTTAATCAGTTCAAATGGGGAAAATGCCCACCAGCCACACGGCAACGGCAGCATTTGTGCACGCCCGTGGATGGCAGTAGAGCACCACCAAGCCCCGCGGCCACAGCGAAAGACTGGGTGAGGTAACAACACATGGGAGCAGAAAGCGCCATGCACTTGCCGCATTGTCACGGAGCACTAACACACGGCCTGCTGCAGACCTGAAGCTGAAATGTAGCAGCCAGTTACACCTCGACTACTATCGCAGATCTGAATAATAATGAAGGCAGTGCTCAGACGCTGAGCCCCGTGTGAGTCTGAAAGATGCTGGAGTCATCGTGCTCTGAGAGCACTACTTTTCTGAGTCATGATTAATTAATTAGCTGATAGACAAGGAGGCCCACAGCCTTTTGAATACATTACGATCTAAATCATCTTAAACAAGGTGTGACCCTGTTACCATGGCAACTATTTTAATGGCATAAATAAACTGTGCCCTGAGGTTCAGGTCAGAAGAATAAACAATGGAGTGTTTTCAACATGGATTGTTTAATCTATTAATGGCTCCTGCGGGCTTTTGATTAGAAACTCATTCGGGTTTTTTTTTATTTCACCGTGACTAAAACCACAGACGAGCTATAACAATCGACGTGTTCATGCATCAAGCCCAGAAAATACACTTTTTACACAGTAATCTGATCAATACGTACGTATCTATACAGGCATGCGTATTTGTCTATACATGCCACAGATTAATAAGGGAATCTTTCAAACACTACCCATCAGGGTGACTGTGTGGATTTGCGGGGGTTTCATGAAAACCTCACGTAGGAGCCTTTGAGACCACAGCTTGCATCAGCCGGGATTTTTAAGCCTATTTATCAGAATTCTCAAAGATGATGAAATCTTTTCAAATCGTGTGTATATTTCTGTGATTACAATAGCCTTGTGTGAGCAGATGTGAGTATTAGTGCTGATGTGTTTGTGCGTTGGTGATGTGATGGTTCCGTCGTCTCAACACAGCACACCAACAGCGATCAACACCGCATGAGACTGCAACCAGCAGAGACCAGGAACAGGTGAAAGTGTCTCAATTCAGTCAGAAACAGCAGCAGACATGAAGGAGAACAGCTTATTGACTTCATTGACTGTAACACCTGAGCAGGGGCTGCACTCTGGATGTTAGTTCCTACAGCACATCTGTAGTTCACCGCTACATAAGACAACAAATCCAGTCTTGTTTTAGGTTTGCAATGTGCTAAAAAACAAATACTGCTACAACAAAAATGAATCTAATTGCTAATTGATGACTTGATTATTATTATTGTTATTTTGAGCTACTACAGCAATCAATTTCCCTCTGGGATTAATAAAGTATTTTTGAATTGAACTGAATTGAATTAAAGAGTTCAATCTTTATGTAAATTGATAAATTGACCAGAACTGCCTTATCAATGCACAAAATACACATCGAATAACCCCGGCTTTCCACGGGAGCCGTCAGCAGCACGTTACTGCAGCAGCACGTCATAGCTGCTGATAGGAACCGCTGTGGTCAACAGAACCTTTTCCACCGGAGCCGTCGGCAGCGCGAGTCGGCCGCGTCTCAGGAGCAGCACGTCGCGGCCTTTACGCGCCGGTTCTATTTTCTACACGCGACGCCTCTGAAACGGGTCAAGTTCGACATTTTTGGGGAAGGAAAGACAGGAAATCGGACGCGGAAATGGAGAGAAGCTACAGAGATTTTCAGAATAAAGAACGTACTGCCTTCCGGTTGCTTTACTTTTAAAAACAGTTACTAACTGTGCGGCCCCGTGAGAAGTTATCACATAGCTAGTGGTCGCCTTTGTTTTTCAGGTCCGTATTGGCGATTATAAAATGGACAGAACATAAAACACAAACCATGTTGTAGTTTTCTCCTGCTTGTTGTTGTGTTTACTGACGAAGTCACTCGTGTGACTTCGTGCTCGGTCGGTGACCGCTGCTCTCTTGCTGCTTCGCGTCTCGTGGGAAGGGCCAAGCAGCAACTTACGCGAGCAAGACGTGCTGCTGCAGTAACGTGCTGCTGACGGCTCCCGTGGAAACCCGGGGTAACTGTAAATGTCACAAAAAATAACTTTAATAACATGCGAGGGGACAAATTAACAAACGAACCATAACCTCCAACAATTTATTGGTGCCAAGAAAACTGAACAGCATCTCAAGTAAAATCATGCAACTGGCACTCTGATTTATTCATACAAAGACTGGTTGCTCTTGATTGCTTCCTTGATCACAATCTCATCAGTCCATGGAGACTTACATTGTATTATTAGTGGGTTATTTGGTGTGACAAACTATATATTTTCAAGGCTCAAATCACTCAATCAGGGCACAAGTTAGGCACCACATTTTGCCGCAGGCCTGCCAAAGAAAAGCCTTGAACAAAAGCAATACAAAAGAACTGCATGTGCCAATCAGCTGCCATGCATTCTGCAGCACAGCACGGCTCTGTGCTCAGGCCCTTTTCATGCCAGTAGCACCAGCTGAACATTACTCACTGCAGCCCCTCCTGAGGCGAACATGCTTAGCTACTGTACATTGGCACCACACAGAGCCAAATGCATGCAGATATGCATTCACCCACATAATTACAATGATGTCCTTCTGTCTCCATGGTGACCTGATAAAGTCCCCAAAACCCTCCCGCTCCAGAATACAACAGCAGCAAGCCAGTGTGACCCTTTGCTATCACCCAGCTGATCAAACTTTTGGTGTCTTACATAAGGAAAGCTGTCCCTGTAAATGAAATAATTACAGATTGAAGCTGTTCTTTAACAGAGTGGTAGCTGAAACTCAAAAGGCCCTCTAATTGAAGCTGCACCCTGTGGCAGGATGCCCTTCACTGAACTCCAGTGGCTGGCCTTGTCACCAGCATCCAGATTAATT